>NC_143577.1:208200273-208537382 GCF_048544385.1 Mastigoproctus giganteus
AAAATCAGAATAACTACAAATTTTCTTGAAAACATGATTAACACCAACTCAATCAACAAACATATGATAAATGTGTAGTTTGGGCATCAAACCTCATATTCACACAGCTTTCTTACTATACAATTTCAAACGAGTATAAGAGGTGAATGTTTCATTGATTTCATTACAGTAAAATACTTTGGAAAAGGGTTAATAGCGGTATAATTCAAATTCATTTCAATAAAAAGCAAATGTGTTGATTAACATTCGTTCTTTATTACTTATTTCTTACCTGGAAGTCTCGGTTTCTCCAATTTGACTCATACTCCAATCTGTTCCACGTGGACTTTTTTTCGCATGCTCTGGATCACAGAAAAGGGGCAGAGCAACACACGAGAGGGCTGAAGGATATACGGCCTGAAATATTACAAACAAAGATAACATTAAATTGTACGCTTGAGAAAATAACACTGTTAATGAATCTTTAATAAATAATACTTAAGAAGAGAGAGAGAGAGAGAGAGAGAGAGAGAGAGAGAGAGAGAGAGAGAGAGAGAGAGAGAGAGAGAGAGAGAGAGAGAGAGAGAAAGAGATGAGACTCCTTTCGCCGATTAGTACTTATAGAGAAGACAGTAATATCAGAATTTGGCATAAAGTTCTCATTCCTTTGGCATAAAGTTTTAACATAAATTATATGTCTAGAGCAAATAACGTAGTTTATGTCAAAAAGTTTCATATAAATATGCATTTAGAGTTATTAGATGCTATTTCAAGACTTTGTTATTAAGAGTGACCATTGTCAAAGTTACCAATTTCGTAATCACGAATACTGATAAAAACTTTCGGTTAAAATTGTTTCATCGGTGAGTATCAACAGCAGAGTTCACGACACTTTTACAATATTTTGTATAAACCTAATGGATACTGATCTGATTTACTATTGCATGCTTACAAAAACTATGAAAGCCGATTTAGAAACTATTTTTCATTTCGTTAATGCAAACACCAACCGAATTATCTTAATCAGCAAGTCTAGACGAGATTTAGTTTTCAAGGGTCCATCCCACATGACTTCTAAATACAGTACCGTTCTTGCATTATCTTGTAAATTTTGATTCTATGCAGCGTTCCCAGAGTATACTTATCATATTACGGTTACCCAAAAACAACCTCATCCATATACACGTACTATGTCTAAATTGCGCGTTCTCTGGTCGATTTTGCCTATTTTACTGCACAAAAACCCCTTTATTCTCGCCTGAGATCGACTAACCAAGCCATGGTGTGAAAAAGACCCATAAAAGATCCTTGTGTCACTGGCATAATTCGAACCCGGGCCCTTACCACCGGGTGTGGGGGGGAGACTGATTATAATCACAATGCTACCAGCGACGACCATCTCAGAGCATAAACAAAAATTTTATTTAATTATTATTTCAATTAGTATTATTATTAAAATCGCAGAACAATGCACGTACGAGAATCTGCCTTCAAAAATAATAACAAATAAATAAAAATAAAATATATCCTATTTTAATATATTATCTAATTATTCAAATATTTACCTAATTGCTCAAAGCTAGATGGTACTTATTCCATTGGTTGATTATTCACTGACTGATGGAAAATTTTCTTCTTGTCTTAACTTTCCTTACTTTAAGTCTATGTCCCTTTGCTAGCCTCAACATCTTGTAGCAACATATCCTGGTTCTATTTGTTAAAAACCCTGCCCATCATAAATACCATCATCAATATTATTAACTAAAATAAGAAATAACAAGGGATCTATAATGGGCATGAGCACGTAACGCTGAGGTAACCAGTCATAACAGTGGTCCAATCAGAGCACTGCCCATTTCTAAGCATATTCTTTCCTTTCTATCAGATAACCTTCACTTTATTCACTTTAGCAAATGCCACACTTCTCAAACTAAATAAGTCGTTCACGTAGGATTGTAAATTATATCAAAGCTATTCCTAACATCCGGTTCCTCTGTGACTGCCTCATGCTGTTACTCTCTTATGGCATCAATACTATGAAGGTTATCCTCCAATGCAATCTTAATCATAGAGTCCTAGAACATAATTTTTTTCCTGCCACGGATATCTAGTAGCCCGAATCACTTCTACAACCTCCTTTGTATATAAGAGAGATATTTGCACATTTTAATGATCTTGAACTTCATCTGAGTCTAAAGATGACTCTTTTAATAAAGATATGGGTTCATATATATATATATCTGAAATTTTAAAGGATGCAGGATTATTACCCTGTGTCTTTCCGATCTCCTTAGCACAATTATCGGATAGCACAGAGATATCCGATAATTTATTTAAAAAAAGCAAATTCCATTCTCGTAACAACTTTCCTTACCAGCAAAGCAGAATTTCAATGAAGAAATATCCTATACGATCATTTGTTTAAAAGAATTCTTAAGAATACTTAGTTCAGTTTAAAATATTGTCTCAAAAAGAAAGCGTTTGCCTTAACTTCCTTTATTTTCTTAAATAAACGAGTTTTTATAAGTTTTCTAAGGTGGAAATTATCAATGAACTCCTGATGCGTGAATTCAGATTTTCGTTCTTGTCGTTCAGCATGAATGTAGACAAAGTAATTAGGAAAAACTTCCTAGAAAGTATTTAATAAAGTTAATAACACAAAGTTGTTTTCTTTGCAAAAGAAAATTTACACAATCCGTTTCTTATTTTAGGGTTTTTATTGTGAGCAACTACCCATTGTCAGCAATGTCACCATTCCTCTCTACCTTGATTTGTCGTTTCTCCTAACTTCATAGCTTTCTAACTTCACATTTTTCTCCTGATTTCACAAAATAAAAAGAGACCACAAAGCTTCCTTGATATTTTTGCTATCATTTCCACGGTTCCTTCTCAGATTTCTTCTTTTCCTTCATGCAGACAAGTCCCTCTGTAGACTCACTTTCTTTCGCTTTTTTCAACGATGTTCTAGTTTACTATTTATTTTTTAGGAACCTGATTCTATTCGCTTCCATTAAAGATATTCCTCCAATTCACTTAAGCGTTCTCCCCTTCTAATTATCGCTTTACCCTGGTCCTCGAAATCCATTTTACTGCCTCATAGTATAAGATGCCAATTGGCGGACAAATTAATATAATGCCACATGCTTGTTAAGTTTTACAACGTAATAACAGCATTTATGCCAGTGCGAATGTTTTTATTTACAGCGTATTGTTACCGAATATAAAATGGTGTTTTAATTAAACTTCATTATGTTCTAATACAACATTAAGCACATTTTAGTGTATAAGATTACCAAACGAAGAGAATGTACTACTACTTTTAGATGATTGATTAAGCAAAGCTAGTGAAGTAGTCAATACACTCCTAATTCCAGGTCCAGCCCATTCTGAACACTGAATTAGGAGTGTATATCAGATTTTTATCTCATTCAACGACTACCCACTTAATTACAGCTGACTGGAATCAATGTCATCTCTTAACGTTTGAAATTTGATTGAAATTTTCAAAGTTCCTTTCATATTTACGCAAGTAAGGCTGTGCTGTTTTAAACAGCTGTAGCGTATTTTGATTGTGATCGATCATAAGATGATGAGAGCTCCAAATCATAGCTAACCAAATTTCACTTCAGGATTAATCAAATTGAACTATCTGTGATTTCAGTTGGTTAGTATATCCAATCACATTTATGCTTATTTAAACTCTTAAAAACTCTCCTATCTTAAAATATATTACTACTAAGACATTTATTTATAAAATTCGTTATTCTTTACATCAATATTAACTCTAGTAATTACTAAAATATTTTTTTCGGTTGCTTTTCACTGTAAGTCGTGTGTGTGTGTTTAAACTTACAAATGGAAGTGATAATTTGAATAAAACTTTTTGTACGCAAAACGTTAGTTAAGGTTGTTATGATAATTACAATGCTTGCAATAATAATTATTAAAATGTGTTTCAATAAATTTGTTATATGTAACACTTATCGATCCTAAAAACGTTAAGCCTTTCTAAATTTTCTAAAATTTCACACAAATTGCGCAAGTTTCGAAGATGTAGATGGCGCTGTCCTACAGCACTCACTCACTGTTAACGTTCGTTCGTTCTGATTTTATTTTATTTATTTATTTCAGTTCTCACAATATACCTACGGAAAATAACTAAATGAAAGTGAAAATACCCAAGATATTAATTAATAATTCGCATAATAATGCAAAGACTGTCGTCATAAACAACAAAAAGCATTAACTATTAATTAAGAATTCTTAAGAAAGCGAAACTTCTGAACAATTTTTCGGGTAGCTGTGAAAGACAAAAAAAATATAATAATATTATTCAATAATATGTTTTAAGCAGCAAAATATGTTCATGCATTACGAGAATCTATTACTCTTATAATGGTTAATTTAGGAGAATATTTTATATGTCATAATTTGAAAGGATACCGATGTATAAGATTTATATTAAATCATTTTAAAAGGCTACTTTTATATATAATTCAGCAAAAAATTAGTGAAGCGATCAAAAAGAAAAAAAAAAAAATCAGTGATTTCTCTGATTCTGTTACCGAACGAATAGATATTGCAGCGAGCGCTTCTGTAACCTAGTGTCAAATCCCAGAAACACTCTGCGCATCTCTCTCTCTGGCTCATAATGGCAACCGAGAGACGATGGCTTAAAATGACTGCAATTTGCAATGTCACTCGGTATTGTGAGATAACTCTTATTTGAAGGACATCCGTGCAAGGGTACAGTACTAGTGCGTGCCTGTGGAGCAAACAATACACATTTACAAAAGAGGAGCGATTGCTTAAAAATATATTTAAGGAGTTTTTATTTTTAAATATAGTTTTAATTTTAAAATGATGATTGTAAAGGTTTTAGCACTTTTCACCTTGTACCATAATAAAGATGGACAAAATTTAAATGAATGCATTTAGAACCTTCAAATAGAAGAGTCAGGCAGATAGATGGAAAGAGAGAAAGAGAAACAGAAAACGAGTGAAACGGAAGGAAAGAGAGAACACGGAGAGAGTGAAGCAGAGAGAGATAAAAGAAATAGAACAAGTGCAGAAATATTCTTAATGCTGTATGCTTTCTCTTAAACTGTATGCTTATTCTGTATGCTTTCTCTTAAACGTATAAAAACGTTTAAGAGAAAGCATACAGATCAGAAGAATAGGAAAGAAGCAGAAATGCAGAAAGAATAGTAGAAAGATTAAAGCAGCAAAGGAATGAATAACGGTGAATTATAGATTCAGAAGAGAAAGAGAAAAAGAGAGTTCAAACGGAGAAAGATATTTCGTTATAGCAAGCTGAATGTTAGAAAAAATAGACAGAGAAACATGAAGAGAGAAGAAATATTAGGTTGGGGGAAAAGACGGGATGCAACTGAAGAGAAAAACGATAGAAAGAGAGGGATAGCTAGAAGAATACACAAATATTTCAGGAGAAAAGTAAAATAAAAAATAAGACAAAAGAAATTTGCTGGAAATGAGAAATAGCAATACCAGCATCCCAAAGGAAGGACTGAGTTTTGGGAAAGGAGGATGACTTGAATTGAGGTGTAGAATGTGCCTTTATATCAGTTACAAATGTTCAAATGAAAGAGGAAAAGATAAAAGCAAAAGAAGATAGATATCAGAGACAGAACTGAAATATAATCATATTATTACACACAAATGAATAAAATTAAACAGTACAAAGTTATATAAATCACGTAAACTAAATAATTCCGTATTATTGTGCAACAATAAAGGATATTTTTAACGAAGAAAATATATTTGGTGGAAATTGGGAAAATAAAGATCACATTTGTAACGAACGGTGAAGGACTGAGAGTCGCAGCCCTCTTAGTGCATACGTGCGTGAATTTTATTAATTAAAATTTATGTAAGCATTAAAAATTTACTTTTCATATCATGTCACTTCAAAATCATGATTAACAGCTTTAACTATATTTAACTATTTAAACTAATTTTAACTGCATTTAACACACCCATTAATACCCAGACACAGAAAAAATAAGAGCGAAAGAGAGAGAGAGAGAGACAAAAAGCCAGACGGATACACAAATATATGGAAGAGTAAAATAAAAAAAAGAAGACAAAAGATTTTTGGGTTCATTTTCATATACAATCATCTTTAAAGGCTATTTGGAATTAAATTATTAGGTATGTTTTAAAAAGTAAAATAACACATGTTAGAAACAAATACCAGCTTTGGCCTGTAGCGAAAAATTTGCATAAATAAAGGCAAAATAATTATTTCTGGAATTGCTGGAACTGAGGACCCTGTATAATCTGATAAAAGTAATCAATCTCTTGTCTAGAAACAAGGGTGTTGTTGAAGATGGGCATACTCGTAAGTGCAGCATATTCCTTTTTGCCTGAAACCGTAGTTGGGGCTAAGAGGATTGACGATTGAAAAAGACTTCATTATGATTAGCGTTGGAACCATTTTTAAACTGAATTGGGAAGTACTGAGAAGTTTTCTCGCATATAAAACACCTTCCAACTGTTCACAAGGAAGATACTCAGGATTACCAGCAGCCCCTTAATCATAAAGATGTATGCAATAAATAAAAATGAATTAAAAGATATTCAAATGAAGTGGAGAGGGAGTTAAAGAACATTAGGTATCAAGAAAAGCAGGAAAACAAGAAAATGAGATCAAAAAGTGACAAATGGGAAAGCGAAATAAAAAGTAAGAGAACGAGTAAGAGACAAAAATTAGCAAAAAGGCATAAAAGATTACAAATAAAAGAGAGAGAAAGGCAACTAAAAAGAGAAATACAGAAAGAAAGACCCGAATACACAGAGGGAGAGATAAAAGATAAACACAGAAAAATACAGACAAATAAAAGAAAAGAATAGAGGAATAAGATAAATGAATAAAACAAATAACAGAGATAACAAAAAGAGAGGTGATGAAGCGATAAGAAAGGATCGACAAAGAGATAAGAGAGAGATGATGAGGGTAATGCTGGATTTAGGTAGTCTGTGTACCTGCACATATTTTTAGAAGTTCTAAAATTGGGGTCGCGGGGAACCCTGGAACAAGCATTGTTCTGGGACTACCACGGTCTATGAACAGAAATGAAACACAAAAGAATGAGGCGTGAAAATCAAAAACAAGTTAGGCGATATACACAACGCGTTACATTTCAGTCGCGTTCCGCTTCTTAAATTAATTGATTTTTTTTCTCTTTCTTTTATTACTAAAAGTGAAAAGTAAATAACTGTCTTGTTACCAATTAATTTCTAATTTATTAACTAATAATAGATAACACTAATTGTCCGTGGAATACTCTCCATTTTTTTATTTAATTTTTGTTTTTGAAATTAACATGATTAATGTTTTCAATCTTTTCCACTATTTAGTCTTCAAAGCAGCGAGCACTTCAGCTCTGCTTTTTGGATAATCTCGCTTCAGAAGTAGGCCACGATCCAATCCATCCCACTCTCTACTAGACTGAAGTCAAGGCTCTAGGCTAGCCAGCGCACCTTTCGACGCTCATGTCCTCAAATGAGTCACAAAGGGAGCAGTATGAGATGGAACGTTGTCCTTCTGATAAAGGTATGGACCTTCCCCGACGTTCTGCCACAACGTAGGTAAAAAGTAAAACATTGTCCAGGAAGCCTAGATAGAGCTTAGTATGCATAATCTTGTTTAAAACAATTGCCCCAGCCCAAACCATGAAAAACAGCTCGAGACCATCACGCTGCCTCCGCCGAACTTCATTCTCGGGACGATACGGTCCCGCAGGCAGCTTTCTTCGGCCATATACTACACCCAGACACGACCGTCAGACTGATAGATCATGTATCGTGCCTCGTCACTCCAAAGCACAGCTTTCCATTGGCCCATTGTCTAGTGGTCTATTGGCTTGTGGATTGACGCACGACCGTGGTAACCCATATCATGCAGCGTCCTGTGCACTGCACTGATGCTGACATGTGTCCTAATCGTCTCACTGAGTGCCTGCGTGTGCTAGGACGACGACCTGCGGTCCCAGCAGATGTTTCTTTGCAGGGTTCTCCTGTTACGTTCTGTCAGCTACGGAGGATTTCTGGGTCGTTTCGTAACGGTTTCACCAACAGTTAATTTCCATGTTTGTCCGATTTGCATGAAAATCCGTACACTAGTAGTCGATTTATTACATGCGGACGGCAGATGGATGGACAGCAAACATTGCGAAGACAAAAGGCGCTTATGCATATACAGCGTGTCTCAAAAATACACGGCATCACTTCAGGAATGAGTTCCTCATATGTAGACAATAAAAATATCTTATATCAACATAAGTTCCAGAAATGCTTGGTTCCCGAGTTATTAACCGGAATGTCTTATCTCCCGCAGGTGATTTCCTTCATCACAAGGTACTGACAGAATCTGGTGGTTTTCCCTTCCGACCATGTACTCAAATCAGGAGCAAGCGGATATACACTTTATGTACAGTTTGGCGGACGGCAATGCTCTGGAGGCTCGTCGTTTGTACCACGAAAGGTTCCCACAACGAAGTTGTCCAGGCAGGAAAACGTTTGAAGGTATCCATCGCCGCCTTTGTGAACATGAGACCTTTACACCTCGTGCTGCCGACAGAGGACGACCAAGATCTACGACTCCTGAAGTAGAGGAAGAGATTTTGGAGGTTGTGCATGCCACTCCTGGAATCAGCACACGCATGTTTGTTTTCCTGTCTGGACATCTTCATTGTGGGAACCTTTCGTGGTACAAACGACGAGCCTCCAGAGCATTGCCGTCCGCCAAACCGTATATAAAGTGCATATCCGCTTGCTCCTGATTTGAGTACATGGTCGGAAGGGAAAACAACCAGATTCTGTCAGTACCTTGTGATGAAGGAAATCACCTGCGGGAGATAAGACATTCCGGTTAATAACTCGGGAACCAAGCATTTCCGGAACTATGTTGATATGAAATATTTTTATTGTCTACATATGAGGAACTCATTCCTGAAGTGATGCCGTGTATTTTTGAGACCCTGTATATGCAAATGCGCCTAAAAATGGCGAGTAGAGGTAAAAATCAAGACAATAAATGAAAACAATAAATAATTAAATGAATATTAGCTTATTGGTTAGTAATATAGAAGTTTATATTACGGTTAAAAACGTACATAGAAAAAAAATCAAACTAATCAAAAAAATAGACATACGCATCACATAACATCCTCGCCGCTGCACACAAGAGTTGAAATGATTGATTTGGAGAGATGTTTTCTAAAACTTCTAATACGTTGGAATAAATTACAGATAAAATTTTATTAGGCAAGAATATCAAATCTCCCTATACCCTACTCCGAGCATATGAACGAGTGTGGAGAATGCCTGGAGAGTATCTGCTCCCGGAATGCATTGTGCCATTGCAATCACTGCCCCAGCAGGATATGACTCCTCCTTTACGTCGAGAGATAACAGGAAAGGAGGGAATAATGTCATCTTTTATAAATGAACCGTCTTCACACCGATCTCTAGCATTTCTAGTGAATCACAAGATTTTGAAGCCATCTCTGTCAAACTCAAAAACCGGTCTACCATACTCCAAGTAGTTGTAGTTTATGTCCCCCATCACCATCTCAAGATCTCATCCTTGAAGTAGCTAACTGGATCCTGGACCAGCTTCAACCTACCACTGTCAACATCGTATGTGGCGATTTCAATCTACCTCCTCAACTTAACCACCTAAAGCAGCAGCTCCTTTCTCATCTTCTTACCGCAGATCTCTGCCTTGTCATCGAACTTCCAACTAGTGGAGCCAACCAATCTGACCTTATCCTAGTTTCCATACCCTGCACTATCGGTCAAACCACAGAGACGATGCTGAACTCTGACCATGATCCGCTCTTGATTCAATTTAAACTACCGACTGATCGTCATCTTCTTAATCAGCCAACCAAAACATGTCCCATGTCAGCCCAACATTCCCAGACATACCGAGATGCATCGAGGCAGCCTCACTCATCCCTTGATCGATCCTCGAGTCATGTGATTCCCAGCTAGCCGTCACCCTGCTTGCCAACTGGATTTCAAGCTATGCAGCCACAAGAAAGATAAGATCACAATATCTCATCACTCCAAAGTATGGTGGTTCCACGACCCGAAGAAACGCTTTGACCTTAAGCAACACCTGCACAAACTGTTCAAGAAGTCTCAGAACGATACAGACATTGCCTACTGGAGAGCTCGAGCCGAGTTTAACCGCCAGAAATCGAAAGCCATCAAATCGTACCTTGACAGGACAATACGTACCGGGAAAGTTCCATATAAAGACACCCCTTCAGGTTCCCCCTACAACTCGATCCCCAAAGCTGGCTTGATTACATCACCAAGTTTACCACCACTGTTAACCAAGATGATCACCCCCAGCTACCAACATCTGACACCAACTTTGATCAACTGACCACCATACTAATATATCGACAAAAGTTGATTACCGCTACAAACTCACTACCAGCAACCTCTACTACTGGACCTGATTGGACACCGCAATTTTTGCAGAGCCTAAGTCCCTACATCATACAAGCTCTATTACATATCTTTAACTCAGTTCTCTCAAAACCGCTGCTTCTCACACCAATGGAAGGAACACCTAGTCAAGCCAAGGCCAAAAATTCGAACTCGATCACTGGTGAAACATTACAGGCCTATCTCAAACTCATCCTGCCTGCTGAAGCCACTACAAAAAAATACTACTACCGATTCTCAACAAAAAAATCCTGCCAAACAACCCGTCACAGATGCACTATGCACTTCTGTACAGATAAACTGTGACCAATCTAGCAACTACAAACAGGATCCTCACAACCTTCGAGAATAGAGAACTATCAGCCACCTATGTTGACATCGAGTCTGCATTCGATGCCGTGTACATCCCATCTCTCCTAAAGCAACTATAGTGAAACTGGCTGTAGACAGCACCCAATACGGCAAGATAATCTCGATTGGAGTCTCGCAAGGGGAAGTACTATCTGGCCTCCTCTTCAACGCCCTCATTGCCCCACTGGTAGTCCTGGAGCTGAATACCCTGGTTTATGCTGATGGCTTAAAGATACTCATGTCAATTAAGGCAAACCAAGACCCTCACACCAAATCTCAGAAGAGCTAACCTCCACATTCTCATCAATATCTACGTAGCTCAAGCAATTTGGTCTACGCATCAATCCTGAGAAGTCAGAAACCATGGTTTACTCGTTCAAACAAAACCCAACAAAATTCCATCCAGCGCCCCCCCCCCCGCCTCAAAGGAGCTTCTATCCGACTTGTTCAAAATCGCATTGACCTAGGGATCAGATTCGACCCAAAGATTTTGTTTGGCCAACATACAGACATGCTTCTCATAAAAGCCGCCAGACAAAAGCCGCGATGGTCAGATACATCGCAACGTTTGCTTATCCCCCACTTCTCTATGATGCAGAGATTTGGGCATCTCCTACCACCAAACCAGTGTTCTCTTCCGAGTACTGGCTCCTCAAGTGGGCTTGCCACAAGCTCAACCTACCTCCCCAGCTCGAACCACCGCTATGGACAACACACTCGACATCCCAAGGCTTACGTGGCTCATTTATGAAATGAGACTCGTCATTACGGTCAAGTTTATGACGGGTCTCATCTCCTCTCCTCCCTTCTGGGACAACTGTGAATGGAACAACTGTGAATGGAGGATCCCAGTGGCACATCGGCGAGCAACTCCACAGCTATGCCCTCTTCGAACACGCCTTCACCTGTCGGACTGGTTCCTTCCTCAGCAGATGTTAGCACGCGTCTGGGATCTAGATGTCGACTTCAACAAGTTTAGTCAGGATCGACAATGCAGGAAAAGAATACTCCGTGGTGGATAGCCAAGCTATTACACTATTACAACCTGACCCAGATCAATGTACTCTATTATTCAATTCAATGTATATAATCATGAAAACAATGTATATTCTTATGTTATGTATTTTGTAACTAAGGGCGTGTATAATGTCTAGGACACTTTATCATTTATTATAATTATTATTATTAGCTTATTCATTATTATTTTATGCTTCTATCCTTTCGGTTTACTCTGTTAACCCATGGCTAGTGCCGTGACGGATAGTTGCAACTACACTATCATGTTATCATCTGTTTGCGATAAATATCGCTCGCTCTCTCTCTCAAGTTTGAAGGAGATGTAATTAGGGTGTGTAATTGTTTCTTATGGTATGACCTATGAAATTTGGCGGGTGTGTGGGGAACTATGAACGGCATCGTTAACATTTAGAACAATTTCCTACTCCCTACGATCTGGCAGTTCTTTGGTACAGACTCATGTTTGTTTCACTAGGATAATGTCTACCATGCCATAACGCCGGTGTTGTTGGAAATTTTTCATTGTTCACGCTTGTACGAAAATTGAAATGGACTGCTCAGATTCCAGGTTTGAACACAGTGGGAAGGAACATTCACGGGAAAGAAATGAAACATCAAATGAGAGCCAGACCAACACGTTCCACGTCAGTAGCTAAAATGATCAATGCCCTGCGGGAGGAAAGACTATACCTACTGCAGTTTACTATTCGTTGGTGGGATGCCTACTCAAGAAAGTTCAGTGTATTGCAGCAACCAACGAGGAACCGATCCGTTAGATCGGTTCCTCGTTGGACGAACTAGTGGACGAACCCACCACTTGGCAGTTCTATAAGCACACCGCATCACTGCATTCAGGTAGACGGTAATTCGATGTCAGTATGGATAAACATCGTAAGTTAACCGACGTTGAAAGAGGGATGACAGTGGGTACCCGATGCATGGGACACTATCGCGGATGTGGTACAGAAATTGCACTCTCCCAGTTCGACAGTATGGAGAGTGTATCGGCAATACGCCATTTCCGAAATAACATCTGATCGTGGGCAGCGCTGTGGATGGCGAAAGGTGGTGGATGAACGCGGCCTTCGACGTCTATCTCGCATTGTTTCAGCCAAATGGAAAGCGACAGTGGCACAAATCACCGCCAACTTCAACTAGGGAGGCCCCAGAAACGTCTCCACCAAGACTACCAGGCGATAATTAGCCGCAATTCGTTATGGGAGCCGCCGACCCATCACAGTCCCATTGCTAACACACCACAACACAGGACTTGACGCCTCAACTGGGCAAAAGAACATCGACACTGGACTTTGGAAGTTTGGAGACGGGTCACCTGGTCCGATAAGTCCCGTTTCCAATTATTTCGAGTGGACGGGAGGGTGCGTATCTGGTGGAAACCGCACGAAACTATGCACCCATCATGTCAACAAGGAACTGTCTAGGCAGGTGGACGGTCAGTAATAGTCTTGGGCGTGTTCAACTGGCACACGTTAGGACCTCTGGTACGTCTATACGCATCTCTGAAGGGTCCAGGGTACATTCCCATCCTTGCATCCTGGAAGAGTCCATCATGCCCACAGGGCAATGGACTCTTCCAGCAGGCTAATACACCTCCCCACAGAGCCGTGGTGACTAGAGCATGGTTCTAAGAGCATTACGCATATTTTACCACCATGGAATGGCCTCTCAGTTCACCGAACATGAACCGTGTGGAGCATCATTGGGATGCTGTGGAAAGATCGGTTCGAGCTTTAGATCCTCCACCCAGGAATGCGACAGAATTATGGACAGCGGTGCAGCCAGTATGGATTGGAAATTATCCGAGTTTGTTAGTTTGTCTGTTATTTGGTTTTTAGGAGCATTAGTAACTAAGGCCATATTGCTCCGGGAATATGCGGTGGTCATTCCCTTGACCTTTCCACATCCGTATTTGGTGGTGACGGGCTCGAACCCCGGTCTAATCAAGAAGCGTGTGCTACGCACTGCTGCTCCTTCCCACCTGGCTACGGAGGCCCTTATCCGAGCGAAAGGTGGACCTACCCATTACTAGGTAGGTATCCCAAGATTTCTGTCCCCCTCAATGTACAAAGTTACGTACAAGAGTCACACGAAGTCGCACTGCAAGTGACGTCGTAGCAAAGGACTTCCTTCCAAAGCTCTTCTTTATTTGCATCATCACATTACTTCAGCAATTCCAACAGTTTTCGTTAATTTTTCTTGAAATTACCATGAGAGTGTAAGGTTTAATATAAAAAAACAACACACTACAAAGTATTTTAAGATTATTTTATTCATCATCATCATGAGCTATTTTCAATCCACTGCAGGACGAAGGCCTCTTCAGCAACTTTCCAGTTCCTTCTGTTTTGTGCAGTGACCATCCATTTATTGCCACAAACTCTTGATTTCCATGTCCATCTGCGTTGTTGCCTTCCAGGTTTTCATTTAACTCCTCCTGGGTACCGTTCTGCTATTTTCTTCGTCCATCATGTCTTCGAGCTATGTGTCCTGCGCAATTCCATTTCAGTTCTTTAGTTTTGATAAGAATATCCTTTACCTGAGTTTGCTGCCTAATAAATGTGTATATCTTCTTAGCCAACGGTCCGATTCCTAATATAATTTGTTCCATTCTTCGCTGTGTATATTTCAGCTTCTCAACCAGTTTTTATTGAGTGCCTAAATTTCACTTCCATAAGTCATGGTGGGGAATATACATTGGTTCATTATTTTACATTTCAGACAAATTGGGATATTGCTGCTCAGTATATTTCCTGAATGCTATATTTTCTGACTGCTATCCATCCGATATTTATTCTGCTCTTGACTTACAGCCATTTATCATTGTTACAGCTAATGACTTGTGCAAGTATATGAATCCACCTTTTCAATTTCTGCTCCTTCAATGATTATATCCTTCCTGTGGCATACTTGTTCATCATTACTATTGTTTTAGCCACATTCATCTTTAGTCCGAAATCCTTACCAACTCTGCAGAACTGATTAAGATTTTCCTCTAATTCTTTGGGATCGTGGCTTATTACCAAAATGTCATCTGCAAATCGTAAACGGTTTAGGTACTCTCCGTTCACATTGACTCCTTTCTGGGACCAGTCTAATCTTCTGAAAGCTTCCTCAAGGGCAGCAGTAAACAGCTTCGGAGATATTGTATCTCCTTGTCGAACTCCTTTCTCGATTTTAAATTTGCTACAGGTACGAGGTAGCGTTCTCATATATCTTCTTCAAAATCATAATGTATGGGGTATCTATGCCTTGTTTTTCCAGTGCCCGAAACATTGCCTTATGCTGTATGGAGTCAAATGCCTTTTCATAATCCACAAATGCCAGGCATAACGGTGTTTTATATTCATTTGCTTTCTCCATTAGCTATGACATTACGTGAAGGTGATCCCTAGTTGAGAATCCTGTCCTAAAGCCAGCTTGCTCTTTCGGTTGATTCTCATCAAGTATTCTTTCTAATCTGTTAGCAATGACCCTTGTGAACAACTTGTAGATGTGGGATGACAAGCTAATTGCTCTATTTCCAATTTATCTCCTTTCTTATTCAGCAAAATTATGATTGCATTATTCCACTCCTTAGGCGTCCCGCTTTTGCTTTTTGCTTTTTTTTTTTTGAAAGCATTAGCAACTAAGGCCATATTGCTCGGGGAATATGCGGTGGTCATTCCCTGACTTTTTCCGCATCCTCCGTATTTGGTGGTGACGGGCTGGAACTCCGGTCTAATCAAGAAGCATGTGCTACGCACTGCTGCTCTTTCCCACCTGGCTACGGAGGCGCCAGGCGTCCCGCCTTTCCTAATGTATTTTGTGAAGTCTTGCCATTTTCTGCGTCATGTCTCTTCCTCCCAATTTTAACAACTCTACAGTAATTTCATATTCACCTGAAGCTTTTTAATTCTTCATTTTCTTCAATGCATGTTCTACCTCATCAGAAGTTAGAACAACATTTCCAAATAAAATTTCCAAATAAATTTTGCGAAGATCAACACACTCCACGGACCTGAAGGTCTAGATGATCCTAAACGCTCTATTGGGTTTAAGTCAGGCGATCAGGGTGGCCACACCATAATTTGCAAACCCTCTCCCTCCTGTTGTTTAGTTGCTATAAAATCCTTGCGCAGCTACAGCTGTGCTTCGGGTCATTGTCTCGTTACATTCCTCCCTGTTATTACATATGGATACGGTATTTGGTACCATAGAGCAATAATTGTTCGCAATAAACGCACACTAGAAACAGTTCAGCGGAGTATATTGCTCGCCATTACCAGGGCCTGCTGCACAGTAAGCTCTCCGGCCCTCCAGGTTCTTGCAGGTGTCCTCCCCCTTGACCTGGAGGTTATCCGTCGAGGATTGCACTACTGCTTGTCGCGGGGAATCCCAGCTACCATCTTTGGACATACCATCGACACCCGCACTGACTGTAAGCAAGAAAGAAGACACTAGCTGCCATGCTACTACAAATCTGGCAGACAAGATGGGAGGAGACGGACAAGGACCTAATAACTAAGAAATTCATCCCGGATGTTAAACTAGTTTATCCAAAGTCGCCGCCTTGGTTCTCTCCCGACCTCTACTGTACATATATTATAACTGGACCCGGCTCTATAAATCATAAGTTGACTATCTTGGGAATCATCAATAACCCCTACTGTACATGTGGAGAAATTGAAGATTGGGACCGTCTTCTTTATAACTGCCCAATTTATGACGATCTTCGAGGAACACAGTACACCAGACTCCAACACATACCTCAAGGACAGGAGCACCTGTTAATTTCTGACGAACAATACTACAAATTATTAACGGAGTACGCACAGAACCTCTTTTCTAGGCGCAGGACTCTACAACCAACTCAAGCTAGGGATACAAACCTGTAAGGGACTTGCTCAAACTTGAAATAAAAAATCTGTACTTGACCGTTTTACCAGCATCGACTTGCTAACCCTGGAACATCTAGGGTAGGGTAGGCTCCAGTGGTCTTGACCACTCCACCGCAAAATATAAGTCACACTCAGCACTCTCGCTGAGTGGCTTTTCTGCCCTTCTGGAGTTCTCCTCCCCCTTTTCTCCTGGTGGGAGCGTATGCCCCACCAGGAGAAAAGGGGGAGAAGATGCTCTCAGCTACATCCCCTTACTCTTACTTTCATCCCCCATCTTCTTCCCTATACCCTGTACTGCCGCACTCTACCTTATTTTTTATTTATTTTTAATTATTTTTTATTATTTTTTTAATTATTTTTTTATTTTTATTATTTAATATATTTTTATTTTTAATTTGTTTATTTATTTCATTATATATATTTTTTTTATTATTTATTTTTTATTATTATTTAATTTTTTTTAAATTGGTCTCCGTTCAGGAAGCTCAGGCTACCCTGACGGAGACCTGCCAGAGAATAATGGGCAGCCTGGCTACCTCCTAGTGGTGTGTGTGCGGGCAACGTGGGGTCCCATCAGGGATCCCGCGGCCAAATGCCAGGACGCACAACAGAACCCAACACAATACTACACATTCAACACACTACACTTTTTCTGGCATTTACAGTGTTCTGTATTTCTTCACAGTGTACATATGGCGCAGATGTGGGAAACCACAGGTGGCGCCCGACCCTAACACTATGCACACTGTCTCGTTATAATATAATTTCTTTCACAAAGTCGAAGTTCAGAGGATACTGCATTATGTTCAACAATGTTTCTATAGCCTTATTTTCTTGAAATTCCTTCAATTCTGACGATATCACCCATTCCAAAAAAGCAGACAACCTCAGATCATGAAGGAATTACTATTGTATGTGCTTGACTGTAAGCACTAAACAATGTGGCACCATTTTTTCTTCAGTTAATCATCTCGCATAAACTCTACGCTTGAATTCAACAATTTAAAATTTGGATTCATCCGTCTACAGTACATTTTTCCACTCTTCAATTGTCCAATGTTGATGGCCATTAGCCCAAGCCAACCATTTCTTTCGATTTTCCAGTTTTAATGACAAATGATACAAGAAAGTCAGCTTATATAGTATCAGCAAAAGAAAAAAAAAAGTTCACTCGTCCGTGCCCTCCAAGAATTTGTCTAGTTCTCCCTTGAATTCATTCAACCCATCCACTTCCACAACAACAACAGATGGAAGCCTCTTCCAACAATCACCACCCGCTGGCTGAAGATAAACTTGCGACATCTGTCCTGCAATAATTCTTCCTCAACTTAAATTTATGCCCCTCATGTGTGTAGTCTCAGCAAGTGGAAGAATACCATTAACATTCGGCTTAATCAATCCATTCAAGGCTTTAAACACCTCAATCAGATCTCCCTGCAGGTGCCTAGTTTCGAGACGCTGCAATTTGCAAAACTGAAGCCTTTCCTAGGTAAGAGCACCCTTTTGTTCCCTTCACCAATCTGGCTGCCCTTCTCTGCACCCGTTCCAGCAGATCTACATCTTTCCAAAGTGAGGCCACTAGACCTGTATACAATACTCAAGATGCAGTCTAACCATGGCCTTATGTAAAGGGATAATCATCTCCTTATCCCTGCTATCAAAGTTTCTGTATATCATTGACAAAACTTCCATGAGCTGTCCTGGCAGCATGTCTGCTCTGCTCAGAGAATTTAATGTCTGAACATGTCACAATAAGTCGTGGACTGCGTTCAGAAATCAGCGTGATGGTTTTATTTAGTGCTTCCGTTGTTACGCGCGGTAATCCTGATCGTGGGTTGTCCTTTAAACTACCAGCCTCTTGAATCGTCGAATGGTAGTGTGTACTCCTTTAAACGAAACATCTCGTTTGTTGCCAATACTTCTCATGGAATAACTTGCGTTAAACAGAGTTATAATAGCAAATCTTTTTTCAACGCTCAGTTCTCCATTTCTTGCCATGTCGATCTTGAAAAATCATGGTACCTGTTTTCAGGGAGTTATCGTTCAAAATTTTGAAATCCTAAAGATAATCCGAGATCACGAGCTTTGGGTTGCAGAATTTAACTTTTATCTGCCGATAATACTACAAAAGAGCCTCTTCCAACATCTAGACTCAAGTCAAGGTGAATCGCGTGGATATTGTTACAGGCAAACTGCCTAAAATAATTAGTTTTACGTGTTTTGAGGTAATGTGTCACCATAAATAGGCGCCCCACTATGCTGAACGCCACGTTTATTTATTACTTGCACTGCGCATGCGTATTTGTAATTTTAGATATTTCAACAAATGGAAATACCGTGAACACTGTCCTCAAGAGTAGCACAGTAGATATAATCACATCCTCACCTAGACCGGGTAGAAAAGGCTCGGATTATAATCCCGTAAATGAGACTAGGAACTTTTGTGGGCTTTCCCCCCCCCACTCCGTAGCTGAGTTAGTCGGTCTCAGGGGAGAACAGCAAGGTTGCCCACCCCCGGAAACTATGATTTTTCGTCCAGCAAAACAGACAAACCGCCAGATAAACACACGCAATTTATGGATATAAATTGCGTGTGTTTAGCTTCCTTTTTAATTGTTGTTCATAAGGAACTAGGCCGAGTTCCACATCCTTTAGCCACATCCTGTTTTCTAGTCTACATCACGTTTCGTAATTATTACTGTTTCCTCTGACAAACTTAAAACCAGACAATTTTCAGACAAAAAAAATTTACGAAAGCTGTGCTACACAGAAGATAACCAAAAACTGATCATTTTCGGTTCTCGTTTGCGCAATCCATCCTACTTTCGATCTTGTTTTCTCCTTTTCGTATTAACTTTTTCACAGCCCAGATACATTCATGCAAAATTTTCCCACTGACGGATCTTTTATATACAGTACAGTTTATAAGTGGAATCAGAATTTTGCAACCTATAGTGGAATCAAAATAAAAAATTCTGATTCCACTTTGGTTGTAAAAAATGATAAAAAATAAATGAATTTTCTGTTCATACTCCGGAATTACCAAATCAGTTAAAAGTTCACAAGATACAGAGAATACAAGAACATAGCCGATTTAGTAGTAAGGTTAGGCATGAACCACAGTCACTCAAACACGTTTTTTCTCCCGGGAACTCGGGTTTTTCGTCCAGCAAACAAAAAATCAACCACAGAACACACGCAATTTACAGACAGGTATATCGGATTAATATGGCCTTAGTTGCTGATGCTCCTAAAACCCTACTACTACAATAAAAGCAGATATACGAGGGGGTATCAAAACGTTCGTATCCTTACCTAGAAATAATAGCTCTAAAAAGGTGAAACTTCACAGGAACTTTAATCCTTTTCTATATATTCTCCATGTATAGTAACATATTTTTCCCATCTCTGGATCAGCTGTTTAATGCTTGTTCATAGAAGTCCGCATTTTTTGCCTGAAACCACGATTCCACTCCACTGATGACTTCCTGAGTCTCCGGATCATACTGATACACCGAGAATTCGTCATTTGTCACCAACCGATCAAAAAAGTTCTCAACAACTGAATTATACAAACCAACAGTTAGCGAAAACAATCCATTCGACATTACTTCTGCAAAGGCGTCAGCAATCTTGGAACCAATCGTGCGGAGGCCTTAGACATGTGCAAGTCATGTAAAATGGTCTGCGCAGTAGCACAGTGGTATCGTCACCATCTTCCCCATACCGGGTGGAAAAGGCCCGGGTTCGAATTCCGTCAATGACGCGAGGAACTTTAATGGGCTATCTGAGTTAGTCGGTCTCAGGCGTACATAGCAAGGTCCCCCCCCCCAAGAAACTTGGGTTTTTCGTCCAGCAAAACAGGGAAATCGACCACATAACACGCGCAATTAACAGACATAAGACACACTGCACGGCAGATGAATTTAATTATTCGGGTGGCCTAAATATAATAGTTTTTTTTTTTTTTTTTTTGTCATGTAAAATGCTGTGAGCAGACCCATAACTAATTCCCACTGCATTTGGGATGAAATGAATTGTCACTCAGCACCAGGTGCTCAACCTTTGCAACCGCACTGGAACTCCCGTTTCCACTTGTTTACAGTGGCAGAGGATGGACAATTCTGCCCATACACAGCTTTCATTTCTTCGTCAATTTCCTGAGCTTACTTGCCCTGCAAATGCAGGAACTTGATCACTGCTCGATACTCCACTTTGTCAACCATAGCGTTCTTCCTCAGATTCTGGGCTCCACCTCCGGTGTACGATCACTTAGGAATGAAATTTCACATGTTAGTTATTGAATATGTAGACAACTAAAAACGGCATCGTCCTACTGACGTTTTATCTAGGTCAGGGTACGAACTTTTTGATACTCCCTCTCAATAGTGTGTTAGCCTGTTTCATAGTACAGTAGTTTCTTTCTTTGCATTTATGGTATGCTGCATAAATAGCTGCAAACAATAGCCTGCGTAGATTAATGTTTATGGCTCCAACCCCTGTGGATGCTTAGCACAACCCTGAAGTAGTCAGTACTTTGACTTTACAATGAAAGTTCTTAGAGATTACTGTATATACTAAGAGCAAGTGTTTTCTACGTTTCTGGTATTAATATTTAAACATTAAATATAAAAAGTTCTGATAACTTCTTTGCAAATTAGGTTTTATTCATCAGATAGCTCACTGAATTCCGAAAACGGACATAAAAAAAATATCTCCATAATTTGACTACAGTACACTTATATTTTTATTTGAACAAGGAGCACTCACTGAAACAACCAACAACGTATATTATGCGCACACGCTATGACTGTTGAATTCTTTCTTCAATCTTTGATTTTATATCTATGTAACTGAGGGTTGCTGTGATGGTGATAGCGTATCTTCTGTGAAGCAACATTTCTGTGCAAGTCACTTAATCTAATATTTGTCTCACCAAATTCTATGAATAGTCAAATTCTATGAATATGACTGAGGGATGATTCATCCCTCAGTCATATTCATGACTGAGGGATGAATCATCCTATAAACATATTTAATGAAAACTTCAAGGTCTCGAATGTGCAGTAAACGCTGCTTTGCTATCCATCTCAATAGACACTTTCCTGGTGTGATGGGCTTCAAGATATCTGCAGAACTGTAGCTCAGATTTAAATAGCAATCTTAGATATGTGTGGCGACAAACCCTTGAAATTAAAGTGCTGTTAACCATCACTGGAAGATGTTTGGTTTGTCTTCAGTGAGAAGATCATCAGTGCAGATTTTGTAGGATTTGTTTGCATATCAAAGTCTGACAAATATTGAGTGAGATGCTGCAGTTTTAAATGGATGAATCTGATTTTTGCTAGTCACCTGCTTAGTGGAGTGAAATCTGGAGATAACGAAAGGACCACATCCACGTTCCTCTGGCCCAAAAAGTGTTGAACATTTATCCGGAATCAAAAGGCCTGCTCGGATCAAGAGCAAGTTGAACATGTTTTTTTTTATTATTAGATCGATGAGGTGTGCATCAAGAATTTTTTTTTCTACTGAGCCGAACTGTCAATGAACATTTTTACAAAGTTGTATAGCCATTACTTGAATAGGTGCTTCGAAAATGTTTGAAAAAGTAGTATGGTGGAGATTTCTTACTGCTCAGGTCAACTCTGCATGTGTGACTAATTCTGGTAAGAGTATAATTAGCTGTAGCCTCTCCACCTCGTACTCTGCAGATATAGTTCCCCGTGATTACTTCTTTTTCCTAAAACTAGGCCTGCACAAAAAGAGGGTGAAGTGTTCGTAACGTTTCAGAGATCCAGGAACAGGAAGAATACGTGGCATAAGTGTCAAAAATAAGGTCATCGCTTACCGAAAACTCATGCTGTCGCCCCTAAACAGAGCTCTTGAATAGCAGCCATAAAATTCCTTGACACAATCAGTAAAGCTCTCTAACCAATAACCAAACAGGTACTCAGGACAAAACAGTCCTAACCAGACGATTCCCCTCCACCCTGAGGGAAATCGTCTGCTTCTCTATTCGCTGCTGCCATCAACCCATTTCAGTCGATGCACATGTATTTCCTTTCGTATGCAGACAACTTTAAGATGTTCATTTCCTCCAGGGATAACCTAAATGCCTAAATGACCATCTGATTTCTAAGGATGTTTGGATGTTCTGTCAACTCAAAGAGAACTAGTCTTGTATCTCAACTGCATTGGTCTCGCTCTTAACCCTCACAGGATCGAAAATATGTCCTTTGGTATGAAAATACCGAAAACAGATATTATATCGTACCTAAATGGGCATCCCGTTCAGAAAATATGACGATCTGGGCATGGCATGGCATGGAACAACAAACTCACCTCACGGATGCAAACAAGGCATAAGGAGTTTCAAACTTGTAACACATTCTGCGGCGAGACGTGTGTTCCCAATTGCAGTATATGTCTCCCTAGTGCAGCCTCTGCTCCAGTCGTTGATCTCAGAGGATTCCCACCTCTGGAACACTGGATTCTCAGTTGGTTGAACTGAGAATGTAACCTTCGAAAGCCGTTTAAAATCTCCCTCTAGAAGAATACTCGTGCATTATAGCCTAAGCTGCTGATGTACCAACAAATTTAACAACAACAACAACAACAAGAATACTCCATGCCAGAAACACATACAGACGTTTATGACTTGTTCTTCCTGGCAGTTTTATCATAATCAAACTCGACATATCCATTTTGTAAAAACTCTTCCCAGAAAGGACAGAAATTCCAAAAAGACGGTGACCGATTTAGCATTAGCAGAGGCATATGATGCAAGAAAGCAAGCTTATACACAAAAAAATGGGTGGAGTGTTCGCAATGTTGAGTTCGAGTCTATTCGTTAGAAAAGACTCGAACTCAAGTCTTTTCTACCCGGTGTGGAAGTAAGGCAATTCTACCAACTGTTCTGCCCAAGAGGGCAGAACGACTCTGACTGTCATGCACAAATGTAGAAGCGATTTGAAAGTGATACCAGCTGCGATGAAACTGTGTTCCTGTTTTGCATCAGCCAGGGGAAAAAAAAAAAAAAAAAAACACATTTCACCCATCCATTCGCTCCGCAAGTTTGTCCAGTTCTTTCTTGAATTTATTTAAGCTATCAACTTCCACAACGACAGATGAAAGTTTGTTCCAGCAATCAACCACCTGCTGACTAAAGGCAAATTTCTGCACTTCTATTCTACAACTGTCTTTCCTCAGTTTTAATTTATGCCCCTCAGGTGCGTAATCTGAGCAAGAGGAAGAATCCCATCAGTGTTGAGCTTGCTCAAACCATTCAAGGCCTTATAGACCTCAATCAGATCACTCCGCAGATGCCTAGACTCCAGACGCTGCAATTTTCAGAACTTAAGCCTTTCTTGGTAAGAATAACCCTTTGTTCCCCTCACCAATCTCGTTGCCCTTCTCTATACTCATCGTTCCAGCAGCTCCACATCCTTCCTAAAATGAGGCCTCCAAATCCGTATGCAGTACTTTATGCAGAGAATAGGTTTAGAAGTCCGAGGTAGTGTATACACAGGGCAAAGGAAAGGTAGCTCATTTTCTTTCTTAATTATAATTGTTTCTGTATGCTTTAGATTTATATTTATTGTTGTTTATTACCTGAACTGGGATAGGACTGTATTCACCACGAACTAATTTAAATTTTTTAAAAAAATCGACCACAGTGCGGGGAAAAAAAAACAAAATCTCAATGATCGAAATGGTTCTTGTCGATGGTTTTGTGGTGCATCACATGCCCTACTCCGCCAGATATGCTTTCACGATATGCATGCTGTATGGGCTGAAAAACTGCAAACTCACGAGGACAAACCTTATTCCTACTTCCTAATTCCAGGCTCAGATGGGACACGTTCAGGTCAAATTCGAATCCAGGACTTTTCTAAGTAACGTGAATGAACTGCTATCAAACAAAAGTACTGTTGACAAAATATAACCGCTGATCGGTTTGGTTCTTACCCGAAGTTCCAGGTTCAATTCACTTTCCGTCAAGCAATCAAACCAAACAGGGAAATAGGAGTACCACAAAGTAAAGGCCATTAATTTTTTAAGAAGGGAAAGTTCATCCTTACGGATCTTACACAACTTGGCATAAGAAGGACTCTGTTGTTGTTATAGGATTTTAGGAGCATCAGTGATTAAGACCATACTGCTCCGTGTATACTGTACTGTCTGTAAATTGCGTGTATTCTGTGGTCGACTTTCTATTTACTGGACGAAAAACCTGAATTTCCAGAAGAAAAAATCGTTCTACCCTCGCCTGAGACCGACTAACTCAGCCACGTTGTTAAAAAGCCCATAAAAATTCCTCACGTCATCGACGGAACTCGAATTCAAGTCTTTTCTACCCGATGTGGAAGTAAGGCAATTCTACCAACTGTGATACCCACGAGGGCAGAACGACTCTGACTATCATGCGCAAATGTTTCAATCGTTTATGAAGCGATTTGAAAGTGATCCCAGCTGCGATGAAACTGTGTTCCTGTTTTGCAAAAAAGAACTAAGTTTTGAGAACGTCGATAAACCAGGGCAATGTCAACAATATACTGTATATATATATTTGTTAATTTCCACTGCTTACTTAAAACAAGATGGCTGCCATACAAATTACAAGCTCCATCCATTCAGGCAATCGTGTTCACAATCCGATACACACTGAAGTCATTTATTTTCGTTCCGTTATCTTGAAACAAGATGGCGACTTTGCCAAGAACCTCAAGAAACAAATTTAGGGCACGTCGTAAAAACAACGATTCAAAAGGTAATCAATCTGAAGAAGCTTATTATTTATAAATTACCATCTTTAAAAATAAATTTTAATAGCAGATTAAAACTAACTTCATCTTAAATGAAGTGGAAAATATATTCCATGAATTCTATATTTAGAACCATGTTTTATCATGAAAATAAAACAAGCTTAATCTCATAAGTAAAATCATTTTCCTTTGCCCTCATTTTCAAAATAAAAACAACAGCACTGGGACACAAACGTTAAAGTACACATACAGAAGAGTAAATAAATTAATAACCTTTAGAAAAATTATGACAAAAATATATATTAGTGAAACATTCGTTTTAATGTGTCTAAAGACTGATCAAAATTCAGGTTGAAATTACAGATGTATGCAAATGAATTCAGAGGTAGCCAAACGTGACCGTTCGATAATCCATTCAAATATACCTTAATAAAGTGTGATCTCCGCAGATACAATACTGCCATTACATCGACTCTCCATGCCAAGAAGGAGACTCAATTATTCCTGGAGATTCCCATTCTTGCATAAGGGCTGGGGCAAGCTCAATGAGATTTCTGAGAGAGGCTGCGTGTGATATCCCAGTCAAGTTTTACGGTCTCCTCCAGATTTAGGGATATGGCTGGTCATTCCACGTGCGCTATACTCTCTCACTATGAAGATATGCATTATCGTCAATTAAAAAAAAAAAGTTCGACCAACTGCTGAAGCAAAAGGGAAATTTTAATAATCGAAGACTCTCATCCTTGGGACCATGATAGTTCATTGAGGGAACACATGGACATCTACTGACAATGATTCCAGTCCACATCACTAAACCTCCAAATGTGACTCTTTCCATGATGTTAGCAGAATTGAATCTGTTTCTCCACTCCCTCCAGATAACAGTGTGTAAGAATCCGATTAAAGACCATATATCTTGACTTCAGGGATGAGTACCATGATCCACTGATTCTGGAGACAGTCGACAGGCTGTCAGCACCAATTCAAAAAGCGCTATTTTGTTTACAGGGGTCAAACAACTGATCGTCGTGAAAACTACTCTCTCTTAAAAAACCTTCTTCTGGAATTCTCGGATGCATCCCCCTTTCGATCGAACAAGTTTTGCAACTGGTTCTTTACGACACACGAGCATTTAGGTCATACTGCACCATTGTATTGTATCTGTACAAGTATGTGTATGGGCCGATTTGCATGTTATGTGGACTGAAAAAAACAGGAATAATATTTAGGGGAAACCCCTACTCCTTCTGTCTGAGAATGGCATACAGTCCTTAGTGAAGACTAAGAATTCTTCCAGTCTCTAACGAAACTTAAACCAAATCTTTCCAAGTGAGTGACCGAAACCATTCATGGAAGACCAGCAAAGTCTGAAGCAAGTTCGTGTGAAGTCTCTATAATGTCTTGCAGTTACGGTCATCTTGAGCAGAGGTTGCATAAGGATAAACTCCGACAGGTCTTCAAGAGATACCTGGGACTCACATTCAAAACCAGGCTTTTACGGATTGACTCTGTCCTACCTCCATTCTTTCTATTCCTCTCCATCTCAAAGAATCCGTTTCTAAACATTATCGTTCCCGTTTTAACAATGATGGCAATCTTTAAATCGATATTGCGAGGGATAACTACACAAAAACACAGGTTTCCAAAGTCCTCACGGTAGTACAGTGGTAATAACCACCGTCCTCCCAAACCGGGTAGAAAAGGTCTGAACTCGAAATAATCTGGAATGTTAGTTCAATGCACTGCGGTGAACTTACGTTCCAGATTATTCTATTCTACCTAGTGGCAGTGGTATATAGGAAGGGTCCTTTTTACGTTTCTGTTTCAGGTTCTAATCAATTATATGAAGAACTTTTATGGGTATTTTTCACAAAATAGATGAGTTAGTCGGTCTCAAGTAAGAGTAAATAACATGGTTTTCCTTGGAAACTCGGGTTTTTTCGTACAGTAAACAGGCAAACTGACTGAAGAATACAGTTAGAGATACAATATACTGACGTGTCATAACCTTAGTTGCTTAAGCGCTTAAAAACACATACAACCTAAAGGTTTCAAAAACAGGATGTTGTTATCTGGTTACTTTTTTGCATAGTGTAACAGAGTGAATGCGACTTTAAGGAATCAGTGATCGCTTTGTTTCAAAAATCACGAATGTTTAGTTCTATTTTGTTTGTGTTTAAAAATGTATTGAGGACGCATATCCAATCAGTCATCATTGATGAGTCAACCAGGAGTTCAGAGAGATCACAGCAACTGATATCAGCAAAAGGACGATACGCAGAGAGCTGCATGGCATCGGATTTATGGAACATCACTACAAAAACCAAACACCGCAACATGCAATGCACAGCATCAACTTGACTGATCACAACCAATCATAACTGGTGCCAGGAAAGTTAAAAAGCTATACTGGATGAATAATGGCACGCGGTTTTCGGATCTGAGGACTGCTATGCTTGCTCAGGCGAATTTCGGAGAACGTTATTTATCAAAGTGTGTTGTTCCAACTGTGAAGTTGGTAGGAGGCGATGTGACCATCTACGGCT
Source organism: Mastigoproctus giganteus (assembly GCF_048544385.1). Lineage (NCBI taxonomy): Eukaryota > Metazoa > Arthropoda > Arachnida > Uropygi > Thelyphonidae > Mastigoproctus > Mastigoproctus giganteus. The sequence continues at coordinate 208,228,315 of NC_143577.1, forward strand.
GTTTCTCGTGGTCTGTACTTGTTCCAATTCTTTCTGGAACAATGAATGCATTGCGGTGAACTAACATTCCAGATTATTCTATTCTACCTAGTGGCAGTGGTATAGGAAGGATCCTTTTTACTTTCTGTTTCAGAAGTTTCTAATCTCAGCCAAGGCAACTCAAACCACAAATAGAAGGCTGAAGAATATCATTATTGTCTTCCTGGAGGGACACGACAACAGAGTAGAGCAGCAGCATCGGTTGTTGTTGTTGTTGGTTTTGTTTTTATTGTCGCATTAGCTACTAAGGCTATAATGCGCCAAGACCAAGCAGCATCGGGACTTGAGGAATCGTACCTTGCAAATGCCAAGAGGTGGTAAGGTGCGATCAAGGTACCACACTGCCCTAGGAGCATTATGGTAAGCCAAACATTAGCTTAAAGGAATCTTCCACCCTTCACTCATCGGCGATGAGTGAAGGGCGGAAACCTTTTCATAAAACTTTAAACACCATAAAAGTTTTTTCAGCTTTGGATAAAAGGATGGGACCATGTCAATTTTAACAGCATCGAATTCATTAATTCTCAATCAATTATATGCCCAATGTGGGCTTCCGATACCTCCTCCTTTTTAAGGGGTGAAGAAAACGGAAGCACTGTTAACTGGTTGAACCCTCTATGCACACTGATATCCAACGCCTACACAAATTAGAACAGAAATATTTCATGTGATATGCACAGATACAGGTATAAATAAGACAAAAGTTTGGAACGAGCAAAAATGATATTCTTACAATTGATGTTGTTTGTTTGTTGTTTTTTTGGAGTATTAGCAACTAAGGCCATATTGGTCCGGGATATGCGGTGGTCATTCCCTGACCTTTCCGCATCCTCTGTATTTAGTGGTGACGGGCTCGAACCCCGGTCTAATCAAGAAGCGTGTGCTACGCACTGTTGCTCCTTCCCACCTAGCTACAGAGGCGCCTTACAATTGATATAAGATGGTGCAAAGCAAGGAGCTAACAATACCAGAAGTGTTTGCATTGGTTCTAACAAGAAGCTGTATCATCCATTATGCAAAAGCAGCTCATCATTGATTGATAACAATATCTAAGACCAATGGATTAGACAACGTGAGAAAAGGGATTAAGTCCAACGTCTTCAAAGTCTCATTCAAAGCATAACTGAAAAGTTCTGCATTTAGCAAAATTGCTAATACACAACTGGGATCATCAACTGTTCAAATGTCTCTTCAAATCTGTATTGATTCAACAAAAGAACATCCACAACAGGCGACTGGTACATTATCTTAATTATATACAACGAGAGGGCACAATATTAGGCACACAACCTTTTTAAATAGTCTACATTCTCCTTCAGCCCACAGAACAGCCTGCATTCGTCGTGGCATGGATTCAACGAGATGTCTAAAGCGTTCCCGCAGGGATGCTCGTCCATGTCGAAAGAACCCATCACAAGCGGTTACACTGAAGCGATGAAGGGAATGCACTTGGTGGGAAACAATTTTAAGATAACTTGCGGCATCTAACGGTTGCGCCACTGGTATCAAGAGCACCAAACCTGCGTAAATCGTTGACACCAAGACGGACTACTCCATTGGCTCATGCTGCTTTCGTCCACACGCCCACCAACCTGGAACTGACCAATGGCTTAAACTGGAGTCATTATCTGGACTTTACCACTCACACGGAGGGGACAACATGTCCCAGGAATGGCACAGGAAGACCCGACAAAGACATTGTGCAGTTTGCTGCCGAAACGTCATTAGGCGATCTGAACCGGGTACCCTTACCCGGTTCACTTGGCGCTTCCGTAGCCAGGTGGGAAGGAGCAGCAGTACGTAGCCCACACTTCTTGATTAGACCGGGGTTCGAGCCCGTCACCACCAAATACGGAGGATGCGGAAAGGTCAGGGAATGACCACCGCATATCCTGGAGAAATATGGCCTTAGTTGCTAATGCTCCTAAAAAAACCAAATAACAACAATAACCCGGTTCACTTTCAATCCTTTCCCTTGGCAGGGGGATGGTTACTCTGTGCCCTCCCCCTGCCACCCTCTATCTTCATCTGGTGAGGCATGGGCCTGCCCCACCGACTTTTGGGGTTATCTTCACTATTGACCCCATATTTCTGTCTTTCACCCCCAGTCTTCAGTCTCCCTTTCCTCTAGCTATCTCGCGGTTAGCGTTTGACCTTCGTCAAAACTACACAAGCCCCACACTCAAAAAAAAAAAAAATATATATATATATATATATATATTCATACACTTTTAAACCTCTGGCCCCTACAGTGTTCTGTATCACACCACAATGTATACTACGCAGAGATAGGGGGAACCGCTAGTGCCGTTAGACCCTAAAGACACTATACTATACACCCACCAGCCCTCTTGCAGCTGCAGGGACGGGCACAAATGCACATGCTCAAAATATCGCCTGACAAAACCAAGAAATATTTCTAAAAGGCAATTTGGACATAAGAAGACGTCCACAAATCAAAATTAACACAACCACTATAAAAATGGTAACAGAACTAAAATATCTTGAATTAGTCTTCGATTCAAAATTAACTTTTTATCCCCATTTGACCTACTTGGCGAAGAAAGTGAGAAATTATGCAGGTATGATTGCCAAGATCAGTCAGGCAGACTGGGGGACTCAAAAGAAAGACCCTGGCAATCATACACTGTGCAATTCCTACCTGTTATCACCTATGGAGCCGGTGTGTCGTTCACCCACTCGGCCATAGTAAGAATCAAGAATAAATTAGAATCGATACAAAGGACAATACTTCTCACCATTACCAGAGCATGTCGCACAATGAGCACACCTGCGCTACAGCTGCTGGCAGGAGCTCTCCACTTTACCTGGAAGTAGCCAAAAGAGGCTTGTATTATAGACTTAAAAAGGGCAAACCCACAGAATTTTTTGGGATAGCCCTTGATACAGCCAACACCTTCAATGCTGAAAGAAAAATAATTGCCACAAAGCTCCATGAGTTATGGCAAACAAAGTGGAAGCAGGAAACCAGAGGTCTAGTTACCAAAAGGTTTCTGCCATAGGTGGCAATGGTCAGCCCAAAGCCGCCTACCCTAAGTGGTATGCCCCTGGACCTTTTACAACATTCATATTGACAGGTCACGGCTCCCTAAAGGCAAAACTAACCTCCTCAGGGCTGACGGATGACCCAAATTGCACCTGTGGCGAGAGTGAAGACTGGGCACACATTCTATATGAATGTATAATTTATGACGTCCCCAGAACACAGCTAATAGCACAGATTGGTCCCCTTCCAAGAGGATAAGAACATCTATTCATTATAGAAGAGGAAAATTACAAAAGCCTTTACAACCTTCGCATAGAAAGTATTCGAAATGCACAGAATTATCCAAAGAAGGACAATTCAGCCCCCCAAACAATTAAATAATAATCAATAGTTCAAATTGGCCACGTCTCCCACCACGATGACCTAATAACTGTCAGGACAGCAGTATTCTGCGCTATGACATGACAAAACCAGATTGACCTGGGTATCCCCCAGGACTACCCTGCCATTTGTAGGAACTGGGGGCCCACACCAAATAAGTAACCATGTGGGGGAGGGAGATGTACAGGCAGCCAGGGAAACAGATTAGCTGAAAAAAAATATCAGTAAGCTGGTAGCAAGGAGATGCAATGGAGAATGAAAGAAGACTGAAAGACAGAATGAATAGGCTGGTTACTGAGTGAAAGAGTGAATTAGGAATTATGGTAAAAGGGAATAAATGTCAGTTTGGGTGAAAGAAAGAGTGACCCAGCACGAGGGAAAGAGAGTGAATGAGTGTTATGGTGAATGGGAATGAATGGAACAAATGTAATTGGCAGAAAGAATACAAAGTTAATAATAACTTGCACTACTTTATATATACTAACAAACATTTACCACCAACACAAACACTCTCACTGCATTTTCCCCTGGCCTGCAAAAAACTTACGGCTAGGCCTTCACCAAAACTGAAGAATAACAGTAAGTTGAGTTGCCCAGAAAGTGCAGTGCAGAAAGCCAAGAGTCAAACAAATGAAATGTAAGCCAGAAGAATGAATGAGAGTGTAAGTGTGTGAGAAAAAGAACACAAACCATAAATGTTACAGTTAAGTACATACTAACCCTAGTTTTAATCGTTTATATTCTTTTATATTTAGCATAATTATTACGCATTAGTACAGTATTTAAATTAAATTTCACACCATTGCTTCCCCCCCCGGTGTGTGAGAAAGGGATGATGAATGAGTGAGTGAGAAAAAAAAAAAATATATATATATAACCTAACAGGAAAAAATATATATATTATAAACTATGAGGAAAAAAAAGTATAAAAATAGAATGCAAGTAGAGTGAGAATTCGGATTATGAATGATGTAAATGTGTCTCTCCCACCCACCCAGCTCGCCTGGTGGGTTCCCCACTGCCAGCTAACATATCCTACCCCCGGAGCGGGATGGGCAGTTTGACCTTCCTACCGGATTCGACAGGACATGGACCTGAAAACCATCACCGACGAACATATACTGCAGCTTTGCTGCCAACATGCCATTTGGCGATCTGAACTGGGTACTCTAAACCGGTTCCCTTTAAAACCCCATCCCCAGGCAAGGGAGGGAGGAGACGAGTCTCTGTCTCCTTAGATCGTACTTGGATGACAGAAGGATTACAGTGACTACTCCCTTTGCCACTCTCTCCAGGCAGATCCACAGAGGCTGCCTCCAGGGATCAGTTCTGGGATCCCTTCTGTGGACTCTTGTGCTGAATGAGTTCCTCAATATAAAAATCCCTAATATAAGAACGCAGGCATACGCCGATGATCTTATAATGATGCTGCAAGCTAATAGCAGAACACAGCTGGAGACCCATGCAAATTATGCCATTTCTGTTCTGAAAGGATGTGCAAATGGGAACCTACTGAATATCTCACCGGAAAAAAACATTCAATACTCCTCAAGGGCTCCCTTGATCCCAGGAGGCCTCCCCAGATCAAGAAAAATGGAACAACCATTAAACTCCAAACAGAAGTCAAATATCTTGGCGTTATCCTCGATAGACACCTCAACTTCCCACCGCATCTTAGTTACCTGAGAGTAAAATTCAGGAAATATTCCGCCCTATTCGCTAGAGTTACACGCAGAGACTGGGGTCTGAAGAAGAGGTCGCTCGCCATCCTCTACAAGGCATTCTTCATCCCGGAATTGGCTTATGCAGCGGGAGCTTGGTACGCTAAGGCAAGCACTGCTGTTAACAGAAGGAAACTGGAAACCATCCATCGAATAATTCTCCTCACAACAACCAGAGGATGCTGCACGGTGAGTACCCACACTCTCCAGGTCCTTGCGAGATGTCTCCCTCTGGACTTGGAGATTGTCGGCCGTGGGCTGCTGCACCAACACGCCAAAGGAAGGGTAATCACACATTTGCGATACACTACGGACCACCTCTGACTAGACCACAGGAAAAAAGACGTCTTGCAGACCACATGAGAACAGTGTGGCAGAATCGGTGGAATGACTCCACTAAAGGCCGCATAACTAGAAGCTTCATGCCAGACATTGGACGTGTTTACCGTATTTCCCCGACCTCGTACTCTCCTGGACTTCATACCACTTACCTGCTGACAGGACATGGCTCCTTCAGGAAGAAGCTACACGATTTTGGAATTTCGGACATAGCACACTATAGATGCGGACAAGAAGAAACTTGGGAGCACCTGCTCTACGAATGTAATACGTATGAAGACCTCCGTGGCCTGCTGTTTACCAAACTACACTCCATCCTTAGAAATCAGGAGGACATAGTGCTGCAGGAAGAAGAAAATTATAAGGCTTTCATGCTTTTTGCTCAAAATCTCTTTGCGAGGCAAAGAGCACTTTCACCACCCTGAAACAAACTTCAATCTTTGGACCACCGATGGACACAACTGGCCATTGACGACCAGCTGAGTGACTACAGGACTTGAACACAAGTGGCGGGGACAACCTACAGCAACTGAAAGACAACCGAGTCCTAACTGGATGCGACCAAACACAGGGACCTAGATGTAGCTGGCCTGTCACGTGCAGGTGACGCATCCTGGCCTCTGCCGAGACTAAGTCCACCACTTTGAGAGTCAAAGTGAATGACTTAGATTGCAGCCTTGCTGCCAACTAGCCAAATGGCGACCCAGGTCCGACACCTTGCCGGGCCTGCTTTATCTCCTTTTCCCGGCTGGAGGAGACAGCCCTGTCCCCTCCTCTCCATGCCAAACCCACTTTCCCTCTGGTGTGGCATGGGCATGCGCACTGAACATTTGGGGGCTTCTTCTTTTTCTAACCTCCAGCCTTCCTTCTCCCCACCCAAATCTGTCTACCTTCACAGCCCCACATGTCAAAATTGTAACTACACCAAAATTGCTTGCCCAACCCTTTTCGGCCAAAAGTAAAACTCATCCAGCGTGCAATCTCTTCTCGCTCTTAAAGCAAATCTCTATTACCAAACAAAAGCATCAACAGCAATTAAAGCAATGTCTTTTTTTCTTTTTTCTAGGTCCTAGCCACTGAAATCTGAGGAAAGTAGGTGGCAGGACCTGCCAGAGTACTGAGTCCTTACTGGTTACACCTGGCTAGCCTCCACGTGGCGCGGTATGGGCAACGTCGGATCCCATCAGGGGCCCGATGGCCAATAAGCCAGATGAACAATGGGCACAACAGACTACACTATACACGATCCACACACTCCGTTTTGGCCAAGCTTCTAGAACGACTTCTGCTGTATCGCCTTTCCATCTGCTATACCGATAAGCAACTCACCTCACCATGTCAGTTTGGATTCAAGACAGGCTCCAGCACTGAAGATGCTATACACAACTTGATTACCCAGGCCACACATACAACTTCAAAGTATACTCTAGCCATCATGGTGGACTTTGCTGGTGCCTTCGATCGACTGTGGTGGCCCAGTGTCCTTCGGAGGCTTCGGCAGGCAAACACGTCCAAAAACCTATACAATAGTCTAAAATCCTATCTCAGCAATAGAAAATTACAAGTTGTAAACAAATACCAGACTATGACAAGATGCGTTCACCGGGGTTGCCCCCAGGGCTCTGTCCTTGGGCCATTCCTCTGGTCCATTGTTCTGGACGAGTTCCTGGGGTTTGACCTGGGTGGAGCCAGACCCTTAGCCTTCGCTGATGATCTTGTTCTGGTGGTGCAAGGTGACACAAGAGCGGCACTGGAAGCAAAAGCAAATACAGCTCTGGAAAAACTCCAAAACTGGGCAGCACTCCACAACCTCTCAATTTCTGGTGAGAAAACAAAATCGATTCTCCTCAAAGGAAAGCTACAAATACGCAGGCCTCCAACAATGAAGTTAAATAACATCCCTATACGTCTCTACACAGAAGTCAAATACCTGGGAATCTACATTGACACCGGTCTTACCTTTCACTCTCATCTGAAGTACTTATCCACAAAAATCCGAAAGTATACGGCTATGATAAGAAGAGTCAGCAGAGCGGACTGGGGTTTGAAGCATAAAGCTTTGTCACTCATCTATAAAGTGGCGTTTCTCCCAATTGTGTGTTATGGAGCCTCAGTTTGGTGTACAAAGGCTATCCTGGAAAAGAACAAGCGTAAACTTGACTCAATACAAAGATTCATGATGTTATCTATCTGCAGGGCATGTCGCACTGTCAGCACCCCTGCCCTACAGGCTATTACTGGATGCTTGCCACTCTATCTTGAGGTGATTAAAAGGGGACTTTACCATCGATTAAAGAAGGGAATTCCGACACAGTTGTTAAATCTTCAACTGCAACTTACCAATGACCTGAAACAAGAAAGAAAACGTATCTTCACACACCTTCAAGGAATTTGGCAGCATTCATGGGAAACCACGCCCAAAGGAGAAATTACCAGAAGATTCCTCCCATCCATTGACATGACTTTCCCGAAGTCTCCTTCCTGGTTTTCACCTGGTCTGCAAGTTACATTCCTGATCACAGGACATGGGCCCTTCCAACAAAAATTGACAGCAATGGGAATTGAAAGCAATCCATTCTGCCACTGTGGCGAAGAGGAGTCATGGGGGCATCTCATGTATGAGTGCCCTGCTTACGATGATTGTAGGCTCAAATTTTTAACTGAAATCCAGGAGAACCCTCGTAATCATGAAACATACCTGCTTCAGAATGAAACGACATACAAAGCCTTAACGAGTTACGCACAAGCCGTCTTTACCATCAGACGGGCAAAGTTTGCTGAACTTAGAGCTGCTCAGAACAACGACCTTCAAGTGCAAACACAAACTGGGGTCGGATAGCATTTTCCCAAACTGATAAAAGAGTAAGACTGAAGATTAAAATACTATGCTGGCATCATCATGGTTGGCACTCCTTGAAAAGCTGACTCCCAGAGAGTGCTTGGCCTTTGGCACTCGCACAGTGGCGCCTGCCCCTGTGACTTTTGATCCCTCTACCCATCCCCTATTTCTCCTTACTCGGGTGGACTGCCTTCTCTATCTGTCCACTTTAGCTTGTTCCTCACATTCAGATCCCTCTTCCTCTTGTTCCCCTGACCTTCTCTTCTCTTCTTCTCTTTTTTTTTTTTTTTTTTAACTTGGTCTTCGTCCAGGACGCTCAGGCGACCCTGGCGGAGACTAGCCAGAGAATAATGGGCAGCCTGGCTACCTCCTAGCGGTGTGTGCGGGCAACGTGAGGTCCACCAGGGGCCCTGCGGCCAAATGCCAGGACACCCAACAGAACCTAACGCAATATGTCATATACAACAGACAACACTTTTCTGGCATTTACAGTAGTTCTGTATTTCTTCACAGCGTACATATGGCGCAGATGTGAGAAATCACAGGTGGCGCCTGACCCTAACACTATGCACACTATGCACGATCCACACACTTTAAATCTCTGGCTTGACAGGGTACTGTCACTCGATACAGAGAACACCGCGGAGATCGGAGAAATTCCAGGAGCCGCTAAACCCTCAACATACCAAATACCACCCTGCCTCCTGCTGGTGCGTGCGTACACTAGGTCGTCCATGGAAATTATTGCAAATGCAGCGCTTGTGAAGCTCCAGAACTGGGCAGACTTGCATAACCTTACCATCTCGGTAGAAAAAACAAAATCCATTCTCCTCAAAGCAGACTACAAATTGGAAGACCACCTACGATGAAATTAAACTTCACTCCCATCCGACTGTACACAGAGGTTAAATACTTAGGTATTTACATTGACTCAGGTCTTACTTTCCATAACCACCTGAAATATCTAGCCACCAAAACCCGGAAGTATACCGCCATGATCAGGAGGGTAAGCAGAGCCGACTGGGGCCTGAAGCACAAAGCTCTGACCCTCATATACAAAGCAGTATATGTCCCGATAGTTTGCTACGGTGCCTCCACCTGGTACAGACAAGCTGCACTAGCAAAAAAACAAACAGAAGCTGGATACAATTCAAAGGTTCATGCTGCTATCAATTAGTAGGGCGTGCTGCACTGTTAGCACCTCTGCCTTGCAAGTTCTAACAGGTTGTCAGCCACTCTACCTAGAAGTAGTCAGGCGCGGCACCTTAGGAAAGGAACACCAGCTGAAATAGTAAATCTCCAGCTGGATCTTGCAAATGACCCCAAGATAGAGAAGAGGAGAATCACCCAACACCTACAAGCGATATGGCAACAGAGCTGGGAAACCACGCAGAAAGCAGACATCACGAGGCGATTCCTCCCAACTATAAACCATACTCACCCAGAGCCCCCTCCCTGGTTCTCGCCTGGTCTGCACATGACATTTATTATTAACAATGGACAAGGCCCTTTTCGTCAGAAACTTACAGCTATTGGGACTGAAAGAGACCCGCGGTGCCATTGTGGAAGAGTCCTGGGGGCATCTCATGTATGAGTGCTCTGCTTATGACAACAGTGGAATGAAATTTGTTACCGTAATTCAAAGGAATCCACGTAATTAAGAGTCCTCGCTGCTGCTCGACGAAGACACGTACAGGGCACTAACCGTGTATGCGCAGGAAATCTTCGCACTGAGGCGAGCCAAGATTACTGCTGAAATCAGAACAACATTAGATCATGCTGTCCAAGGCCTGAATCAGACTGGCGTGAGTTAGCTCCTTCTCTGCTAGAGGACACTGCCCTGACAACTTGCAAATCTTTTAAGGGTAGGAACACCGCTGGCACCATTCCATTCTGGTGCTGGACGGCTGGCACTCATCGAGTGCGGGATACTGCTGCAAACGCCTTATAGGGTAGGATCAGCCGGCACCGTTCTGGTACGGGGTTGCTGGCACTCTGGAGAACTCCTGAGTGCGGGATACAGAGTCCACTGGCCTCTGGTGATCATGCAGGGGCACGAACCCCTGCTACTTTAACTCCCACTCCCAGACCCCTATTTTCACCTCACAAAGAGCGGACTGCTCCTCAACTTCAGTCCGCCATCCTTTCCCCTCTTTCTGTTCCTTCTAACCTGTATCCCTGTTCTATGTCCCCCCCCCTTTTTTTTTTAACTTCGCCTCTGTCAGGAAGCTCAAGCAACCCTGGCAAAGGCCAGCCAGAGTATAATGGGCAGCCTGGCTCACCTCCCAGTGGTGGTGGCGGGCAACGTGGGGTTCCACTAGGGGCTCTGCGGCCAAGCAGTCAGAGACACAACAACAAAACATAATACTCTGACAGAAACCAGACATTACACTTTTTCTGGCTTTTACAGAGATTCTGTACTTCTTCACAAAGCACCATGGTGCAGATGTGGGAAACCACAGGTGGCGCCTTTCATAAAACACTATGCCTCCCTGCGTCCCCCATACTTCGCCTGGTGGGGCTCGTCCCCACTGACCTCTTTGGGAATGCCTACTCTATCGTCCCAATCCTTCTACCTGTTTACCCCAATCTCCAGTCTTCCCCCTCCACTCTAACTATACCGACTGAGTACGCCCCTAACAATGCCGCAAAATTCTAATCAACGTCTAAAAAATGCAACCGCTTTCTCGTAAACCTCTTTCCGCCTTTCCAAATTCTAGTGTTCACCCCCTTTTATATATATAGGTCTTGTCACTGAAATTCTCGGAAAATAGGTGGCAGGACCTCCCAGAGTACTTAAATAATCTACTGGGTGTCTGACCCGCCTCCTCGTGGAAAAGTGTGGGCAACGGTGGTCCAAATAGGGGCTTAATGGCTAAATGGTCAGAGAAACAACAGAACGTACCACTACACAACAAACCACTCCCCCCACACATTTTTTTAAATCTATGGCCTCCACAGAGTTCTGTGTCACTTACAAAGAATACAACGCGGAGATGGGGGAACCCCCGATGCCGTCAGACAACTAACGCAGCAGGAACTGGGATGCGTTTTCCAATCTTCCACTGTTCCTAAGTCAATTTTAACCGCATCTTGTTTTTTGTTGACATTCGGCCAGATTGTGGAACTCTTTATCGGACAATACACATATGGAGATGTACATCTAAAAATGATGGTTGCAGGACAGATGTGAAAAAAACTTGCTTACAGCCAAGTAACGAACTGAATGTTGCAACAAACTTCCAAGTGGTGTCGTGGAAGTGGATAATTTCAATTGGGATTGAGATGTGGTAACTTCGTTCAGTACATATTAAGACTGCAAAATTTTAAAAAAATTAGTTTAGATCAACGATGTACCTTATGTATTACCTACAGCACCCAAACAAAAGTATTTGTACATTCCCACGTTTTGAAAAACAGAAATTTTAAATACTTCATAAAGTAATTTTGGTGAAAGGTCCATATTTTTCCCAAATGACAGCATCGACTTCTTAGAGGGGATGGACAGATGTGGGGTGGATAGTTTGTAGGCGCGCTAGTATATATACATAATGCACTTATTCTCTTTCCCATGTTAGCTCGTCAGTCCACATGTCCCAGTAGCTTTGAGGGAGGCGACAAGAGAGTGTATTGAACCATTAAGGTTAATTATGAGGGAATTATTTGACTCGTGTGAGATTCCTTTGGATTGAAGAAGTGCCAACGTATCGCCAATACATAAAAGCAGTTCTAAGAGAAAAATCATAGAAAAACGACTTTAGCGGTAAAAACACCTTACAGGCAACGATTAAAAGTGCAATCCAGGGACTTATAGATAGAAATGACATTCTGAAAGACGCACAACATGATTTTGTTAAGGGAAAATCATGTTTAACTAACCTGGTAAGCAATTTTGACACAGTTAATCATGAGCTGGATGTAGGGAACAGTTTATTTCGATTTAAGCAAAACATTTCACTCAGCCCCTCATGAGAGGTTACTGTATAAGCTGGAACGTGTTGGGGTTACCAGAAAGATACTAAGATGGATGACAGATTGGCTACAAGGCAGAGGGGTTGTGATTATTGAATATTCTTCACTGATGTGTTTTTTTTTTTTTGCTGTTTTTTTATGAAAACCCCAAACACGAAGGTATCAAAACCTATAGTACTTGGTACCGTGCATGGGTTGAATGTGAAGTATGGGTAGGAGGGCAGGGATGCCGGAAACTTTGCTCTAGAGACTAAACATGGGTTTCACCACTTCAAGCCTCCAATAATAAAAGTGGTGGTATTGCACCGATTGATTAAGAGTCATCTACCACCTAGGGGTGTAACATTAAAAGTGGGGTCCCAAGGATCGGTTCTAGGACTACTGTTGTTTCCGATATTCATAAACAACACTGACGAAGGAATAAAGGGCGTGATGTCAAGATTTGCATACGAAGAAAAGATTGGAAGAGTCGGTAATGATGAGTGCCAAGCAGAGCTCCTTCAGGATGATTTGAACAGGCTTCAAGAACGGTCAGTGAAGTAACAGCATTGTTTTAATGCAACAAAATGCAAAGTCTTACACTTGGGAAACAGTAACCTCAAAACAACTTACATACTTGAAAAACAGTAGAGGAAGAAAGGGATCTGAGAGTTAAGATACGGGCAGATAAGAAGCTTTTAGAGCAGTGTAAACAGGTGGCCAGGAAATCCTACGGTATCCTGTCGATGATATATCAAACAATATACTGAAGAGATAAGGAGAATTCCTTATCTCTTCAGTATATTGTTGATATATCACCGTATAAGCAACTGTAAGACTGCATTTGGAACACTGTGTCCAAGTATGGAGACTTCATCTGAAAAAAGACATTGAGTTTCTTGAAAGGATCCAAAGACGGGCAATTGGCATGATGAGATCGGCAAATAAGGCGATCGAAGACTGGGCTTTCATCCAGCGAGTTGTTCATTATTGGAACAAATTGCCTTCACAGGTTTTGAGGACAGTTTATTATTGTTGTAGTAGAGCTTTAGGCAACTTAGGCCATATTTCGCCGTATATAACATGTCTGTAAATTGCGTGTGTTCTGTGGTCGAGTTGCTCTTTTCTGGACGAAAAGCCCGAGTTTCCGGGAGAAAAAACCATGCTACCCCCGCCTGAGACTGATTAACTCAGCCTCGTTGTGAAAAACCCTATAAAATCCTTCACATAATTGGTGGGATTAGAACTCAGGTTTTTTTATCACCCAGTGTGGAGGTTGGTGATTTTATCAAATGTGTTACCCACGAGAGCGCTGACAGAAGATGTTCCCTGGGCATTCTCCACATTCACACTCGACTAGCATTAGCATTAACATTAGTAGAGGCAGATGATGCAAGAAAGCAATCTTATGCAGCATCAGCCAAAAAAAAAAAAAAAACCACACTCCCATTTCACCCCTCCATTCGTTTGAAATACCTGTCCAGCTGAGCCTTAAACTTATTTAGGCTATCAACTTCCACAACAAGGGATGGAAGTCTGTTCGACCAACCAACTACCCGCTGGCTAAAGGCAAATTTCCGCACATCTATCCTACATCTGTCTTTCTTCAATCTGAATTTATGCCCTCTCAGGTGATTATTCTGAGCAAGAGGAAGAATCCCATCGGCATTGAGCATGCTCAAACCATTCAAGGCTTTATACACCTCTATCAGATCACCTCGCTGGTGCCTAGTCTCCAGACTATTTGATCAGAAGACTCTATAACGCAATTCGTCGCTCCACAGAAACTGTGTTTCAGTTCCATATTCAAAGGATAGACTAAGAAACACAAAAATGCTGCGACTCTTTTTTTTTTTTGCTTTGTTTTTATTACTGCTTGAACTATTTTAAATCAGTCCTTCTCCTCTAAATACATCTCATTCACAGTTTACTACATTCGAAAGGGTGCCCAAATATCTTAAAAATTTAACAAGCCACAAAAAATTTAATTCTTGGTAATTTAAGAAAAAAGTTCGAAATAAAAGGAAATCTCAAATACAGAGTATACAGTATATATTTTACTGGCACATCAACTACGTTAAATCAGAGGACGTTGGTTCAATATACTAGATGGCCAAAAAAATTATATTTAGTATCTAGTGGGGCCACCCTCTGCTCGAATTATATCCCGCACACGGCATGGATTCCACCAGGTACCTGAGAGAGTCGAGTTCCAGCTTTGACCATTCTTCCATCAAGATATTTGTTAGGTACCGTAGTGTAGTCGGTAGGGAAGTGCAAAGCCAAATTTCCCTTTCCAACATAGCCCAGACATTCTCAATTGGATTCAAGTCTGGAGAATTACGCTGCCAGTATAGATGATGGAAACCTTGAGAATGCTCCTCGAACCAGTCAGATATAGTTTTTGCATAGTGGGCAGTTTCGTTGTCGTCTTAAAAAAATCCAACGCAATCCGAGTAAAAATAAAGTTCGTCCGATACGGCACAAATATATTCATTATAGGTAACACGACCTTCTAACAATATGAGCGAACACTGTCCATACCAAAATAACACATCCCATACCACGATACCACCTCTTGCCGCTAGACTAGTGGACACAAGATAGTCTGGATGCATGGCTTCATGAGGTTTACACCACAATTTCACCCTACCCTGGTGCAAAAAAGTGTAAATGAAGTATAGCACTGAAGAGCAAGTAATGAGTAGAGAGATTCATGAAGCAAACTACTGACACTATAACAAAATAATTCAGAGTTCGTCCCCTTCATATTGTAAAACAAGATCGACAACTACTCCGGTAACTTCGTAATCCTGCCACTTCCAGACTTCCTTCCGGACCACAAACAACTTCAATAGCCAATTCCCGCGTTGTCCTTGTCAACAATGGGTCCAAGTCCACAAATCATTGGTCTTTCACGCTTTGCTGTCCCTGTAAAAACAACTGTTACCCACCTGGCCACAGTACGACAGGACGATGCATTATGCGCGCATGCTTGCAAACCACAGAAATATTTATTTCCATTTGCACTCCCGTCCGACTTCAGTATTTGTCCAAGAGTGCTTTTGTACCTTTCTTCGTAAACACAGCTGCAGGCACCGGCAGCACGCACCTAGACGCCGCTCAGCGAAAAAAGTTTCTTCGTTGGGCAAAAACGAGGGAGAAATCGCTCTTCAGCAATGAGAATATTAGCTGGGATAAGGGTGAAGAACAATATCAGATCACTATGAAATGTAGTCACAAATTCCATTCAACTGGACATCTTTCTGAAAGAACTGTACTGAAGAAAAAAATAAAATCAGGATTTACCAGGATATTTTGCGTAATGTTTTATACGCACTAACAAATTACTTCAAAGTATATCAAACCTTATTTTATCCAGACTCTTCAGTGTCTCTTAGTGCTGTAGAGGCTGGATAAAGATTCTTTGATCTGACTCAAACTTGTAAACAGAAATTAAGTACTGATCATGTTTTCCAACAACTAGGAATTCCGTTCTTCAGAGTCAATCTGTATGCATATATTTTTGTGTATATTCTTGTACACTGGCGTCCAAACGAACCAGTTAAAACGATATTTTGGTACAGGTGGGGCAAGTCTCGTTTTATACACAGCAATGACCAAACTGGGATTTTTATTAAATGCATCGATATACTGCCATTTATATAAAGTGTATGCCATTACCCATAATGCGGTTTCAGCCCTCTGTTGGGAGGGCGTAGATTAGTAGGCTTTCACAATGCTTACCTCTTAGTATACCATAAACAGCAATATACTTTTTTCCTGCAACAGTGCTTCTCATTTAGAGCAATTCAATACCGAGGCAACTCGTGGTGAAGATCCTCCACAATGTGAGTTCGATTCATTTTTTTTTTTTTTTATGTGTACCCCAAACACGAGAGGTATTAGAACCTATAGTACTTAGTACCGTGCTTGGGTTGGAGGTTGAGAAGACGAAAGGAGATATTTGTTGACATTGGACTTGAACTTCTGTAGATTGTCATTTTCAGGAAATACATATGAAGGAAGGTTGTTCCAGAAAACGGCAGTTGAATGAATAAATGAGGAAGATGAAAAGTTGGTTCTATGGGTTTGAAGTTGGACAGTAAATGGATGTTGGCTGGTGGCGGCACATGTTCGGACTGTTTTGAAAGAGAGAGCGGGAATTATAGAAGCCAATTCAGAAGAACAGTGCCCATGGAAGTATCTGTAGAAGAGGCATGCAGCAGAAACAGTACGTCTATGAGAAAGCGAGTGGAGAGGCTCTGTTAGAGATGAATCATTAATTAACCTAACTGCCCTCTTCTGAATGGAATCAAGAAGCCTGAGAGAGGTTTTGGGGGCACCACCCCAGATGTGGGAACAATATTCCATGGCAGGGCGGATTTGCGATTTATACAGAGTGAGCAGCTGTTTGGAAGAAAAGTAACGCCGAGAGCGAAAGAGAAAACCAAGTTTTTTAGATGCGGAGGAAGCAATATTTGTAATGTGCTTGTGCCAAGAGAGATTAGAAGTCAGGGTAATCCCCAAAAGAGATTTATCATTTTGCCTAGAAATCAGAGTGTCACTAAAGATAAGCATAGGAGCAGAAGAATCCTTTTTGCAAGATATAAGACAAGACTGAGTTTTAGAAGGGTTGAAATCAACTAAGTTGTCTTTGCCCCACTGGAGAATTATCTGAAGATCGGCATTTAAGGAATTGGTAGCAGATTTTCGAGAAGTTGAAGCTGATTGAGCAGGACAAGGTTTCTCAAAATGGAAAGTGGAATGCAATGTGCTATCATCGGCAAAACTATGGATAGGATTTCCAGTCAATGGAAGAAGATCATTAATATACAAGAGGAAAAGAGTGGGGGAAAGAACTGAACCTTGGGGGACACCGGCATTGGTGGAGAAGTTAGAAGACAGAGAGACATCTACCATCACCCTCAGTGAGCGATCAGAGAGAAAACTGGATAACCAATTACTAAATACAGTTGGCATTTAGTAGCAAACTCAGTTTGCTCACTGCTACATACAAAATGAGGCTGTGTCCAAGTTGTATAACAAAATTCTACAGTTCTCGAAACAAATGGGTTTTTTTTTGTCTAAATTTACTTGAGTTTTTAAGCCATTTTTAATGACGGCAGAAATTTTGGATGATATGTGAATTACACTGTGGTGTAACTTAACATAACTCCGATTACGATTTTAATCCGTGGAATATGCAAATCACAGAAAACATCAAAGTAGATTTTCTCGATATTTTTCAGAATTTAAAGTAGCCATTTGAAAGACATGCAATTGTGGATGGCCACTGGAAAAAGACTAAAGAGATTGTCGCAAGTAATGTGCCCATAGATATACAAGAACTTTGCAAGAAATGTCTGCAGAGCATTCCAGCGATATACAGCATGTGCCGTGATATGGAAAATCTCCGGCCATAAATCAAATCGAGAATCTGTGAGAGAAACAGCATCTGAGACAAACTTCGAAACTGACGGCTCTAAAGGTCATTTTCGAAAAGGAACAGAATAACATCAAAACCTCTGTACACTGAGTGAGTCCATCCACGGGAGATTGCCTCTGTCGTCTCTGCAAAATGGGCTTACCTGCTATTAATTTTATTCGTTAATATTTTTGTAGGGTAGTGTATGGGAACACATACGCGAACAGACGGATAGACAGATGCGTAATTAGGGAGAGCCTGGTTCTTCTATGAAATCATCTCCTCATTTAATTTCTCCCGGTTTCGGATCCACAGCTAAACACTATCCAATCATGAATTGAACCATACAGGTTTTCCAGAATACTTTGGATCATTTTTACGATCCCTCTATTAAGATTATTGGTGAAAGTGATAGGCCCAGATGGGTAGCATAGTTGGTAAAATCTCTGTCCTCACTACACCATTTAGAAAAGACCTGAGTTCGAGTCCCGTCGATGACGTGAGGAATTTTTATGGGTCTTTTTCACAACGTGGCTGAGTTGGTCGGTCTCAGGCGAGTGTAGCATGGTTTTTTCTCTAGGAATCTCGGATTTTTCGTGCAGAAAACAGCAAATCGACCACAGAAAACAAGCAATTTACAGACAATTTATACACAAAGCAATATGGCCTTAGTCGCTGATGTACCTGAAACCACATAACAACAATCTCCATATGAGCATTCTTTCATCTGGTCAGAAAAAGCATAAATCGAGATTTGTGCATTCATCCGACCAAATGATTTTCCTACAGTCCAGTTACATTTTTCGTGTCCTATAAATCGCATCAAAATAGATCTGGGTCTGACAATCGCACTCGTACCGGCCAAACAACTGACAAGACACTGGGTGTAGGGGAAATGACTCCCTCGGAATGACACACCTGCGACGTCTGCCACAGCCGCTTGAACTAGATGCCCATACCAGATGTCCCAAGAGCTCCATTAAATGTAGTAGATCTGGGTCTGACTCAAGTATTGACAGCGATGAAACACCTAATAGAATACAAATTGTGGGACCATTGTCTTCTGTAATACATTCCTGGAAGATACAGCTGCTGGCATCATATTTCTAAAATATGATGTGTGATGACTGCTGAAATCATATCAGACACGATGTGGAATTTTGCTCAAATAGTCACATACTAGTGTGAGATACTGCTAACGTTGAGAACCTAAAACGATGTGGAATCAAGCGCTGGGACTGGCCTTCTCACCAGTGGGGGATTAACGCTGACATCATATACAAATCTATGACACGGATACGGTTGCCCTGCAAGAGACTGACTGCCGTCACACACTAGGCTATGCCTTGTGTGAGATTGCCGTCTCTTGCAAGGCCCCGCTCAGGACTCCGGAATAGGTGCCCTGACTCTGACCCTGTGACTTTAACTGTTTTTCCACTGTAGGGGAGAGGCGGGTCCCTCTCCCCCAACCAAGTGTTCCTATCTCCCTTCTTTCTACTCCCACTGGTGGGTACCTGTTTCTCTCATCTACCCCTTTTATGTTTCTTCCCCCTTATCCATCAATCTCTCAATCTATCCCCATGCACTGGCTTCCCAAAAAAAAATTTTTTTATATAACGAATCGGAGAAACTTGGGCTCCAATGGAGAGTTAGACCACGAGCCTGTTGGATGCATTGTTGTTGCTTCATCGATGGATTATTGCGATGCTGGGTGTTATTGTGGTTCCAGGGACTGTACGCAGAGACTGACTGAAGTGTTCTCCACAATTCCTGGTTTGTACTTCTACTCCTTTTGAATCTTCATGGTGGAACTACAAGTGTCAATTGGATCCTTGGAGATCATTACAACCTTATGTTGGGACTTTATAGTGTCATATACTTTCATAGTATTGCATTGTGATATGGACATTACATTGAGAACGAATTGACCCTCTACGAGGGAATCTGAGATAACTGTACATCAACATTGTTCAGTGGTACAGCATTGTAAATAGGCTGTGGGGTTGCCGGGAAAGCTGGCCGGGGCCGCATAGTGCAATTAATAAATTAAAAAAAAAACTGTTTACGATGCATACGATGAAATTGAATGAGGGTATGTCAACGCAGTAGTTAAAATAAAAAGCTTTAAATATAAGTGTTACGTTGACACATCACTAGGTTGTTCACTTATGCAAAGTATTATTCACAGTTCTGCATACATTCATTAACAGAATCAACCCGCCAACTGATAAGCAGCCAGCAAACTTCGAAACAGCTGTCCTGGTGGAGTCTTGTCTCGAATTTTTAAATGTATAGCGGATTCACCTATTCAGGCGATGCTATACAATTTCAAAAGATATTATCAACCTATGTATAACCGTGGATAATGATATTTGTCTTTCAGTTGACCATAAGCTCAAGCCAAGTACTAAACACTACGATATCAGTGAGCAGAAAGTTACTGCATGATTGAATCGAAAGTAGGTAACCCGTACTAAGTTTTATTTTACGAGAGCCATGTGATTTGCATATTTTTGCATTGATTGTCGAATATAGCCCAAATTTTCGTGGTTTTAATAAAGTGGTCAGGCAGTGTATAATGAATCTTGATTAGTATACAGCACTGCTTATACACTACCGAAATTATATAGAACAAATTAATATACCAATATTATGCGACCCTACAACTGTTGCTGATTTTTAGTTTGATCCTTTAATGTACAAGACAAATATAAACATCAGAACAGTTGGTAACATAAGAGGGCTTCTGTTCAATAACGGCAGTTACAAGTAGCGATTTCGATATATAACTGACCATTCTCGGACCTTATGCACTGCCTCTGGCATGTGTAACCATCACTATAACGAGTTGTCCAGGATTATCTCTAATGGATGCTAAGAGGAATAATCTAACTGATCATCACCCTGATGAGTTAGATTATTCTTGTGCTGCTGTGAGAAGCGGATTGAATATTTATTCCAAGTACAGCCAGCCACGTGCTTTACTGAGCTTAACTTAAAACTAGGGGCGCAGTAATAGAATCCATACTACACACATATTTGTAAACCATCTGTATACTTTCTGAAGACAACTAATTGAATGAGATGAAAATTAAAAACATTCATATATGATTTTTCTAGTTGAATACTATCGACTTTAAAGCAATATTTCTTGCAATTAATAAACTGGGACTTCTAGCAAATGAGAGCAGAACTGTGCAGACTACCAATTTTAAAAACCACAAATTACTTTTGACACATAACGATCTCTATTAGGTTCTGTGAATACCTAAATATTTTTCTGGTTCTCACAGAAAATGAAATCTTTGGCCATAATTTGTTTCTGTATAATTTCGGTAGTGTAATTCGGTGGTGTTTACTAATTAAGGTTCGTTATACACTGCTTGCATACTTTATGCAACAATATGTAAATTGAAGAGCACATATGATGTATGTGAGCGGGTTTAGGGAATGCAACTCCTGAAGTTTACATTCCCTATGCCCAGTGGTTACAATCACTGTCCGTTCCCCGAAAAGGGCCTGAGCTTGAATTCCGTCTAGACTGAAAGAACGTTTATCGGTTAATTTCACACTGTGGCCGATTTGATTGACCTTGGGCGAAACTCTGATATTTTTTTCCAGAAAAACAGAAACTGGTATAGATTATATAAATTACAGCCATAAAACACTGACACCTGATGACCTTAATTCAGGGCCGTATTTTTTATTAGGCACAAATGGCCCAATGTGGGCCCCAAAGGCCCACAAAAACTAAAGGGGCTCGAAAGAAAATTGACCATGATTTTCAGAACTTTGATCCCACTCAAATTTCATCAAAACAAGCAAAGCAGAGCTTACTGAAAGTACGCAAAGCAAAGTACTTTCAGCGTTTTTCTTTTTTGTTTGTTTTTTTTCCCAAAAATTCGTCAATCGGCTTATAAAATTAATGAAGGATTTAACAATGAAGTTTAAGCACAATAAAATTTAACAGCAAAGAAGCACCTACACTGTGCTGCCACTTTATTAGGTACACCTACCTAGCAGCGTGTTGAGCCTACCTACCTTAACCTTCACAAAACGGCCTCAATTCGTCTAGGCATGGATTGAACAAGATGCTGAAAACGTTGTGCAGGAATGGAGTACCATGCAGACATGAGTGTGTCACGCAGTTCCTTGAAATTCGACGGAGGTAGGACTGCAGCGCAGCGAACAGCCCTTTCCAGCTCATCCCAAAGATGTTCAATAGGATTGAGATCCGCAGACTGAGCGGGCCATTGCAGCAAAGAAAAGTTTGTCATGTTTCTGGAACCATTCTATAGTGATTCGGGCTTTGTGCACCGGCGCATTATCCTGCTGGAAGTAACCATTTGACTGAGGATAAACTGTCAACATGAACAGATGCACTTGGTCAGCAACGATGTTTAGGTACGATGTGGAATTCAGACGTGAATCTATGGGTATCAATGGACCCAACGTGTGCCAAGAGAACATTCCCACACTATAACAATGCCCCCACCACCTTGCACAGTAGTCGTCAGACATGACGGGTCCATGGATTCATGTTGTTTTCGCCAAATTCTGAACCTTCCATCAACATGATGCACCAGGAACTTCGACTCGTCAGACCAAGCAACTGTTTTCGAATCCTCGATAAGTACAGTGCTAGTATTGCTGTGCCAACAGGAGGCGTGCTCTCTTGTTCTTCATTGATAACAAACGATGTGGCCGTCGGCTGTTTTAGCCCATTCGCGGCAAAGTGCGACTATGGTCCGATGTGATATTTTATTCTGCGCATCAAGGTTGTATTCTGACGTGATTGCGACTTTGTGGCCCGTCTGTTTGCTTGCACAATTCTTGCCATCCTCCTCTGACCTCTCATCAACAAGCGAATTCCTTCCACAGGAGTGCTGTTGAGAGGATGTTTTCTGTTTGTTGCACCATTCTCGATACACCCTTGAAGCTGTGGTGCGTGAAAAGTTCAGGAGAATTGCCGTTTCAGAGATGCTTTGTCCAGCACATCTTGCACCTACTACCATGCCACGTTCGACGTCCGTTAGATCACTCCTTTTCCCCATTCTTGCTACGGTTTGTACGCTTAACTGATACTAGAAAGGTTGTTCTGCTGCATTTATATCCGCGCCTGTGGTCAAGTGACTTGCAACGTTGTAGGACAAACCATTTGTGTGCACAGCAGGGGTGTACTTAATAAAGTGGCAGCACAGTGTATGTTCCGTGAAAACTATTTCCGGTGAATTTTTAAATACTAAAGAGGTTAGCGTGCACACTAAAGAAGTGACACAATGTGGAGTTCTAATTGAGGCTAAGAAAACTGGCCCGAAAACGCTGATTGGTCACTATTTAATCGTGATGTTTGACATTACTCTTTTCTACTAGAAAGAAGCGAAGCCCAATAAAGGAATAACAAAATCAAGAAAATGTATGAATTGAGTGTAGTGTAAGTATATGTACAGTTTACCTTGCATAGTGTTGTTTTGCTTAGTTAAAATGTTTAAACAGTAAAGAAAGAGACTGAATCACCCTAACAATTTCTGCTACATGTGTGAACGGTTTCCAACAAAAAAACAAAAACTCAGAGGAAGAAAATCTACAGTATTACTAAACGAGAATATCCTTTGTACTTTGGTTGTGAGATTGGTGATCGGGACCAAACATGGACATATGTGCTGTGTCACCTGAACCCCCAAATCTGAGGATAGGGCTAACTGGGAAAATTAAATGTATGCCATTTTCTGTTATGGTGTGGAGAGAACCACGCAACTCCACTGACAACTTGTATTTCTCTATGACAAAAATATCAGGGATATATATCCTAACGTATCATTTGCAACAAGGCATGTTCCACAAAACGAGGGTCTTCGATACTAGATCTCCCCAGAATCATGAGATAAAAGAATCAGTGATGAATACAGCGAGATGTCTCGTGTTCCAGACTTTGCTGGACAGTCCACTTCAACAGATTTCATCTACCAAACCAGAAAATTATAAAGCGCCACACTTAATTATGTAAGAAGAGTTGAACGACTTAGTTCATGATTTAAACTTATCTAAAGAGCAAGCAGAACTCCTTTTTCTAGGTTACAACAATGGAAGTTACTTGAAGCAGGAACTAAAATTACAGTAAATTATATCGAAAATGACACAACTTTCTGAATTCAATTAGATTTGTATTTTTTGGGGACCCTGTTTTTTCGTAGGCCCTAAGAACAGTGCCTAAAGGACCAAAAGGATAAGGCGGCACTGGAAATGGATTCTTTATTTGGAGCCCAGTTTCCACTGGACTCCAAATAAAGAAACTCCTCAAAACTTGGAGATCGTTTAAAGCAGTTGGGCATGGATGTCTTGGAACGAGAGAAGATAATTACGAGTCTCTGGTGTCAACTTTACCGCAATGTTATAAAGATATGGGCTGCCGAATATTGAAAATTCATTTTCTTCATTCCTCAAACTTTTGGGGATGCCAGTGACGAGCAAAGGAAGAGCGCTTTCATTAGGACATATCCACGATGGAAAAGTGGTACCAAGTTCGATGGGATGCTTCCACGATAAGAGATTATTGCTTGTTCCTTAAGAGTAAAATCTTAATGAACTATAAGAAACTCTAAGTGGCAAACCTCTCTAAGGAAACAGAATGCATGAATTACATTATATATTTGATACTTTAAAATGAATAAGATTCATTTTCATACAACATATTACTGTATCATATATCAAATTGATCCTTCATTAAGTTACTAAAATTTCAGTATATTTTTCAATGGAGGCATAACAGAGACAATTCATTTTGGAATCAACGGTTCAATTTTATTTTTTCGTAACTGTGGAGCAAACATTAACAGCAAACTAAAACATTCACATTTAATGTTACTAAACTGTCGACACTTTTAAATATTTTTAATCTGAAGAAAAACATTAGAATCAGCATAGTGATTAAATCAGCTATTAAGAACCATTTTTCTGCAGGAAAAATGATTCAAGATAGTTTTGAATGATTGATAACCCATCTAACCACAGAAATTAAAAAACCTAAAAAAAATATATCCATCATCCTACAACAAAACAGAATTGCCTAGAACCTACCTTAATCTGTTCTTGCCTTAGTGCCTCACAAAAAACATTAGTAATTTCAATGGCTGAAACTCTTAATTAAATTCAAAGTTTCCTTAAAAGTTTCTTAATTAAATTCAAAGTTTCCTTAAAAGTTTCTTAATTAAATTCTAAATTAAATTTGAGTCAAATCAATTCGGTACCTTAAGAAATTTCTATAATTATTTGATATTCAAAGTTTCCTTGTGTGTGTACACTGAAAGGACAGAATGCATGGGATACCTGGTTCCTGGGCAACGCGAGGCTGTCACCACTCTCGCTAGTGGACAAACACCGCTTAGCAGATATATAAGTACACTGCATTCGCGTAGACAGTAATTCGATGTCAGCACAGCTAAACGTCGTGAGTTAACCGACTTTGATAGGGGGATGATAGTGGGTGCCCAACGGATGTGTCACTCTATCACGGAGTGGTACAGAAATTGTACTATCCCCGTTCGATAGTATCAAGAATGTATCAGGAATACGCCATTTCCCGAATAGCATATCGTGGACAGCGCTGTGGGCACAGAAAGGTGGTGGATGAACGTGGCCGTCGACGTCTGTCTAGCATTGTTTCAGCCAACCGGAGAGCGACAGTGGCACAAATCACTGCCGACTTCAACGAGGGAGGTACCGAAAACGTCTCCATCAGGCAATCATTAGCCGCAATAGGTTATAGGAACCGCCGACCCACAAGAGTCCCACTGCTAACACCACGACACAAGACTACGCCTCAACTGGGCGAAAGAACATGAAAGAATTAAATCTAAACCGTGTGACTTCCTTTATCAGGGCAAAAGGTGGGTCTACCCGTTACTAGTTAAGTATCCCATGATTTCTGTCCACTCAGTGTATAAAATCTGTTAATAATATCTGGACAGGTTGCTATCACTCAATAACACTTTCGACATTCTAAATAAAAACTATTCTTCTGCTCTGCCCTGAAGATGATGTTCGGAGAATGATTATCAGAAAATTCTATGATTAATGACAGTGGAGTAACGAGTCTAATTCTTTCTCACTTATGTCGAAAGGCAACTTTTAATGCATTCTTCTGATATTGACAGAACTCATTCCACAATCACAGTTATTCAGTTCCATCGCATTAATATTGTTGAGCGATGTAGATGACGTATAACTTGTATACCGATATATATACATGTATATAATATATATATATATATATATATTGTATATCATTATTATAATGATATATAAACTTGTAACCACGTAAGATTTTTATCATCAGAAAGTGATGATAACAATTATTGATTTTTATCATCATCACATTTTTATATGATGATAAAAATCATCATATAAAAATG
Organism: Mastigoproctus giganteus; assembly: GCF_048544385.1. Classification (NCBI taxonomy): domain Eukaryota; kingdom Metazoa; phylum Arthropoda; class Arachnida; order Uropygi; family Thelyphonidae; genus Mastigoproctus; species Mastigoproctus giganteus. The sequence continues at coordinate 208,254,431 of NC_143577.1, forward strand.
ATGATTTTTATCACCACGTACCATAAGAATTCACATTACTTGTGATAAGTGGTTTCGGTTTATGAGAAGCAATTGTTTACATTTTCAATCAAGATCTCATGAAATTTAGTCCATAAATCTAAACCACGAAGACTAATACGAAAATCCTACTACCGCGCTGACGATCTTCACCAATACTTTTGGAACATAACAACAAACTTGTGTTTCAGACAGATTTCTGCCGAGGCAAAATCTCAATAGAATTCACCGGCTGGATCGTAACCTCCATGTATTTGCGAACAACGCTAAGTACAGGTGGTCCAACCTCTACGAGGATATAGGAGGCTAAAGAAGGACGCCCTCACTGTCTCTTGGTGACTACCTCTTACTCTACAGTCATTCCTTGTCACAATTTTCCATTAGCTATTGCGATCAGTAATCAAAGCAATCGTAGAACGCCTGAGTGTCTGAAAGGGTATATGTGAACCTTTTACCAGTCATGTATCGCGATTATTGTCATAGGTTAAATCACCGTGCTATTACCACTGAAATTCTGAAAATAGCAGAATTTCCTTTTGGATCTGTAAGCCAGGAATCCCACTCGTCAGAATTATGAAGAAACTATTCACAGCTAAATCCTGATACGAAACCTCATTGCTATGGAGAGTAACTTGTTGATTCTTATACTCGCGTAGCTTCGTAACCACATTGTCTTTTCTTTTTAAATCTTGTCTGCTTATATGGTTTAATAATTATGTATTTATCATATTGGGTAAAACCCCTCGAAGTGAAGGATTATTGTACTTATCCTTTATACAATAAAGATTTATTTATTTAATATTTCACATGTAATCAAATTACTTGATGGAGTTTATCTTCTTCTTTGAGAGAATGAAAGTATGAGATGTTAGTTTGCGTTTCGTAGACGCAAATGCTACCTGATTTATGCACCCCTGCATCCACTTGATTCATAACCACTGTCCGGATCACTAACTAAGTGGATGAAAGATTTTAGATATTAGCAAAAACTGAAAATTCGATGTTTTGAAAGCGAATATGAAATTTAAATAAAACCTGCTTGCCAACTAAAGAACTTGAACAGAGAAAGAAGGAATATACACAACAATGGAGAAGTAATATAAAATTATAAGAATGATATAAAAAGGTGAAATAAACGGAAGGACAAGTAAAAACATGTCACATAAGAGCGAAAATAAATTACGTAGGTAATGAAGAAATTATAGGCAACAATAAAGAGATCAAAGTGAGTGAAATGGTAAAAAGGCAACTTACTGAACGACGCCTTTTTACCAAAAGAGAGACAAAATACAAAAGGAAAAATCAAGAGTTAAAATAATAGGCCTCCTGTCTGCCTTTTAACAGGCAAACTAACAGTACTAAGGCTTTGATAACAAAAAACTGTTGTTTTTTTTTTTTTTTCTGATAGAGGAATCTTTCTTCCAAACCAATCCGAACACGCTCCGCAACAAGTCAGCATCTTTTTACTGTCCAACTTCAAATTCACAGAACCAACTTTTCTTCCTCCTCATTTATTCCTTCAACTTCAATTTTCTGGAACAACCTCCCTTCACACGTATTTCCTGAAAATTAAAATCGACAGAAATTTAAGTCTAATGTCAATAAGTATCTTCTTTCATCTTCTTAACCTTCAACCAATACCCGGTACTAAGTACTATAGGTTATAATATCGCTCCTGTCTGGGGTTTCATAAAAAATAATAATAATAAAATATGCGTATAGTGACTATTGTCTTCATGTCCGTCGACCTGTCTGTCCATCCGTGCACAGGTAATAACTCCCTTCCAATGGAAGGATTTCCATGAAATTTTATATTTGCTTTATTAAAATCTGTCTATAGAGAAATCTCTATATTGTAATAGCTGAAACTTTTTTTTTTTTTTTTTTTGTTGGTAGTTGGTGCATCGGCTTCTGTGGCCATAATGCACCTCCCAAAGTTTTTTTTTTTTTTTTTTGCAGTACTTTGATCCAAGCCCGAGGCGGGATCCGAACCCGCGACCTTTGGGTTGCCAGGCAGGCACTTTACCCACCTGGCTAGCCCGGTCAGCTATAGCTGAAACAGTAAATATTGTTTTTAGCCCTACTGGGTAGCACAGTTGGTAGGATCGCCGTCCTCTCCACACTGGGTGGAAAAGACCGGAGTTAAAGTCCCGTCGATGACTGAGGAATTTTGTGAGTTTTTTCAAAACGTGGCTGAGTTGGTCTTAGGCGAGGGTAAGGGTAACATAGTTTTTTTTCACCCGGAAACCGGTTTTTCGTCCAGCAAACGGAAAATCGATCTCAGAACACACGCAATTTACAGACAGTATAGACGGATAAATATGTCCTTAGTCACTAATGCTCCTAAAACTCTACTACATCATCAACAAACATTGTTTGTTATAGTGTACTAAATAGAGGAATGATCAGTCAATATGGCGGACGAGCACGAAAAAAAACATTCTTCATTAGGGCATATGAAGTGGTTACGTTTTTGTTGAGCTAATTTTTGTTATCAGTTTACTAAATATATATCATGAATTAATGTTTTTTGCTTGCTATATTAATCACAGAAGAAATCATCATCATCATCATCTGCCATTTTCAATCCACTGCAGAATGAAGGCCTCTCCAGCAACTTTCCAGCTCCTTCCGTTTTGTGCAATGGCCATCCATTTGCTACCCACAAACTCATGAATTTCATCTGTCCATCTCCGTCGGTGTCTTCCAGATTTTTCTTCTAGCTCCTCTTGGGTACTATTCAGTTATTTTCTTGGTCCATCTGTCATCTTGTCTTCGCGCTGTGTCCTGCCCAAGACCATTTTAGTTCTTTAGTTTTCATAAGAATGTTCTTTACTTGAGTTTGCTGCCTAATCCATGTTTTTCTTCTTATCCATCAGTCTGATTCCCAATATAATTCGTTCCGTTCTTTGCTGTGTAGTTCTCAGCTTCTCTTCCACTCTTTTGGTGAGTGCCCAAGTTTCACTTCCATGAGTCATGGTGGGGAGTATACATTGGTACATTATTTTACGTTTCAGACAAATTGGGATATTGCTCCTCAGTATGCGACTATATTTCCTGAATGCTATCCATCCAAAATTTATTCTTCTCTTGACTTCCAGCCATTTATAATTATTACAGCTAATGACTTGTCCCAGATAAGTATATGACTCCGCCTTTTCAATTACTGCTCCGTCATCATCATATCCTTTTCTGTGACTTTGTTCATCATTACTGTTGTTTTAGCCATATTCATCTTTAGTCCAAAATCCTTACCAACTCTGCATAACTGATTAAGATTTTCCTCTAATTCTTTGGGATCGTGGCTTATGACCACAATGTCATCTGCAAATCGTAAATGGTTTAGGTACTCTTCAGTCACATTGACTCCTTTCTGCGACCAGTCTAATCTTCTGAAAGCTTCCTCAAGGGCAGCAGTAAACAACTTCGGAGATATTGTGTCTACTTGTCGAACTCCTTTCTCAATTTTAAATTTACTAGTCTTTGTCTAGTGTAATAAAGGAGGTAGCATTTTCATATATTTTCTTCAAAATCATAATGTATGGGGTATCTATGCCTTGTCTTTCCAGTGCCTGAAACATTGCCTTATGCAGTATGGAGTCAAATGCCTTTTCATAATCCACAAATGCCAGGCATAACGGTGTTTTATATTCATTTGCTTTCTCGATTAGCTGTGACATTACGTGAAGGTGATCCCTAGTTGAGAATCCTGTCCTAAAGCCAGCTTGCTCTTTCGGTTGATTCTCATCAAGTATTCTTTCTAATCTATTAGTAATGACCCTTGTGAACAACTTGTAGATGTGGGATAACAAGCTAATTGATCTATAATTTCCAATTTCAATTTATCTCCTTTCTTATGCAGCAAAACTATGATTGCATTATTCCACTGCTTAGGCGTCACACCTTTTCTGATGCATTTTGTGAAGAATCTTGCCAGTTTTTGTGTCACGTCTCTTCCTCCCAATTTTAACAACTCTACAGTAACTTCATCTTCCCCCGGGGCTTTCTGATTCTTCATTTTCTTCAACGCATGTTCTACCTCATCAGGAAGTATGTGAACATATGTGTTACTAATTTGCGATCCATCTTCCCCACTGCCGACATCATTCCCTCGCTCCTTGTATAATTCTCTATAATAGTCTTCTGCTATTTGAATTATGCTTTCTCTGCTATTTATAAGTACGCCATCGCTATTCTTCAGTTTCAGTATCATTTGTCTTTCTGTATTACTGCTCATGGCTGCTGATTTAAGTCCTTTGTTTTTCCTTAATGCTTGTTCTACTTTTCTTGTGTTAAATCTTCTTATGTCCTCTGAGTCTCTTTCTAATGGCTTTCTCAGTATATTCAATTTTCTCCTTGTCAGTGTTTATCTTGCTCTTCATTTGTCGTCTTCGGTTCATCATGACAAGTTTCTTGACTAATTTTTTGTTCTTCGGATTTCTTTTTACCTATAGGTTTCTTGGGCTTTATCACTTTCAGAAAGTTGTAATATTCCTCGTCGATATCTTGGTCGTGAGCAGTCTTCAGAAGCTCCAACTTGTTCTTATGTTCCAGTACATACTGCTTTTTCTCCTCTTTTGTTATCTCAAAGACCTTCGTATTATTTAGTCGAGTCAGTTTTTTTCTTTCCTTTCACAGAAAAAATGCGAGTTATCAAACTAAGATCTGAGATAAATGCTGCTACTGGTAAATCACAGATTTGTGAAATGTGTTGTATATCAATTTGTTTAAAAAAAATCCAGCAAGAACTAAATATTAGTGCAAAAAAGCTAAGTGAACGTGGTGAGTTATATGCAGTGACATGAAAATAATTACTTTTATAGATTATTAGTTAATTAGTAATTAATTGGTAACAAGATTTATTTACTTTTCACTTCTATTAATCACAAAAGAAGAAGGGGGAAATGCTGTAAATTAAGTAATAAATATCGAAAGCGCCTGAAATGTGACACTGCATAGTATGCCTAACTTTTTTTTCATTCTGGAAAACAATTTAGTATGTAAACAAAAAGGCATTTGCAACAGTGCTTTTAAATAGATACTAAATTAGGGAAAAAATATGAAATGTAACAGCCTGTTGTTCTATCACACATAGAACAAAAAACGCATTGAGTTACAAATTGAAGAGTGGTATCAAATTCCATTAATTATTTTCATGGGCATCGTGAACTTCCAAGGCTGGGATAAATTTATATAGTTGGCCAGAGAAATCCAATTACAGAGGAACAAGGCCATAATGAATATCCGGTAGGTATATATAAAAAGATCCGTGAGGTTGGAGTTACAAGGAAAGGGGAGGAGGTGAGGGCTAGTGAAGTGAAACGACTGGGCGGAATATTCCAGTATTGTTAGTAAGCAAAAAATTCTTTGCTATTGCACAAATTAAAATTGAACAAAGTCCGACAGGACTATAGCAGAAAGAAAAACAACAGGCATCTCAAAGTCGCCTAGGAAGAGGTGTGATGAGTGACCTTGAGTTGCTTGTTGTTTTTCTCCCTGCTCTAACAATAATCAAAAACAACAGGAACCGGACAGATGTTTTAGGAATCTTGACGGTATAACCCAAAACAACATAACTGAACAACCCGGAATGAGAGAATAAAAACACTCATCTTAGGACTGAATATAAATACACCAGTTAGATCAAAAGTATGGTAAATGTTATGCAACAGAATAAAACAAATTATCATAAAAAAAATAATTCTGCATGCGACATAACAAGACACTGCAATCGATGTCTGGCAATCAGTGCTTATAATTTTTTCAATCATTTCAACTTTCAAAAAAAAAAAAAAGAAAAAAAGAAAAAAAAAAAAGGAAAAAAGAAAAATTTTAACACTTAGCACCATCAGTTATCACTTCATTGCAGTATTTTTACCCTTTCTTCTTGCATTCGGCTTATCTTGAAGACAAAGGTAGTAACACAACACATCCAGCTGTGTTCAGCAACCTTGTTTTCATTCACCACTCGCTTCTACCTGCATTGATTCATCAAGAATGTTTGTGAATGAACATCTCTCTGCACGCCACTAGAGGGAGCTACTGTGACGGTCGATTCATTGACTAGTCGGCCAGCTTTTGTGAATGTAGCATAACAGCGGCACTTAGAAAGACGGCGTCCATTCACTAGTTCTAGGTACAGTAGCTTGAACGAGATCTGGACTCCAGTGAGGAAAAAAAAATCAATATTCTCTGGAACTGGTGGTCGTAAATAAATGGCAACGAAATGCAGAGCGGTGCAATAAATTATGGTACCTCATAGAAAATGCACTTAACGTATCTACTTTTATGAAATATTTTGTTTTCCCAACATCATGGACATAGATGCAATTGTTTTTCTATTTTGTTAACATAAAAATGCGTTAAAAATTCTATACGTGCTCTTGTTGTTTTTTTTTAGTTCACGCTATAGAATGTAATTGCATTATTAATAACTAATTTCAAAAATAAGAAGAATGTACTTCATCTTTTGCATTTCCCAATATTTTTAATGACCTAATTGCCGGTCAGTCCTCCAGAATTTGCACTTAAATTGTTCAGTTTATTATCATTTTGAGATAGCAATGCAAACGCAGATGACAAATTTTCCGGAAATGCGTCATCTACATAAAATGTCGCCAATCTTGGCTGTAGAAACCACTACAAGCTTAAGTGGAAGATGGGTTTAAAAAGAAACCATCTTCACGTTTCAGGAAATACCTTTCCCTCGCGGTTAACACAGTGGTTATAATCACCGTCCACCCACAACAAGCGGAAAAGGTGTGATCTCGAACCCCTCAATGACGCAAGAAGAATAGCACTACATACTGGCGTCTTATAGCCTTAGGTACCTTGGAGCTTAACACACATACTCAAACACCACCAGGAAATACTGGATATGAAAACCAAAAGTAATTAACGGTTTTGATTACATTAATTATTCACTTTGTTCTAAAAGAAGGTAAAAGCAGAAATAGAATGTGCATAACAGAACCCATTTAATTCAACGCAAAAACTTTTTACCATCCTTATACAAAAAGGTTATTGGCGAGCTTAATTTAGAATTTCATCTTCACCAACTGTCAAAGTTCGCGAATTTCTATTTTAATGGAGACAGTAGGGCTCCGATTAAACAATTGTTACCACTTGATGTTTTGAATTTAATGGTAATAAGGTTTCACTGGTGACGAGCGTTGGAGTTTTGGATACCTTGTGCCTCTTTCAGAGAAACCCGGCCATAGAACGCAGTTTTAAGATGAAATGCTTATCTCAGTGAGTTGATACTCCAAATCGAGAGAATAGTATTTCTCTCAAGTGACGATTTAAAGCAATCAGAATTGAATAGATTCGACTTATGAAATTTCATTTCAGGGGTTCAAAGCAGGGTAGGCAGAACAACTTATAAAACACTTTTCTCCTCTTTGATTGTTGCATGAATGATTAACATAAACCAACTCTTGAAACTATAATTTATACAGGAAACTATAAAACAGTATGTTCAAAAGAATGACAGAGTATTTTGTAAGATACTGATGGAGTTGTCCAGCGACTGTATTGATGCACACATACACATAACAATTTCCATTTGAATCAGACAATGAATGGCTTACCTTGAAGCAGATTAAAAGTTAGATATCCGCAAGAAAACTTCTGACACTTACAAAGATTAAATCTAAACAAAACTTGAACTTTAAATATTATATGTGGACTGCAGAGCTTTGTAGCCAAGCACCTTAGAGGAGACCAAGTTAGGGTGTGCAAGGTAAAATGAATGAGGGTAAAACTTTCAGTTATGATTTCAAAACTAGGTCCATATATTCACATTCTGGAGGAAGACGTTTAGACTGGATTGCAGAAGTTTTCGTTTAGCCTGTAAGCTGTTAATTATTTTGGAACAAGTTGCCTCAATGGGCTATTTAGGCTGACGGCTTTGGGAGAGTTAGATGAATAACTACCTACGTGAGGAAGGAATCAAATAGGCAGTTTAATTTAATTGTATTTAATCTAAATATACGAATGTATCAGTAAACAAGGTAACGAATCCTAATACTTTCTTCGAAAAATTGAATTAAATGCAAATACACCGAAAGGTTTCGAGTAAACATGCAGTGAGATTATTCATTATAAAGATGCAATAAGAACCACGCATAATTAAAAAGAACTATAAATAAAATAAGAACTATGCATAATTAAAATACAATCATACAAAGGGGGTATACCTTCCGACATAACCATGGTCTCGAAGTCTACCATAAACAACCAACTCAACCATCAAAGCCTCTCTCTCCTTGGAAGCTGTAAGAAAATCTTTCTAAGACATTTAACACATCCAAAATTAAAAAGTTATGAAAGTTTCAGCTATCTTTAAAGAAACTGGGTTATGCAATATTTTGCATGTGGGAGAGTTATAACTCAGCAGGCGTTTCACCACGAATTTTACAGATATGACATTTGGTCATTCCGCGGAACGATCATTTACACTCACTAAAATCAGTCCTTTTGCATTTTTCTCTAACTGAGAAGCTTTCCTCTCTGACCTCTAAGATTATGTGATGGCAGCGATCCTGAAACCTCTTAAGCTAACAGTACTATACATTTAGATTATTATCTTTCGCCTACTGTTTTACCTTGTCTGCTATAATGATCTTTAAATAAGTTCCGATTTAATCTAAAATTTTGCTGATGACATTAGAAGGCAATCCTTTTTCTTCTTGGGCGAACCACCATGGGTTGCACATGCAATCAAAACTTCTTGAATATCCAGCACAAAGCCCTTAAATACCGATTCTTAAATATGGTGAATAACTAGTTAATTTGACTTTGTGCAATATAACCTGAGATGGTGATGCGCCCCAAAACCCCTAAACAAACTAGTTAATTTCAATCATAGTAAAATTCGATCCTATACTACACTATGCTATCTGAAGTAAAAGTAAAGTGCAGCCATTATCAACCCACTGCAGGATGGAAGCCTCCTCAACAATTCATGCTGAGGGAAATGGACCATAATCTGCCACACTGGTCCAGTGCGGGTTGGCAGATCGACCGTATTCAGCAGTCAGGGGCTTGAACCCCGGTTTACTCAAAGAGCGTGTGTTACTGCACTCCCGCTCCTGCCCACTCGGCTACGGAGGCATTGGGCATTAAATAATATGAATACTTTATGCAAATACAGAAATATAAACGATAGAGATCATTTACAATTGAGGCGCGTGAACATAGCTCAGTAAATCTGAACACTAGCATGTGGTAAATTTCAAAATGTACGACGAATTTCAGAGCTTCTCATCATTCCGAACAGCATGGTGTAATGCAATTTTATGGAGCAGGATCTTGCGTTTTTGAAGAGGCCAAAGCCACCTGCCACAAAACTAGGTGCGTGAACAGCTTGCTTTGTGCAGAATAATGTAGCAGCACTGATGGACTGCCTTCTCAAAAGACTCAATTTATGTCCCAACAGAATCAAATTACATTTGATTCTGTTGGGACATAAGAATCAATGTAATAAAACGGAAAGACGTGTGAGGGCTCGTCCATTGCTTACCTAATTAATAACTGTTTTGCTGCAGATAGTCATTGATTGACGAAATGTGTTCCATACAGAATATGTTGCATTACGCCGAAGGAGGACTTTTAGGCCATATTAAAATATCAGTTTTCTTTTCTACTCAATCATATTCAGAGTTCAACACAAAAGCAATTTCTCTACTTAATCTTGGCATAAACATTTCAATTCTATATCTTCTGCAGTATTCACAAAGTAGGTTTCCTCTTTGCAACGTTACTTTTCTTCTGAATAACCTTGCGCAAATTCAAAATATGCCCGGAATACGTTCTTCAGTCTGAAGCGACTTCCTTAAAACTCTTCCCTAAAATCTTCAGCTCTGTTTAAAACAGAATATTTAGGTTCTCATCTCACTACTTATTGCAGAACCTTTGAATTGTGATGCACACTGCTTATGCAAGCTATTTTTATGGACTGCACATCTGTGTTGCCATCTGTTCATTATCTTCCTTATAATACTTAATATGAAAACGCTTCCAGCAAAAAACAACCCTCCATTCAAGGGTCTATTTTAAACTCGCCGGTTTTTCTTATTTATTTCATATCTACTTCCATGTTTTAGAATTTTCTTAAACATATACTCTCTGAAAATTATGCATTACAGATACTCCACTTCAACGCTAATCTTTATTCTAATTTCCAACCCTCAAATATCTGCAGTACTAGAATGATATATATTCAACATTATTTTGCATTTATTATTACCACGAAAACAAATCTTCAAGTGCATCATGCAATATAGATTTCAGTAGCAATACGATATTCACTTGCAGAAAGATTTCCAAAAGGTAATTAGCGGTTTCAATATCTAATGATATTGCAACAGCTAATTACTAATTGCTAAAAATCTAATGATTATACTTTTTCCACAACGTCTTTCGAAACCATGCAATTTGCTGCAAGAATTCGTTAAGTATATCAAATTAACCAGTCTGCTTTTAAAGTGCACCACGGATTATTGTAGCGCAGAGAGGTTTTAAAGGTGCACTTCATTTACAACACCTCACCTATAAATTAAAATGCAAAGTTCTAAACCTCTCTCCAAGGATATACACACTGTGCATGATGCAAACAGAAAATGCACCTTAGTATTCGCTATTTAATAGAAAGAATGATACATTTGGTGTTGCAATGAAACGAACATATCAGTTTCAATAAGGAAATTGCCTCGGTAACAGCATTCTGTGCAGTATTTGCCTCCGGTATCTTACGCATCCTTTCCTGAACATCCGCAACTGCGGTCATTTCAGACGTCACGTGATGCGGATCACATGTGCACGGACACACACACACACACTTGCTCACACAAGCACACACACACATAAGCAAACATAGCAACAAGGTCTAATGGATATTATTGCACGCATGCAATGCAATGCAAGAAATACAACGTAATATACAAACCGATTATAAAATGCAAAAAAAAAAAGAAATCAGGAAGGAGAAAGTGGAGCACGCGCATAACAACTACCCTACTATCGTAGTCTCAAAGTTTGGTATTCGGCTGTTTTTAGCGCTCCCTGTTGACAGAGAAACTGGTTCACCTAACCCGTGATGTTACGTTGAATGCCTGCATTGGTTTACTGCATCGGCTGCTCATAGCAACAGGGGTGGATCGGCTGCCATTCGCAACGTAAGCGGGGGAGGCAAAGAGGGATAAAAGAGGAAAAACAATGAAATGACCTCGAGAAGTTGGAGGGGTGGGTAGTGGCTTGCTTAAAACACCGAGGAAATCTTAGGAGGAGGATTTGATCTCTTTTCCCCCTCGCCCACGCCACCCACTTTGCAAAAATCCCTAAAAATAGTTTTGCTCTAATTACGTCTTCAAGATGCCCCAGCAAAACGAACGCTACATCACATCGAGGTGAATATGAAGAGGGAAAGGGGGTGGGATTACAACGAACCAGTCAGATACAGAGGAGAGGGTGACGATGTTGCTTGAATGTACGACCTACTTATCGACCGGCAGAAAGTTATTTCTGGAACAGTCTCTTTCTATGCCTGCTAAAAATAGCTCTGCGAATAGGAGGCCGGAGAGGTAAGCTTCGTTCACAAAATGTAGAGGTAACGAGGGGGCAAGTGTAGGGGCGTTGAATGCAAGTGATAAGGTGAATGATGAATGAAAGACAATCGTGTTGTTATGGATGCATGCAGGGGAGAAGCTTGTGGCTTTAATTCATGAAGCACTCCTTGCAAATTGGGTTACGATGCTAAAGCAAGGTGGCCCAAATATTCATTCATTCTCTCTCTCTCTCTCTCTCTCTCTCTCTCTCTCTCTCTCTCTCTCTCTCTCTCTCTCTCTCTCTGTACAAGCATTGCACACAACACGAATACCGCAGTGCGTTTCTCATTTCATCCACCTGAAATGCAATTGAAAAGGCTAGGAAACAAAAACAACGATCAAGATTAACGAAAAGAAAAACCTCCAGATGTCGCTTCAGCTCAAGGACGATGTGTATACTCGAAAGGGTGTAATGCAGATGTGCTAGAAAGTGTGGCAATTCAGAGTCTCCACCTTTCCAACCTTATTTATTACAAACGAAAACAGTATGACGGTAAGAAATGAAGGTAAACAAGAACTGAAAATGCATGCAAAGATTATTTCGAAAGATCATTAAGCAATTAATTAACTAACTGGTAGTTATCCATCTGAATGTGTGCCATGTTTAATATGCATTGATAGCAAAGGTTTTTTTAGAAAAATAATTAAACTCCTACAGGTAAAAACTCTAGGATAGTCCTCTTTCTAGCAACCATGTATTTAATCGAAGAAATCTAGAATTTTTCGGTTATGGACATTTAGAAACAACATGGATAATCGAAGTAGTATCACATTTAATAGCTGAAAAAGTAAAGTAAATACAAGTGGAGTATAAATAGCTTCTTCTTTCTCGATAAATTGATATGGAGTTAAATTGCAAAGCCTTATATTGTGTTTTTTTTTTTTTTTTTCATTTTTCGCCTATTCTTTTTTCCCAAAATCAGTTACTAAGAAGCATATCTAACAACTCATTCTTCAAAGTGATTTGAAAGAAGTGCATTCATATTATATACAGTATTTTGCACTTGTTTAAACCTTATACAGTACTATGAATATAATAATATAATATAATAGGACTATTTATTTTTATTTATTTTTTATTAAATATGATAGGACTATTTTTCGGCGCCTAATGAAGGAAATTAAAAGTATGCACTGTGTGATATCAGATTATTATCTGAAATTCATTATTTTTGCTGTTTAATCTAAGAAAACAATACAACACCCTTCACTTCAAAATGGAATGAAGGTAATTGCAACCTTAGAACATTTTAAATTCGTCCATATGATTTAAGATTTAATTCACGAATGTGAAATCCTATGAACTCATACGAACAAACCTCGAACTCCAAAGATACGATTATCATTAAGGATAGAACCGATGCAAGAATGTGGATGCAAACTTATGCACGCACATGAATCCTTTATTTGAACCAGGAGAGGCGAAATTATACTTTTATACTATAATTTTAGTTTGTAAGAAAATTTCGGCAAGCTACAATTTTTACCAGAGCGCACAAATGTTTTTGTTTTTTTAAACAGGATGATAGTACTCAGACCTGCTCAAACATCGGTTGCTAACCGAAAAAGTCAGTGTTCCATATAGGAAATTATCATTTTCAGATGAAAGAGGTAAAAGGGTGGAGATATGCTATTTAATAAGTTTCCTCATTCGATATCTAACAAAGTTTATTTTTCGTCGCCCAGGACTACACATTCTCTTCTCATCTTATATTATTTAGAGTCCAACTTTATATTTTTAATCTCCTTCAAAATTAAAAAAAACACGAAGCTTTCAATTAAATTTAAAATATAACTGTGTCTATTAAAGGCAATTAGAGCCATCAACCATTTTTTCTGCGTGCAACAATACACAAAAATTATGTCCCCATATGGAATCCCCCCATTATCCATTAAGCGTTTTAGACCAGCTACAGAAGAGAATAATACGCTCCATGTTTATTAAGCTTTTAGACCTTCAAATTTAATTTTATGTCAATCCACGTAATGGTTTCCTTGCTGCCAGAGGTATGGTGTTTGAAGACAGAAGTCTTGAGCGCTCAATGTTGAGACCGAGGGGTCTGAACACTACGGTTCTTTCAGTGGGGAAGATGTCCCACATTTTTTGCAAAATTGATACCGCCTTCCCAAAGAATTATTAGCGCGTTGGACTAGGAGATTTGGCTGGAAAAGAAGCTTCCTATATATAAAATAAAGGTAATCCCTGTTGTTTTCATAATACAAGAATTATGCATATAAACTAATGAAGGAAATTAAGAATATGCACTGTGTCATATCAGATTATAGTGCGAAATTCATCATTTTCTTTAAACTTCAGAAGTCAATTGTATTTAGCTTCATGTGAATTTTTTCCTCATTAAATTGCAGTTCTGTGTTTTTATCTTTCTGTAAATTCGCTCCCCTTCCCTGCTTACTTTAATAACAGCTGGATATTTTCTTTATATATTTTTCTCCTGCCCTAATTAGTGCAATATCGTTATGTAAAGCAACGAATTATTGCTCCTTCAAATAGAAATAATTCTACTATACTTTGAAAATTACTGAATATTTTTTCTAGCAATGAATCCCGTTATTTCTGGAAGCGATAATTCCAGCACTGCAGTGCAAAATATTTTCCAGGAAAACAGAGAGAAAGAGAGAGAGGGAGGGAGAAACGCCAGGAAAAATATCGCTTCACATAACTTGTTGTTATGGGCCTCCTTTGAGCATTCTCCATGGTTACCGTAAAGCAATTAACATTGAAGGGTTGAAGAATGCCTCACGCGAACACAGTTTAAACTCCACAGGAAACAGCTGTACACATAGCGTGCTGCCTGCATCATCCTTAGCTGTTCTCTCGTAAACACGAACGTAGGGCTGTCAAGGCTGCCTGAAATGTACGGTGCTATTCGTCCGCAATTCACTTCGGGTGGAGGAAAGGTGGAAGCAAAACCGCAGCAACAAGTGGATAGCATTCAAGCATTTGTTACTGCGAATTCAAATTTCCCATGCAGCAGCTGAAATGCATTTCATAATCTTTTTCCCCTCTTCAAGCATCTAAATTATACCGATTGGAAGAGGAGGGGATGTTTCTGTGGATAAACAATGGAAGATATTTTCCCAGCTTCCCCTACAAAAAAAAAAATAATAATAATAATAATAATTCTCTAAATAGTATGAACCCCTCACCTGCAAGCTCCATCGTCTTCCATTAGTAGCAGGACCTTTACTGACCGCTCCACATTCTGCCCCTGCGCATTTGGTGGCGGCCTCTGCCCCTGTCCCGTGTTCAGTGGCCACTGTCGGCACGAGGAAGAGAAGTAATCCACACAGTGATCGCACCCCACCGAACGGGACACTTGGAGAAGGGACTGACACGGCAGAGATAGACTACAGCCACTGCGCTCAGCGTTTCCACACGTGAATGTGGAGTATTGACGTCACCGTTTCCATGGCGACCAATGCCACGCACATAGACCCGGGAGTGACGTGTCACTGGCACCCATATTGCCCTGTGAATTACGGAACGTAGGTAGACACTACAGTCCCTTACCTTTCTGTGCGGGATCTTTATCAAGTGATCAAGCAGTTAGTTTGTGACGAAACTTTCTTAGGAGGAGTCTGACGCATGACAATCCCATTCAAACATGACGTAACGCCATAGTTGTGTAACTCGCCCAGGACTGTCTCATTAGCAAAGCTTCTCGAGCCCTACTAATGAGACTTCAATTAATAAAGACGTCTCTACAGTTAACCCCATTGGTATGTGGATAAAAACCACTTCCGAATTCAACGGACGTCGTTCTTCTGGGATCTGCGTGTATGATAGATTTTCCTAATTAAAGGAAATACGTTTAGTGCCACCAAAGATTAAAATTGCACAGTATGAACAATAAGTGACTCTCAACTGAAGAGTCAAAGAAAAAAATAATATAAATAAAATCCGAGTGGCCATACGGGGTTAGAGGAGTTAAGAAAAAGAAAACAATGGCATTACTGTATTTAGTAGTCACACGAACTCTATCCACGGTCAATTCAAATGCGTGTAGTACTGCACTCTGCATCACCAATCGTCTCACTGATGAGTTATTGATCAGTATATAGCCTTAGCAACAGAGAATCTCTATTCAGTCAACAAGAGGGCTTTCTTATTTAATCTATCCACGTAACAATTACGAATATAACATTTCTGAATATAGCTAAGAAAAATACTCGTGACAGGAAAGCATCGAAGAATAAATGTAATCTTGTTATTTAACTGTTAATTATATTACTGTTATCATTAATAAAGTTAGACCATGATTGCAGATAAAGAAACATTTGAGGGAGCTAGGGTTTATTTTTTAATTTTTAGAATTTGTGGAAGATAAAAGCACACTTGAAGAGGATGCTTTGTCCTCGTCAAGAGAGAGTCAATAAATTCAATTTTTCCTTTATTTTTACCCTCAAAAACTGAGCAACTGGCCTTAGAACACAAGAAACGTAGATACATGCAGTGATCTCGAAGGCTCAATTTCTCTGGAACTAATTCCAAACACAACAACCACCATCACTATTTGATCATACAAACATTATTTAGAATATGTTTTCCAGAAAATGAACCAGAATGATTATGAAATCGTCTTAGATTTGGATAATTAGGTAGACAGACGTTAACAGCAAATACTTTCAACTAAACCAATACTGTAATTACATCTAAGTTAGCTATAGTCCAATTCAACATGTGTTGGTTGTTTATATCTATAATCTCAGATCCTCAAAAAGAAAGAAAAAAATGTTACGCTACAGTTACTGAGTGTTGAGCTTTCATGTTAACATCTTAATAACAATCGAATTTTTGCGCCTTTAAATGTCAAGTACTCGAAGATTTAATTAAGAGCGCTAGGCACTGTCTCTAGGAGGAACAGCTTGGAAAATGTGGTCCGCAGAGGTTAGCAAGTAGACACCTTAGAAGGGATTTGAATGAAGCGTATAAGGCCCTCAGGGGAATTAGTAAAATGAACGAAAGGGAAATATTCTCACTGGTGAGTTAAAAAAGATTTCAAGACCATGACTACAAAATCTTAGGGAAGAACGGTAGAACAGGTCTCATGAAGTTTACTTTCAGGTAGCATGTTGTGGAAGGCTTGAAATACGCTGCCTTCAAGGGCCGCCGAGGCGAAGAGTTTGGTAAAATTCCAGAACTTTCTGAAACCGGGAATAATATGAGAGATGGTGTTTTTTGGGGGGGGGGATGAAGAATACGTTCGCTTCCTTCCATTATATCATTAAACTCTATGATAAAATGTGAGTAAACTGCAAAAGATGATCACTTACAATAAAGAAAAGCACTGTTTTCAATTATTAATAATTACTGAAACAAATCCAAGTCAATATAAAACTTGTTAACAAAGGCGATTTTGTTATGAGGCAAGAAATACCCTATTGTTTTCATTCTTCTTTAAAGAGAACAAATGCGAGTGCTTAGGTAAAAATGCGAGTGTTTAGACTTTAGAGAGAATCGAAATTCAGTCTCATTCAAGATATTTGGCTCATTCCACTCATTGCTCAAACATCTAGTAAAAGTGACGTTAATCGTTTGTAGTTGTGTGGGCTGAATTTCTCTCTTTCCCTCTCAAGATAATCAGAATCCAATGTTTTCCTGCATTAGGAGGAAAACATTGGATTCTGATTTTCCTGCATTAGGAAAAAGCCAACTCAACCGCACACTAAGAGAGATTAGACCAAAGGGTAGTTGAAGCTTTCTTTAATTCCCAATCTTTATTACTAGTCATAATAGAGAATGGAGGCCAAGGAAAGATGAAATCTCTCTCTGCAAACAGTAAATCCTCGCCAATCACAGAGGATACAATCCTGAAAAGTGGACTAAGAAAAAACAATAAATGTCAATAAAATACATGGGAAAAAACACAGAAACCTCATTTTTCATTTATACGAGGGGTGATCAAAAAACGTTCTCAGAACGCAGTTTGAAAGACATCCATACAAAATTCTACGCTTCTTTATTATTATTTTTGAATATATTCACCCCGAAGTTCACTATACTTATTGTATTTAATCCTTCAGGTTGGGTATAAAACCAGGCTTCCAGCTTTTCGCTCTTCATCATCTTTAAAATGAGTTCCACGAAGATGACTTGAAGTTTATGAACATATAACAGTCACTTGGGGCCAGATCTGGGCTGTATGAAGAGTCTTTTTATTGTTTAAATCCACATTCGTGAATTTAAGCTGTGTGAAACTAGAGCTTAGTGCATGGGTGCATTGTCATGGAGAAGCAAAATCCGGTGACCTCACTTTCCTCGTCTTTTTCCTGGAATTGCAGCTTTCAATTTCAGCATAAGGATAGGATAAGATTTCCCTGTCCTTGTGGTTTTAGGTGCAAGGTAATCAATTAATAACAATCCTTTTGCGTCCCAGAAAATTTAGGCCTTTTCCACTTGACTTTTCCAGCTAGTGGTTGGGTTCGAAACTTTTTCTGGTTTAGAGATCCCTGGTGCTTCTAATGCATGCTTTCTAATTTGAATTCAGATTCATAAAAATGTAGCCCAGTTTCATTAACAATCACCACACGGGATAAAAATCTATCTGGATAAGAAAAATTAATTTTAATTCTTTTTGATGACTACACGCTCTGATATTTGTCACGAATGCAAACATTTCTGGTAACCCATATTGCACAAACATTACATTCCAAAATGTTCGTGTATTATTGTTAAAATTCTTCCATGTGAAGTTTAAGTACGTTTTCAAGTTCATACACTTTAATTTTGCCGTTTTTAATTTTATTTTATTTTCTCTTCTTCATCGATGGCAATTTTTTTTTGAATTTATTGCTTCAAATGACCAACCAAACCTTGGATGATCCTCAAATGACCATCTGGCGACCGTAGCATAACTTGGTGACAAATAAATAAATAAATTATCTTTACTGTATAGAAAATATGCAACATTCCTGCCACATCAAAGACAAAATAATTACAAACAAATAGATAAAAATTAGATTAAGAGAGTAAGCTAACTAGGAACACCAGAGATTGCAACATGCTCAGGTCTATCGCTGAGAACGGGCAAACAGAGACTCAACAGCAAACTCCTCAAACTATTATATTAAGGCCACCCATAATTTCTTATATATATGCCCATATATGTATTATGTCTGTAAATTGCATATGTTCTCTGGTTGATTTGCCTGTTTTGCTGAATGAAAAAAACCTAGTTTCGGGGGAGGAAAAATCTTGCTATATACGCCTGAGCCCGAATGACTCAGCCACGGAGTGAAAAAGCCCATTAAAGTTCATCGCGCCATCGACGGGATTCGAACCTGGGCATTTTCCACCCGGTGTGGGGAGGATGCTGACGATACCACTGTGCTGCACGCGCAGACTGGGAATCAACAGCAGCCCTCGTGGTTAACACAACTGAGAAGACAAGAATCGTTGTCCTCCCGACACCGGGTGGAAAAGACTGAGTTCGAATCCCGTCAATGACGCGAAGAATTTTTATGGGCCTTTTTTCACAATGAGTTAGTGACTCTCAGGCGAGGGTAAAGTGATTTTTTTTCTCCCGGAAACTCCAGATTTTCGACAATAAAATAGCAAATAGACATACAACACGCAAACATACATTATATACGGCGCAACATGACCTACGTTGCTGACGCACCTAAAATCCTACAACAACTTAACAGCTGACGTCGCCTCGTCTTGTCCGTGATTAGGTCAAAAGGATCATCATCCACTGCGTTTAAAATAGGCAGAATTTCCCTAAGTAGGAATCTATCTCCAAGGCTAGGTGGCTGTTTATTGTAAGGAGGCGAAGTGGAAGAATCCTCCAGACACACATTTTACCCATACTTCCGTTCCATAAAAGATGATGGAACAGAAGGGCGATGTCACATTCCTTGTGAAGCTTTGTCTCTCAGGTGGGGAAAGCGTTGTTTAGCTGCCGATTTGAGGGAGAAAGTTATTTACTACTTTATCGATTTAGTCAGAGAGGACATCTTTTTGTCGATGACCACTCCATGGTCAGAATGATGATCCATGTAGGGATTCTGACTCTGCCGAGGTAGGTTACAATGGATGTCAGGAGTGGCTTAAGTAGAAGAAAGGCAAAGTCACGTGTCATTTCCAGCTGGTGGGGCGTATTGGTGAAAGACAGATCTCAGATTTCTGGATGTTTTAGAATTTATCTGGTTCAGGTTCAATGTTCCGAGAAAGGTTGAGAATCTGGTCTTCAACGAGGCTGGGACTGGTGGCAGGTTGAATTCTCCACATACGATTTGAATGGCTGAAGATTGTTGGAAAGCAAGTTTGCTGATTTCCTCTATACTGCTCACTGAAGGGGATGGGGCAAGTAGGATACTATAATATCTTTCTTCATCCTCATAGATGGAACAAGATATTAGTATCAGTACTGGAAAATGATGCAAGAAAGCTAGCTATTGAAGTATCACCCAAAAAAACTTTCTAAAACTTCTCATACGAGGTATGCAAGAGATTGCATGCTACCGTGAATAGTTGGTTCACTAGGTGGAATTCCCTTAAGTTGTGAGACTTAAGGGAATCCTATCTAAAAAATAATAAGTGGACCACATCACTATAGGATACTCACTATGATAGTTTCAGCAAGACAGCATAAAGAAAATACCACACGGGAATCAATGCATCACAAGAAGATGAAAGAAAATCGCCAGTGCAGTTAAGGCATTTCATCACAATGAGATACAAAAGAGAACGGTGCGCTTTTTATGGAACACAGCAGCAATCCCCGCATTTCATGTTGTTTTCCACAGCGCCCTCAACGATACTGCGCCATCAACTAATCCACAGTGCTGACACGGGAGGCACATGAATTCGCCGCTTGGCGTCGTGACAAATTAAAAAGTGTTAGGCTTAAACAAAGTTCATCTTTGGGATGATCCGAATTATCAATTTTCGTGTCCTACCATGCTCGTCCCAACTTCAGTAGAAGCTCAATAAGGAGCAGGAAGACGTCCACTGTACGTATTGAAGAACACTAAACAATTCTGTTCTAGTTTCACAGACAAACGAATAACACGACGAACAGAACTAATACTGCGAACAGAATGCATCGACAGATGACGCATCACTAGACAACTAGCACAAGTTGGTCTCATATCCTTATATAAACACTCATGGTAAGAATGTCCTCTATTTGCACAGTGATAAGACGTATTGAAGAACACTAAACAGTTTTTGTTCTAATTCTACTCAACTGAAGCGCAGATTGAAATAACAGACAACGTACTGCGACCGACGACCCATCACTACACAATTAGCACGTCAGTTTCATATCCTTATATAAACAGTAATGATAGTAATGTCCCATCTTTTCACACATGAGAACAAACTATTTCTTTCACATAACAGCGTACAGTAGTACGTCCACAATGGAGACATCTGTAGCACATAGTATTCAAATAGCATCTCCTAAACTTTGACAACATAAGAAAATCTGCGCAAGACGCTCAAAGTAGGTCCCTGATCCTGAAGCTTATATTCAACATCCAATTTCTCTGATCACGTCTGCTAATCCTTGAAAAATAAACACTGCATTCCTTAGCCCTCTGTTAGCCCATACTCCATTAAATTCCGCTCATATAATTGCTTCAATAAATCCCCTTCTGCTAAATCTTGATCAGCATCAAAATCAACAATACAGGGTGCGGTTTCAAAGATCTATTCTCCAAAAGTCCCAAATTGCTCAATTTAACACTTGATTCCAATAGCTCAATGTCTCCACTGGTACCAACCTCCATTATCACGTGATTGCCCTTGCATTCCTTTATCCTGCAAACATTTAATGTGTGCAGCAATAACCGAGCTTACTCCACTAAAAGTTTCCTAATTTGAGTACCACTGACAGACTTTGTACTATTTTCGAACTGACGACATCGTTATGGGGATTTTTCAGTATTCTTAACGTTCAAAGCCTGAATAGTTCTTACCTCACCAGTGGAGCTGTCATTGTGATGACTTTCGAAATCATCATTATTCAGATGCAACACATCACTCAGCAATTTCCTAGGCTGACATGACTTATCCCCTTGTAAATGCGCACTCGCACATAACGGGGCACTCACATCACCTACAAAAGTAGGTGGAACTCCAGACATCTTTCCTTCCTTTAATGATGTCCCCAACCTCTTCACTGATTCAACCAGAATTGTATTTGACGGCACAAGCGCGAGGTAATAGTGTCCCCTGACTCCATCATCCCTGAAGCCCATTCAATAGACGCTAGGGTTATTGAAGGAGCTACCATTGTTGAACGATCACACTTGGTCAGTGATGTTTTACCTTCTAGAATTGGAATTCTCATAGTAGTTAGCAGACTGGGTTCTCAAAATGTTTATCATATAATCTGGTAGCAGATTCTTTCATATCAATGGTTGCAGATTCTTCTATCATATCATTTGAACACTGATTCTGATCATGAGTCAAATTGCTATCATGACCCTATACATTCTCTTCCACCTTGTTCTTTCTTCCAAAGTGGAACAGCCCAGAGACAAAGCCCATTAATAAGTTCCACCTACTTAGCACATCATTATACGTGTTATAACTTTGTTCAGGCTTATTTAAGAAGGACATCATATTATCGTTCAAAACATCAAATACGCAGTCCAGTTTAAGATTATCCAAATCTTTAGAATCCAACGAAGGAACTTCCGATAAACCAAAATACTTACGCCCCTTTTCCCCCTCATCCAATAAACATCTGTAGTCAACATACAGCGTTCGCAATGAATATATCTTTACCGGATCCGAACGAATACTATTTGCCAGCTTAGTCTTAATAGTTGTAGCGTCTAACGTTAAATTTTCATCCTTATTATGGAAATCTGCATACTGCTCAGATCGCACCGTTAAGTTTTCAGTCTTATCGCTATCATTTAACTTAGCATATTCAGCAGACTTTATCGTTGTAACTTCTCCAGCAGCTACGACGCCATAAACTTTTTATTGAAAGACAGCGCTGGGCTGCCATCCATCAGATTCACTCTGACCATCCGCACTCAGTTGCGAACCTGATTCTGAACTACTTATTCCAGAATCTATAGAATCTGAATGTGCTTTATACGATTCATCTAAATTGTTGTATTTCTTAGATACTCCGCTGCCATCTTCATCAAATGATCGAAGGTCGCTGATACTTCCCTGAAGAATCTTATTTGTATTGGTTGGTTTTCTAAAAGCGGCAATATTAAACAAGCTGCCATCGTTCATATTTTACCTAACAGAATTAGTCAAGTGTATACCTGCAGAATTTGAATTTGTTTTTTAGGGTTCAGCTAAGTTCTCACATTCCTTCAATGCTCCGCTGCCATCTCCATCAAACAATCGAAGGTTACTGATATCATCCATAACAGCTTCTTGTGTTTTGGTTAGGTTTGAAGAAACGTCGCCAAAAAATATGCTGCCATCAATCATTTCTTCCAAAACCAAAATGATATCTTCCACAGGTAAAGAAACAATAGGAACCTGAAATTTAGATGTACCGTTCTAACAGTTCGATACCCACTTAAAATCAGATACCACCGCGTATTAACTCTTGGTTCCAATGTCACAACATTAGGCATTGTCCCCCTGTCGATCTTTATGAAGTGGGTGGTGCTGCTTATAGCGCGCTTTGAGACCGGTCCCTTCGAAAGCGCTGTAACGGGAGTTTAGTTTACTAATACAGAAAACTCAATGGGCAGACCTGAGATGAGATGAGATCAAATTGATTTAACTTAAAAAGGTACTGTAAGCGTCTGTTACCAATACAGATGCACCTGGCCACGACACTTCAAAGTGATTTAAATCATCCCAACTGTCCTCAGAAACTTTGTCCTTCACACTTAATGTCACGAGTCTAATTTCTGAATAATTTCTCCTTCAGTAGCTCTTCACAAGAAAAAGCCTGGGAAGGAGTAAATCCAGCAATCAGGACGAATACAAGGTTTTGCAGATCACACTACAACTTTTCCAAGGGTTGGAGTGTCATTCCCAGGTGCGTGCGTGTAATTGTATTTGTTGCGAAAATGTTAATGATTTCTAGGTTCTCTAGTTCGTGGCACATTCTGAATCTCGAAAAAACAGAATTAATTGTTATACTCTTTAAAAAAGTTGAACTTTCTTTCCCATAAGTCAACTGCTTCCAAACGAACAATATATATTTTCCGACTAATCTGAGCCACGGCTTCATACTAGCCATTATTACACGTGGCTCAATATTTTCAACAAACAGTTGCGAAACAAAAAAAACACATTACGAAGTCATGGCTATTATTTCAATAAAAAAATAATCTGGTATTAATTTTCATTGCACAATAAATTAGCTTACAATTTTTAACAAACAATCTGCTTTACTGGATAACCTTCCTTTCTATCTCGTATTTCAAATGTAGGCAGGAACGTAGGAAGAAAGTGGGGTGCGGTACCTGATATGCTCACGTCTATGAAAACACTCTGGCCTGCAAGTCAATGAGTTATTCTGGTAGCAGAACACAATGGATGAGCTTCGCCATTCTCTAGAGGGAAAAATACTCTGGAACAAATTACAGTTCTCAGAACACTCTGAAATGACAGTTGATTCTCGCTGAACGTAAATGTTCACTTTTAGTTAGAGTGGGATGTCTGGGCGTTTCCCATTTTGTGTCGTATTTCACAATCCTAAACTTTTCTCAGTTGCTATGTTCTCTAGTAATGAATACCAGCTATACAGATTCATTATTATTTGATAAAAATAAATACTGAAATATTGTTATGATAACTCAAAAATGAAAGTTCGTTGAGGTTATGATACTCTACCGTGAATGGCATGAATGGTAAAATTATTGTGATTTCAATCATATGTTGCAACTTTCTTGAATTACAAAATAACATTCACTTAAATGGATGGCGGTTAGCTGCTACACATATTCCGATAGATTTAGAACATCTAGAAAAACCAGATGCTCGAATTTATGGTTGTCAACTTGACGAACAGGTCCCATGGAATGATTGTTACAACAAAAATAATGCTGCCAAAACTGAACATCTGTATGACGCACAGTAGAATGAATATGCGAAGGAGGAGAGATTCATTAATTCAATCTTATCCGAAAACAACCAAGGTCTAAAGGAATAACTCCGTGTGTGGAAATCGTATATTTAGGAACACACATATTTGGTAAAAGATTAATAGTTAAACATTAACAATTAATACTCAACTGACAGACACTATAAACATCAAGTTTAGGATGGTAGGATAGAAAGTACCATAGGACAATACAAGTAAAAGATTAATAGTTAAACATTAACAATTAATACTCAACTGACAGACACTATAAACATCAAGTTTAGGATGGTAGGATAGAAAGTACCATAGGACAATACAAGTAATTTTATGTGAATACTTCAGAAAATCAAGGAGTTAATTAATAATTATTGAATTCTAGTTTAATTGAATTCTGCAGATAGTAATTCTTAATTGAATTCTGCATAACGTAATAAAAATGAATTCCAAACACGATTCGTACAGCTCTTTCTATATTCAGTGTCAACAAACGGATTTTGATCTATTACTAAAGGATCACTGCTGGCCTGAGGGAGCCATTATTCGGCCTTTCTATGGACGCCCCCCCCTCTTCCTCGTACTGGGTCATCAGCCAGTGACTTAGCTATCGAAACTAGTCAACGGGAATGACAATTCGAGCATTTTTCAGATATTCTGGAATCTCAACTGGGAAGAACTTCTATAAATGATTCATCTATCTCTTCATCCTACCAGAATTTGAATGACTAACTCTTGTGAAAATACCTTTCTGCCATGTCACTTGCCAACAATTAAACCAAATAACTTATGCCTTACTACAGCATCAAAAGATGCAATTACTGTGTTCTATATGAACGCACGCAGTCTTGTAAAACATAATGATGAAATCCTCGCTCAACTGACATCATAGAATCTCCATCCAGACCTGATGGTTTTTACTGAGACCTGATTCTCTCCTGAAGTTTCAGTCGATTTCAAGACTAGGCTCTCTCTTTCACAGTTGCAGATGTGATTCTAAAGGGGGTGGAGTTGCTATTTACGTTCACAATCATCTGCGATGCTCTGCCTTTCCTATCACAAATTTGCCTGATCAAGCGTGTGAAATCACTTTTATCCACATTGCTTCTCTGGTGATTGGGTGTCTATACCGACCTCCCTCAGCTTCAGTCAACAGTTTCTTTGTAACTCTTGACAATATTCTATCTCACTTCACAAGCAAATCCCTTAGTCTGGGAGACTTTAATATTAACATACTTCAAAGCTCTTCCTCTCATGTGCAAGACCTAATAGATGTCATTTCTTCCAATGGGTTTTCTCTTCTGACTGACGGAATTATCCCAACTAGAATGGGAGAGTCCCACAATTCCCTTCTTGACTTCGCAATTGGAGAATGCTCACTAACCCATGCAGTACTGGATGTAACCATTTCTGATCATCGTCCCATCTTAATGGTAATTGAAAATGAAGAAATTGTGGAAGAGATCATGCACACTTACAGATCTGTGACTCCAGGCTCTCTCAATCAGCTCTGTTATGATCTCCAGCGGTCTTCGTGGGATGGGGTGATTGCTACAGATGATCCTGAAATTGCGACGAACTTCTTCTTTGAGCATATCCTAAATAGTTACGAAAAATGCGCGTCATACATCAGGATCCCAGGGAATAAAAAGACCATTAGGCCAGACGGAAATTATGCCCATTTATGTCAAACAAAATTTGTAACATGCTAAAGAAAAGGGACAAACTTGCAAGGATTGCTAGAGAAACAGGAAAGGAGGCGGATAAAAACAAATACACAACGTACAGAAACAAAGTCACCGACAGTATTAGGTCTTAACTTAAAGGCGTCATTACAAGCAAGGAAAAGTGGACAGTCTTGGACAAGCTACTACCTGGAAGAAAAACGAAATCACAGAGCTACGTTGGAGATGTAGTTGAGAACGAGGTACTCATTTCGGATGACCAGGAAAAAGCCGCAGCCATCCGTAATCACTTTATCTCAAGTGTGAATAACCTTTTTAAAGACGAAGTTAACTCGAGAGATAATGCAACGGGAGAATCTGTCAAGCACTTAATAAGGAGTATTTTTTCCTCGCTCCGCTCTCAGATCAAGAGATTTTAGAAGCAGGACATCAATTAAAAGAAAAGGGAGCCCCTGGCTTTGATGAAATATCTCCTGCTCTGCTGAAAAAGGTCCTTAACTCAATTCTAATACCACTGAAGTATATTTATAATCTTTCCTTTCAATCTGGTAAATTCCCGTCTCAATTCAAAAAAGCAGTCATTGTTCCTGTTCCTAAGGGGGAAAATTATTATAACTCTATCAACAATTTTCGTCCAATAGCTCTACTCTCAGTTTTTGCAAAATTATTCGAAAAAATTCTTCACGGCAGACTCATGGGCTTCCTGGAAGGCAGTCAGCTTATCCATCAACAACAGTACGCTTATCGTTCAAAAAGATCCACTGACCTGGCAATTGTTGACTTCTGCTCTAGAATCACGGATTGTCTTGAAAAGGGTTACTATGCAATAGCACTGTTTCTAGACCTATCAAAAGCTTTCGACTGCATAAATCATAATATCGTACTCAACAAGCTCAACAATCTTGGCTTGAGAGGAAAAATTAACCTTCTCCTTGAAGACTACCTTACTGATAGGCCATTTGTCGTTAAAACAAACCAGTCTTTTTCAGACATTTCTTATTTCTCCGGTGGAATACCTCAAGACTCACTTTGCGCCTCTGTATTTTATATTTTTCTGACCTATGGTTTTTCTGAAAAGCGGAACCTTCAGGTTCGCTTCATTTCTTAAATTATAAGTTATTCCTTCTCCTTCTATTGTTATAAAAAAGGATCTGAAGAGAGGAGGAAAGTTTGGTGTTTTCAAAGCATTATAGACAAAGACCGCCTCAGCTTTTTGTATCAGTTGGTAGATGCTTAAGAGTCTCGCTTCCTTATATCTCGAAGTCACCGATGCATTCCAGGGAAGGCCCAAAATCGAACGAACACATCGATTGACAATTGAATTGATTCTCGTAAGGTTACAGCTACAGCAGTGTATAATCTTCCTGAAAACATCAAAAATGCCATTTCACTAAACAAGTTCAAGAAGCTCCTGACTGAACACATCACCAGGGATGTCTGATCTCAATCACCTTCCACTCAACTCCTGAACTTTCCACAATGCATACCAGTTTGGAAATTATGTAAACAAGTTGAAGGAATAGCTGTCAAAAAGCTTGTAACACTCTACGTACGCAATTATTTCATAATTTTTTCTTTCATACTTGTTATTGTAAAAGTACTCACAATGTAATTATAAGTACTGTTGTTAACCATGCGACATGGGTGGTTGGTTTACGAAGTCTCTGTGATGGAATGTAGAAATATGTCCGATTCATGGTGTATCTGGTTTTATTGTTATCTTTTTCAAAGGGAACACCCCCTAAAAAGCCTCTGGCTTATGTGTTCTCCCTCCCTTCTTGCTGTTATCTCCCAACAATTATAACACAAAATAGGAATAAATAAATTATCAATGTGATTAGTAGTAACACCTTTCACTCGCATTATTTTAGAAAAACTTCTCGGTAGGTAGACATTTTCGGTGTAGCCATTTCTTCATCTGGTCTACCTTGTAATGTTGCTACCTTCAATCAAAACTGTAATAACATTTCTTGAAATGGCTCTAAAAAATAAGAAGTTGATCAGGAGCAAATACTGAGTGAGCAGTATATTCCTATTTCAATTCCTGCGAATTACTATTTGTCAATGGCCGTTTTCTCACATATTAAGGAGTCAATATGGCCTACAATGCTGATGCTTCGTTAAAACAGAAAACATCCGACACTTTTCCGAATATTCCAACACTTTTCAGGACTGTACATAAAATCATAAACAACCAATTACATTTTCTTGCAAGCTTCACTAGACATTTAAAAACTCTCCTATTAATTCGCATATGGGTAAAGCCACCCTTGTCTTCACTGTGTTTGTTCGTATGTAAAACTCAGTTCCTAGTGGGTAGGTTTACATGAATTAGGTTAAGCGTATGTTAAGCGAAAAAGCAGCTACAGCTATGAGGTATTAGTGTATGAAGAGCGGTCAATAAGTATTTATTCTCAAGTAAAAATATTTGAGTTAAGAATTTGAAACTTGGATGGCGATTTCAGCCTTTTCTAGGTTTTTGATTAACTGGTATTTCCTTGCTAGCCTCTGATGTATTATCCTGGCCATCCGGTCGTGTCTACGAGTGTACTCAGTCTGGCTGATCACCTAGCATCCCGCAGTGATGTGTTTAATCGTTTCTGAGGCCAGGTGGCATCGTTGACATGTGTCATCTGACACTCTGGGCTCCTTGGCTATGTATTTTCTAGTTTCTGGTGTTAATTATCTGCACTTGGATGGCGAGCATGAATCTTTCAGTCTCGGTGAAGAGCGTCCTGCTTGTGAGCCATGCATTGGAAGAAATTTTATATATGTGATCTTGATGTGTCTGCATTGTTGATCTTGTTCATTGTAGTGTCTGCCATTGAGTGTCTTCTTTGCCCATCTTTCTAGCTTCGTTTGTGCCGTCTGGGTGGGAGGGAACTCCTCGCTTAGGTTGAGTGAGGTATACCGCTTGTTTATATGTGTTTCTGGAGGTAATCCTTCAATTAATATTATTATTACTATACCGTTTATTGAAATAAAATATCCAACCCTTGAACAGTCTAGAAGGATATACAGGTAATGTACATATATAATTAGAAACAAGTTCGTAAGTATGAACATTTTCTCTTTATTGTATGAATTCGTTTCTTACAAGGCTGTACATTCATGCCCAAATTCCTAGTAATGATGCTGTTGCGGCAATGTAGAAATATTGTTTCTCTAGTGAGAGCTATGCTCACTTAAAAGCATCAAAGGCGATCGATGATTTCGCTGTCAGCTTTATCTGACCTCTGCCAAAGTAACACTAATTTTAGAATGCACTCGTGTCAACGAGAAATTATCAACGCCGATGTCGAAGTTAAATACTTTCAGCAGTGTATAAAAATAATACGGTATTGTATTTGCTATGTAGGTCATTTTTATTTTTTGCTGTGATTTTTGAAAACGGCAGCAACTTGCTTGTTAATTCATCCGGAAGTTATCTGTGGGGGAGAGAGAGAGAGAGAGAGAGAGAGAGAGAGAGAGAGAGAGAGAGAGAGAGAGAGAGAGAGAGAGAGAGAAGGTTAGAATACCATGCATTAAACTCATAAGAAACGTCTTAAAATTGAATGAAAGCCAGAGACTAGTTAATGAAATCTTGTCCAATTCTAGAAATTGTATCTGTAATTCAACTGAAAAAAGGTAAGAATATCAGTGTAAATGAGTTTACTTACTCATTTACACTGATATTCCAGTGCTTTTAAGGCAAAATCACTCGTGCAATTCTTACATAGAAACTGAACACAGTGTAGCATACAAGAACCTTTGATCAAGTGGATGGACATTCAGCAGAAAATCAACTTCAGATAACCAAAGGAAAATCTCTCATTATCAACCATTCTCTGTCAAAATCCAAAATGCATGGTAAGATGGCTGAAAGGTTTAAATGAGAAAAAAAGTCATGTTACAGACTACAGCGAAACACCGTTTTATGTGACAATTTTAAGAAAATCAATAACAAAACCACGTAAGGATAAAGCAAATGAAAGCTTTATCCATACGTGGTTTTGTGATACGTGGATATGTGAATACAAGTAAGAGGAAAGTATATCAGCAGCCACCTAAAATATAATCACCCATGAATCAGATGACATAAGAGGGCTGACAGTAGAGGAACCAGTAGCAAGAAGCGATCACGGAGTTCTAAGGTGGATGATGATGAGACAGTAGTAAAAGGCAAAGGAATGGGTTATAATTTCAGAAAAGGAAATTATGATGCCTTAAGGTGCTACATGACCTCTATTAACTGGGTAGATGTCGCACAGAGAATGAATACAATTGAACTGTGGTATGCTTTTAAAACATTAATCACAGACGCCTTGAATGCGTATTTACCATTAAAAAATACTCTACGAGGAGGGTTCCAAGTTGGATGATTTTTTTTTTTTTTTTTTTTTTTTTTGTAGTTGTTGGCGCATCGGCTTCTGTGGCCATAATGCACCTCCCAAGGTTTTTGTAGTACTTTGATCCAAGCCCGAGGCGGGATTCGAACCCGCGACCTTTGGGTTGCTAGGCAGGCACTTTACCCACCCGGCTAGCCCGGTCGGCCCAAGTTGGATGAATAGTGAAGTTGGCACATTACTTGAGCAGAAAAAGGTGGCATGGAAAAGTTACAGAGCAATAAAAAGTACTGAAGCCTATAACAGCTACAAGATGAATCTTGTAATAGAGCCACAGAAAATGTTCGAAAGGCAAAGGCAGTTTATGAGAAATTGCTAGCAAATAGAGCAAAGAGGGGGGGGGATAAGGAATTCTTCACATATATAAATGTTAAGAAGAGCAGGACAAACCAAATCAGACCTTTACGTAAGGGGATAATATTAAATACACCAGATGCCGTTGCAGATGAACTCAACAGTTATTTTGCATCGATATGTACAAACGAAAAACCTTTTGTGGCAATGGGAAATTGTGGGAGCGAAGTTGATAAATATGTAATTAATGATATTGAAATTTCGCAAGATTATTTAATGAAAAAACTTTTGAACCAACAGGCCAGTAAGACTACTGGAGTTGATGGAATATACCCTATAATCTTAAGGGAGGCGGCAGGTGAGTGCATTGAACCATTGAGGCAAATTATGCGAGCATCACTAGACTCTGGGGAGATTCCCTTGGATTGGAAAAGTGCCAATGTATTTCCCGTACATAAGGGTGGTTCTAAGACTGAAGTGGGAAATTATCGACCTGTAAGTCTGACTTCAGTGGTAGGGAAAATCATGGAGGCAATGATCAAGGGTGGAATTCAGGATCATTTGGATAGAACTGAAATTTTCTAGGATACTCAGCATGGTTTTGTAAAGGGAAAATCATGTTTAACAAACCTGGTTCGCTATATTAAAAGGGTCACTCATGAGCTGGATTTAGGAAATAATTTCGATATTGTTTATTTAGATTTCAGCAAAGTTTTTGACTCAGTTCCACATGAGCAGATGCTTTATAAGCTGGAACAAGTTGGAATCACTGGAAAACTCCTTAGATGGACAGCACGATGGCTTCAGGGCAGGAGGCAGAGGGGTGTGATAAATGGCTATTCCTCAGATTGGGTTGATGTGAGAAGTGGAGTTCCCCAAGGATCAGTATTAGAATCACTGTTGTTTTTAATTTTCATAAACGACATTGATGAATGGATAGTGGGCGTGATGTCTAAATTTGTAGATGATGTTAAAATTGGTAGAGTAGTTAATGATCACTATCAAGCTGAGCTTCTTCAGAGAGACCTAGACAGACTTCAGGAATGGTCAGGAAAATGCCAACAAAGTGTAAGGTATTACACCTGGGAAACAGTAATCCCAAAATAACTTATTCACTTGGTGGAGTTCAACTAAACCCAGTACTGGAAGGAAAGGGAAAGGGAAAGGGAATTTCAGACATGAAATTCTCTGAGCATTGTAAACAGGTTGCAAGGAAGGCCCATGGTGTCCTATCGAACTTTTGCAAGTACAGATAGGGACGTGATAATCCCATTATATAAGGCTTTTGTTAGACCACACTTGGAATACTGTGTTCAAGTATGGAGAACGCACCTAAAGAAAGACATCGAACTTCTTGAAAGGGTGTGAAGACGGATAACTCGCCTGGTGGGATCGGCAAAAGGGCGTCCTTACGAAGAAAAACTTCGAATATGTGGGTTGCAGAGTTTGGAAACTAGACACCTTAGAGGAGATTTGATTGAGGTGTTTAAGGCTCTGAGAGGCATCAGTAAAATAAATGAGGACGAAATTTTCAAGATTATAAATGATGCTAGAACTAGGGAACAAAAATTCAAGTTACGGGGGGAATGTTTTGATTGGACTGCAGGAAGTTTTATTTTATCCAGTGAGTTACAAATTACTGGAATAAGTTGCCTACAAGGTGGTAGAGACTGACAGTTTGGGGAAATTCAAAGGACATCTGGATAGTACCTTCGGATGAGGGAAACGCATAGGATGGTAGGTTTTATTTCCTTTCTTTTATTAATTATTAGTTGTTTTTTTTATCATTGTTTTTTTTTTTTTTTTGGCTGTTGCAGCATAAGCCATAGGCTTTCTTGCGCCGTGCGGCCATTACTAATACTAATAACAGCGGCCAATTACAGAAAATACAAGTGATGTGTAAGGGTCTAACAGGTACTTTTCAATGACTGAAAATGGCTCTCAACCAGCAAGAACAGTGAAGACACTGTAAATTTGGTGAAATAATTGTCTCAGAGAAACGGGTTTAGTTGGTTTTAGGATTTTAGCCGCAATAGTGACTTAGACCATATTACCTCATATGTATTATGTCTGTAAACTGTGCGTGTTGTGTGCTCGATTTTCGGTTTGCTGGACGATAAAGCCGAGTTTCCGGGAAATAAAACCATGCTATCCTGAGAACAACTAACTCAGCCACGTTGTGAAAAAGGTCCATAAAATATTTCTTCGCGTCATTGACGGAATTCGAACTCGGGTCTTTTCTACCCGGTGTGGGTAGGATTGTGATTATACCAACTGTGCTACTCACTGGGAGCCTCGGAAAAAAGGTCTGCCATATAAATTATTCAGGCTCAAGAAGGATAGGCCCCGGAGATTGATAGCATACAATTATATTAAAAAGGTAATGTGAGAGTTATTAAATCGTTAATAATGTTAATGATCTAATCACTACTATGACTTTGACGACTTCGTAATGATCTTCTTGGACTGGAGAAGTGCTAATGTTTCTGCAATCCAAAAGAAAGGACCGAAAGAGATAAGATGCTACAGACCAATTTGTGGGCGGATATAACGAAGTCTTTGATTAAGAACACAATACAGGTAAGAATGGAATTCTAATGGAATCAAAGCATGGGCTCGTGAAAAGAGAAGCGTGTTTTGTCAGTCTGGTTAACTACTGTGAAGATCATAAAATATTTGAATACATAAAACAACTGTGGCATTACACAATGGTGTGCGAAACTTAAGCGCCAACACTATTTCTAAAGGTTACAACCACAAAATCAAACGAAACAGCCTGTGGCCGTTCGGTAGAAAGCTGGCGCATATGCAAAAATTTTAATCGTGATGAGAGAGCTCACATAAACAGATAAAAGCAGCAGTTATGTGCAAATTACTGAATGGTGAGTACGATTGTTACAGACGTTCGATTGGTTTCATACAGTGCTACAGACAACATCTCGATGACTTTACCCGGAGTCGAATAATTAGGAAGCTCGAGGAAGGTCGAAGTGGGAGGAGTGTGGCTGCAGAGTTCCGTATCGCCCATAGCATCGTATCACGTGCGCGATTAGCATTCAGAACGACAGGTACAGCTGTTCGAAGGACCAGTGGTGGTCGTCCTCCACGAAAAACAACGCCCAATGATGACCGCTATATACTCCTACAGGCCAAGAGGGACCGACACCAGACAGCGGGATCCATTGCAAACCAGCTGCACAGGACGCAGGATATTACGGCTTACTGTGGCCAGGCGGCTCCACAAAGGTGGACTGTTTGCCCGACGGCCAGAACGCTGTGTCCCTTAAACACCTGCCCATCGGAAACACCGTTTACAGAGGTGCATCGAACATACGGACCGGACAGCAGCGCAACGGGCTAAGGTACTCTTTACTGGTGAGAGTAGATTCAGTCTCAGCAGCGATTCTGGACGTCAGCTACTCTGGCGAGAGGGTGGCACACGGTATAACCCGCAAACATCACTGAAAAGGATCGATATGGCGGTCGAGGTGTTCTCGTCTGGGGTGACGTACTCAACTCCAGATACTGGAAGGAAGGCAGTACTGTAACCGGTGCACGATACTGTACTGAGGTAATCCTTCCCCATGTGGGTCTGTTCCGAGGTGCCATTGGCCCCAAGTTCGTGTTTATGGATGATAATGCCACGCCCCATCGCACTGCAGCTGCTAATATGCTTCTGGAAATTGGGGACATTGTTCGTATGGATTGGGCTGCCCATTCCATTGATCTAAATCCCATCGAACACAAATGGGACGCTCTGGGGAAATGCCTAGCGGCATGCCCACACCCATCAGAAAATGTTCTTCAGCTGAAGATGGCGCTGACAGATGAATGGACGATGTTACCGCAAGAACTAATCAACAACATTGTTTTAAGTATGGACAGGCGGTGCAAAGCCTGCATCGACATTAGCGATGGCGATATCTCCTACTGAGGACCACCTCTTCCCTTTGTTCCATCTTTGGCAGTAATGTATCTGTATCATGGAAGCCAGTGCTATGTTGCCATTTTTTAATAAAGTCCCTCTGTACCGTTTTGTTTCCGTTGTTGTGTCGGTGTTGTTTCCTTCATCATTTCTGTACCTCACGAGGTTCCTTCGGTATGCATTTCCCATATTCAGGCCACTCCTATGAGAAGCTACAGGTGAAACCTGAGTGGTCCTTAAGTTTTGCACCCCAGTGTATCTAGGTGGGTGGTACACAGTCTCGCAGTTAACTTTTGTGGTCATCTCTTTCACCCCTGATTCCTTGAGTGTGTAGTGAACAGTAATAAATTCTAGCCGGGATGTAAACGTTGCCGAAAACTTTTGTGATATCACTCCTTCTGCAGCATTTTTGTCATGCACCAAATACATGACACTTATCGGCATACTCGGATGACCATACCGTTCTCTATCTTTCCTGCAACTTCGATATAACAGTCTGTAACGTTTATGAAATGTATGTTAATGGGACTAATGCCACATTACATTATCGCCTAGTAAGGCCGCAGGATATTGATTTTTATAGCCTAAAACAAAGCATTTGCAAAAACGACAGTGGTTCACGCAAGCGCATCCGATAAAGGAAATAAGGTCACTAAAGTTTGGGATCATAACTCGATAACGGTGCTCTAAGTGCACAAATACCTCTAGATTTTTTTTGTTTGTATTTCCTGGGAAATATCCTTGTGAAATATTGACCTTCATTTCAGGAGTAAACTTTTTTAAGTGTCGTCTAAAAATTTTTCTCAGATCGCCAAAATACCGAAAGACAAAGAGAATTAAGTTAAAAATTGATTACATTGTAGAATGGATGGCTTTGTTTCACACAATGTAATCGGGTGACATCATAATTTGCTAAAAGTTGGTTATAAACCACCATGGCATACAACGTAACCCTGTAAATATCCCTTCACCGTGTAACTCATCTGCCATTCGAAGAAGTCGACGTTTGGAATTCACGGGAAACTAAACTAAAACTTGAGGGACTGGCTGAAACAGGTTCAGTTTTAAAAGAACACTATAGTTTGCAGTTCTGTTCAATAGCTTAATACGTGGACTAAGAGAAGTACATGCACTGGGTGCCCACTTCATTAGGTACAAGTACCTAATAGCGAATAGGTGCCACTTGAGCTCTAAGAACAGCCTGGAATCGTCGTGGAATGGAATTAAGATGTCGAAAGTTGCCACAAGGATGGGATCCATGTTGAGTAAACATGGACTCCATCAACATTCTTGCAAATTGCATTGTTGTGGATCTCTAATTCCACCTCATTCAACAGGTGCACAAGTAACCTTAGACTTGATGAGTAGGAAAGCCACTTCAGTATATCGAATTCACTCTCAGATTCCTGGAACCAGTTCTATGCATTTCTATCCTTGTGAAATAATCCATTCGCAGATGGGTTATTCAAGTCACTTTTGTTGGAGAGCCTCATTCAGTTTGTATTGATCTAATAAGTGTGTGAGATAATTCATTTGGCTATGTCTGCCACAACCTGTTCGGAAGTACAACAAAAATAAACTACAATTTCTAGTGTTTCATGTATGATATTTCAGCTAGTTAGGTAAATTTAAATAATTGCGTATTTCTTCTTGTATTTAAGGGTTTCATTGATATTTTAATAGGTAGGAGTGATAAGGGTTGCTAATATAATCCAATTTTACTGTATGCTGTTTTAAGATATCATTAATGTACGTTACAAATGAACAATCATACCTAGGTTTGATATGGAACTAACTTTATGTTGATTGTTAATCGAATAATAAAAGAGTATATGCAGTTTACTGCAGTGAGTAATGCTATTACAAGAATTGTAAAATTTTAAATCTGTATATGGCAAAACTAACATCTGCACGAGATGTTAGTAAGAATAAATCATTAGCAGAAATGTTAAAAAGTATTGCACCCAAACCCTGTGAAACACCAGTTGAAAATTAAATATAATCGGAGTAAAAGCCATTAAATTTGATTTTTCCCCTCCTTGTATCTTTTAGGGTCTCCTTGATACATAATCGATAAGCCAAGTGAATAATGAATTAAACAGAACACGTGATTGTAATTTAGGTGTTATCTCTCTTATTCTGTGATCAACTGACTCAAAAGCTCTTGACAAATGAAATTAAGTGTAAGCAATATCCACCCAGTCTCCCCTTATTCAAAGACAATGGACTTTAAAGTCATATACATTTAACTGTTCATTCAACATATCTTAATTCTATAATCCAAAACTCAAGTAAA
Organism: Mastigoproctus giganteus; assembly: GCF_048544385.1. Lineage (NCBI taxonomy): Eukaryota > Metazoa > Arthropoda > Arachnida > Uropygi > Thelyphonidae > Mastigoproctus > Mastigoproctus giganteus. Next base: position 208,291,680 of record NC_143577.1, read on the forward strand.
TTTAGAGCAAAGGCTTCGGGGTATAACAAAGTTATAAAATATTAATACACAAGTTGGCTAAAGCCCCGCCACTTCAAGCAATCAATATCGGCATAACTGATTACGAGGACTTTGCCCAGGTCCTGATCAGCAGTACCTCTGTTCATCATTTAAATTATCCACTTACGTTACCATTAAATTACTTTGCAGCAAAGTATGCTTAAGAAAACATATTGTATATCACTCTAATAATTATTCTTCATTATGTTCACGATCTGGCTTATTACCTCTTTCAACCGAGTAGGTTATTGCATGACTTAATTCTTACACACAAATTGCCACAGTTCAAGAATCGATACTTTCCTCCTCTTTTCTCATTAATCGTTTCTGGTTTCCAGAATAAAAGGTCTCCAGCTACCTTTGCATTCCCCAGGTGCAATGCTAATTATTTTTATTATGATCCTATTTTGAGATATACTTGTATCTTATATATTAATCATCACGTTGATACCTTCGTTCCTGATTCATCATTTCATGCATAGAAATAATATAAATTAATCCCTAAATTAGATGCTGCTAATCTACAGCATTTCTTATTCTGTACCTTGAATTTATAATATCAAGATGATATCTTCCATCTTGATGGTATATACGAAGGGGGGGGGATAAATAAAAAAGACATCCAAAATAAGAGGAAGAAAGAAGCAAGTAGGAAACTGGCTCGAGAAGAACGTTTATTTCTTCAATATAATCGCCAAAAACATTTATACCCTTGTTCCATTGATTTATCAAAGTCCTCGCGGTTAACACAGCAATTATGATCGCCGTCCTCCCAGTTTATGTGGAAAAGGCCTGTGTTCAAATCCGGAAAAGGCCTGTGTTCAAATCCATCTCAACGGGAAATAACCACTATAGGCTTTTCCACAACGTGGCCAAGTTATTCAGTTTCGAGAGACAATACAACAAAACTTGCCGAAAAAAAACACTCTGTTCAAAACACAATATATGGAAGCTTCATCGCTAAACACGCCACATAACCACTTTATGAAATTATGGAAACCCACTACGTAAAATAAGTCGGGTGCTATCGTCACCAATAGCTTGCATCAATTTCATCTTCCGCATCGTCAGCCCTAGTGGTTAGCACAGTTGCCATAATCACCGTCCTTCCAACACCGGTGTTGGGAGGACGGTGATTGATTGATTCGGACTCAGGTGAACACACCTGAGTCCGAATAGCGTCAATGAAGCGAGGAATGTCCATGGGTCTTCCTCAGAACATGGCTAAGTTAGTCGGTCTCAGGCGACGCTAGCATGGGTTTTCTTCCGGAAACTGGGGTTTTTCGTCAAACAGCAAATCGATTACAGAACAAAAGCAATTTACAGACGTTATATAAGGGGAAATATGACCTAAGTTGCTGAAGCTCCTAGAACAACCAACTAACGCCCACAACTTCAGAAAATCCATTTGTTATCAAGTTGTTTAAGTGAATAGAACAAATGTGAATTGCTAGGAGCGAAATCAGGTTGTATACAGTATAATTAAACTCCCATCCCTAATTCATTAATGGCATATTGAATTGCAATCTGTATTGCTGCCTTGCGTTGCCATGCAACAGAAGCAGGCCATGTTTTAATGCGCCATAAAATCCTAAAACCAAACAACTCCACGTCTTAACAGTAGGCGTATTTTCTGCAAGTTAAGTTCCAGATTTCTTTAAGTGTGCAATACGATACAGCATTCACGGTATCGCTGGGCTTTGAAAATAAACTAGAACCCCATGACAGTCCCAAAAATCTACATTTTCTTCACCGACGGTACAGTATTCAATCCAGCTGAAACGGCTTTTTCAGATAAAGAGTCATCAGCACACACTGGACAATGGACAATGGATATTCTTGTGAATATCCATTGTCCAATGTCCTTTAGCCAATAAAAAGTAAAACATAATTTTATTTTTTAATTCTATACCCCTCAGTACAGTCATCATCTTTAACTATCTAACTGATAAGACCACTAACTGACGCGAGTGCAAAAAAAAAAAAGCGCGTTTCACTACTCTGAAACATTCTTACACCTGTTGCTAAAAAGTCACAATTGTTTAGCATTTACGAAATTGATTTTTTTGATGTTACTGACTTCCACCCTCATAAATAGGTTGTTGTTCGTATATGCCTTTTCTTTTCTCTTTTTCGTCATCTTACTATTTCCATTATTGATGCCACCAACTCTGACCAATTATAACTTTATAAACATAAATAAAATAAAATTACAAATAAAATAAATAAGTAAAATCGACTGTAAAATATAGTATAATTTAAAATACCATAAATCATATGAATTCATATCAAATCATATGAAAAAAACTTTTGGAAAAACTATACATTAAAAGTGTTAAACCCGTACTACTTGTAAACTGAAGCTTGCGGCAGCATCTGCTGCCATCCTCAACATAAGTAGTGCTACATAAATAAGTACTATACTCCCCAGTCTATCGCATAATCTGCGCTTAGTCTCACCTACATTAACATCATCCCCCACAATTTGGACACTGAATTTTGTAAACAACCCCACTGTTGTCAACTCCCACAACAGGGTCTTTAACCGCCGCCATCACCGTGCGCAGCATCCAACCCGGAATCTGCACACAACATAATTGGTACGAAGTAAGATGCGGGATATTGGCTGCGAAACGCCCGGATAGTAGGGAATGTACGAGGTGGAGCCAGGTACCCCTTCCTCCCTCCGAGTACCATGTCCACAAAAATCTTAAATCACGTTCCGGGGGTATCCACATCTCATAAGGTCGGCCATGACCCGTTTGATTGCTTCCTCCCTATCCTCCGAGGCAGAGCAGTGCGACCAAGCCCTCCTCATTAAAGCCCTAATCACACTCTTCTTATGACCTCCAGTCTGGGCAGAACCAAAATGAGTATAATGGGCCAGGTACATCTCCTTCCTAAACAGTCTGGTTTTTAATTGTCGGCCCACCCTGTAAATCCAAACATCCACAAATGGCAGAGCGTTCCCCGCTCGACCTCGGAGGTAAACTTTAAGAATCGCTATTAAGCCAATTTTTTTTTTTTTTTTGTTTTTTTATGAAAACCGGAAACACGAGAGGTATTAGAACCTATAGTACTTAGTACAGTGCTTGGGTTGGAGGTTGAGAAGACGAAAGAAGATATTTGTTGACATTAGACTTGAACTTCTGTAGACTGTTATTTTCAGGAAATACTTATGAAGGAAGGTTGTGCCAGAAAACGACAGTTGAAAGAATAAACGAAGAAGATGAAAAGTTGGTTCTGTGAGTTTGAAATTGGACAGTAAACGGATGTTGGCGGCACGTGTTCGGACTGTTTTGAAAGAGAGAGCGGGAATAATAGAAGCCAATTCAGAAGAACAGTGCCCATGGAAGAATCTGCAGAAAGCATGCAGCAGAAACAGTACGTCTATGAGACAGAGAGTGGAGTCATTAATTAACCTGATTGCCCTCTTCTGAATGGAAGCTGGGAACAATGTTCCATGGTAGGTCGGATTTGCAATTTATACAGAGTGAACAGCTGTTTGGAAGAAAAGTAACGCAGAGAGCGAAAGAGAAAACCAAGTTTTTTAGATATACAGGAAGCAATATTTGTAATGTGCTTGTGCCAAGAGAGATTAGAAGTCAGGGTAATCCCCAAAAGAGATATATCATTTTGCCTAGAAATCGGCGTGTCACCAAAGATAAGCATAGGAGCAGAAAAATCCCTTTTTTCGAGATATAAGACAAGACTGAGTTTTAAAAGGATTGAAATCAACTAACTTGTTTTTGTCCCACTGGAGAATTAACTGGATATCGGCATTTAAGGAATTGGTAGTGGATATTCGAGAAGTTGAAGATGATAGAGCAGGGCAAGGTTATTCAAAATAGAAAGTGGAATACAACGTGATATCATCGGCAAAACTATGGATAGGATTTCCAGTCAATGGAAGAAGGTCATTAATATACAAGAGTAAAAGAGGGGGGAAAGAACGGAACCTTGGGGGGATACCAGCATTAGTAGAGAAGTTAGAAGACAGAGAGCCATCACCCTCAGTGAGCGATCAGAGAGAAAACTCGATAACCAATTGCAAAAAACAGTTGGAAAACCATAAGACCCAAGCTTGTTTAGAAGACCTTTATGCCAAACACGATCGAAAGCCTTTGAGATGTCAAGAGCAATTGCTTGTGTTTCACCGAACTTTTCCTTTGAATTTGACCATAAATGGGTAACATAAGCCTGAATGTGACCATTGGATCAACACTGACGGAATCCATACTGGCGATCGTTGATCAGACGGAAGGTTCCTAGGTAGTTATAACAGTTGGCTGTTAATTGATTTCTCCATTACTTTAGAAAGAATAGAAGTAATTGCAATAGGTCGATAATTGGATAGGAGGGATTTGTCGCCCTTTTTAGGAACTGGCTGGATATGAGCAAATTTCCAAGAAGAAGGAAAAACACCTTTACAATAAGAAAGTGAAAAAAGGCTGCAAAGAACAGGAGTAAGTTCAGGAGCACAGATTCTGAGAACAAGTGAAGAAATACCATCAGGACCTGGAGCTTTCTTAGCATCGAGATTCGTCAAAATCCTTCTGACATCCTTTTAACGGAAGACCACAGGAGGCATTGAATGGGGCATATTGGGAATGGTGGGAGGTGCTTTACCAAGATCATTAATACACGAGGTGGAAGAAAAATGGGATGCTAATAGGTTAGCTTTATCCTTGGCTGAAGTGACAACAGGACCATCTGGTTTTGACAGAGGAGGGAGCAGAGATGATCAAAAGTTGCGGCCAATAGCTTTGGCAAGAGACCAGAATGCTCGGCTACCATTAGGGCAAGAAGCAAGTTTTATACTCTTGGCCTGTTCAAAATCTAGTTTGGACTGATTAATGACTGCTTGACAATTGTTGCGAGTTTTGGTGTAGGCAAAACATGAAACTGAAAAATTAGAAACAAGCCAATTACGATATGCAATATTCTTCTCTTGAACAGCCTTAGCACATTTATTGGAAAACCAAGGTTTAGATAAAGGACAAAATTTTAAAGTGGAGTGTGGAATAAAGAGTTCCATTCCTACAAGAATAATTTCACTGACACGATCAGAGCAAACGTTGACATCAGAAGTTTTGAAACAGTAGTTCGACCAAGTAAAAGAAATCTCGCAGGTCATCCCATTTTGCATTCTTGTAATGCCAAGCAATACGAGGTTGGGAATAGCCACGAGACAAAGGCTGCATTGGAGAAGAGACAATCACCAAGTTGTGATCTGAGGTACCTAAAGGACCACTCACTTCGACCGTGTACTTAGAAGGGTTGTTTGTATGGTTTGTATGTTGGTTGTATGGTTAGGATTGTCTGGTATTCTTGTAGATAAATGTACAATCTGTGCAAGATCATTAGAAATTGAAAAAGCCTCTGCATCTCGACGAGCTGGGTCGGTGTGACTAGAAAACGGAAGCCAGCTGGAGTCGTGAACATTAAAATCGCCAAGGAAAATTACCTCACCGTTAGGAGAGTTTGACTGGAGAAAGTCAAGTTGCAAAGAGAGGAAGTTAAAGATCTCCAAGTGAGTGGAGTTGGGAGAACGGTAGAGACAGCAGATGGATTTGACACAATGAGGTAGAGAGATTTTAAGCCAGAGAAGATCGAAGAGAGGAGATTCCAAATTACCAATTCTCTGACAGGGAATATCGGACGGACATATGCACAAGTACCACCTTTGAGGCGAAAGGAATCATACAGCGAATAATTTGGGCAACTGAGATGAGCAGTATTTGAATCAACTGATAAAATGAGATTCTGTGAGAAAAAGTACATGGGGTTTGGCAGACTGCAAGTGGAAATGGACATCGTTGAGATTAGAATTGAGACCACGTACATTTGTGAAATGAATTAGGAAGTGTTTGGGAAGTTTAGATCTTTTCGCAGATAAGTTTACTCTATTAGTTTAACAATTCATGGTGTATTCAATAGAAAGAAAAAGTGGGGGGGGGGGGAAATGCTGTATGAAGTAATGAAAATTTTGGATATGGCATACACATGGTAAGAATATATCCAGACCCTTGACATAACGTGGCCTCGACAATGCCTCCCGCATACACACTATTCGGACTCTCTCCTGTCACTATCTGGTAGAGTAGAGGTAGCAAGATTATACACTAGCTGATCCGGAAGCCTCCTAAAAGGCTCGGTCCGGTATACTAACTAGCGGCCGCCTGCGAACACCGGTTTAGAGTGTTGTACCCTCGCAATGTAAGGAAGATTGGATCTCGCCGTGATGTTCATCATAACCTCAAAAGTCATCAGTCATACTGCATGATGGAAGATATGGAGAAGAGTTGAGCGGAACTTAGCTATGGAGACTAAATATGGGTTCCACCACTTCAAGCTTCCAATAAGCAAAGTGGTGATATTGCACCGGTTGATGAGAGTCATCCACCACCTAGTATTGCCTGGTAACACAGAGGGGCGACATTCCTCCATGCGGTGTGGGTGACACACCTCGACTCCTGCTTACGTTGGATCATATCTGGGTGGTCACCCACAGTGTGCTGTGCATGGAGGTTATACCCAGGATTACTAACAGTCCCACCATCGTGAAGGTGCAAGCAGAGGATTTGGCTGTCACAGATCGTCCGGACCTCACCGAAGTTGGGTTTACTTGACTTGAGTCTCAACCAAATATCAGTTCCATCAGCGTTTTAGACTCCCAGGTAGCCAGTACAGCTTGTCTGGCATATCTGAGAGAATGTCTGTGACATCCTCAAGGACCAATTGAGAACCTCTGGCTCACGTCCCCTACGTAGTATTGCGAACGTATCGTCCACATCCCTCTTCCACGCCCGCAGGGGTAGTGGACCAAAGGAACTCAACATCCTATCCGAAAATTCTTCCATTGCTAAATTAGCAATGACTGCGCTAATAGGTGAATCCATGGCCACACCCCGGATCTGCTGATACATCACACCTGCAAATACCATAGTGGTGCCGGACATACACAAGCTAACACCTACACATATGTCCTGTACACCCAAATTCGTCCTATGAAGGACTATCGGGGGAAGGTCCTTGATTTATTGAATGATATATGCACTTATAAGTGAACAAGCCGCTCGGGCTAGCCGGGTGGGTCAAGTGCCTGCTTGGCAACCCAAAGGTCGCGGGTTAAATTCCCGCCTCGAGCTTGGATCAAAGTACTGCAAAAACCTTAGGAGGTGCATTATGGCCACAGAAGCCTATGCGCCAACAACTACCAAAAAAATAAATAAATAAATAAGTGAACAGGAATCGTTTGGTGGGGCTGGAGCAACAGACCAATAAGCTGGTACAGAAGTGGCACAAGGCGGGAAAGATATCGGAAGAAGTTGCTTGGAGGTTACGTGCGTCGGGTTATAAATTACCCAGATTCTATGGTTTACCTAAAGTGCATAAGGTAGGTGTACCGTTGAGGCCGATTGTATCGTTTGTGGGCAGCTCGACGCACGCCCTTTCCATATTTTTGTCCGGACTGGCTGGACAGTGAAGAACAATCAGGAACTTATATGGTTTGCCCAGGATCAGAACATTGAAGAAGAAGAAATTTTTATATCATTTGATGTGATGTCGTTATTCACGTGCAGTGCGGCGGATCATGCTTTGGATTGTGTCCGAACGGCCTTGGGGAGCGATAATACCTTGAGAGATAGGACTAATTTGAGTGTACAGGGCATATGTGAAAGTGTTATCTTATGTTTGTCCGGCACCACTATGGTATTTGCAGGTGTGATGTATCAGCAGATCCGGGGTGTGGCTATGGGTTCACCTATTTGCGCAGTCATTGCTAATTTAGCAATGGAAGAATTTGAGAATAGGATGTTGAGTTCCTCTGGTCCGCTACCCCTGCGGCCGTGGAAGAGGTATGTGGACGATACGTTCGCTATACTACGTAGGGGACATGGGCCAGAGGTTCTCAACTGGCTTAATAGTGGCTCCCCCTTTATAAATTTACCTCCGATTTCCTAAAATTACAGTCTACAGAAGTTCAAGTCTAATGTCAACAAATATCTTCTGTCGTCTTCTCAACCTCCAAGACAAGCACTGTACTAAGTACTATAGGTTCTAATACCTCTCGTGTTTCCGGTTTTCATAAAAAAACAAAAAAAAAAAAAATTGGCTTAATAGCGATTCTTAAAGTTTACCTCCGAGGTCGAGCGGGGGGCCCTCTGCCATTTTTGGATGTTTGGATTTACAGGGCGGGCCAACAATTAAAAACAAGACTGTTTAGGAAGGAGATGTGCCTGGCCCATTATACTCATTTTGGTTCTGCCCAGACTGGAGGTCATAAGAAGAGTGTGATTAGGGCTTTAATGAGGAGGGCTTGGTCGCACTGCTCTGCCTCGGAGGATAGGGAGGAAGAAATCAAACAGGTCACGGCCAACCTTATGAGATGTGGATACCCCCGGAACGTGATTGAAGATTGTTGTGGACATGGTACTCGGAGGGAGACCTTCGCTCCACCTCGTACATTCCCTACTATCCGGGCGTTTCGCAGCTAATAGTCTGCATCTTATGGTCGTACCAATTACGTTGTGTGCAGCTTCCGACCCGGAAGCTGCACACATAGTAGGGCACTTAGGTTGGCTAATGTCTCGGGGTCGACCGTGGCGGAACATGCCTGGGAAACCGGGCATGGTATAACAGCCGAAGGAGCTGTGGCGCATTATGGCCTTAGCTGCCAATGCGCCATTAAAAACCAAACCAAACCAAACCAAAGCCGAAGGAGCTGTAATTACAGACAAGGTTTCTGGAACCGGACGTAGCTGGAGAGCCTAAGGATTTGTTCCTTGGGTGATCATAGCTTGAATAGGGATAAGGGTTGTAGGATTAATGTAATGTTTGAGACCGTTGTCCTGGATAGGGATGAGCGTTTAAGGTCGTACAACCCCGTGCCACTTCCGGTGTTGATATACGGGAAATGGAGTATGCGCAGGTACCATAGTACATCCTGGGTCTGCTGGGAAGGCTTAGTGCTTTATAATGAATTGTTGATGCAGCACTACTTATGTTGAGCAAGGCAGCGGATGCTGCCGAAAGCTTCAGTTTTACACGGTACGTGTTTAACGCCTTTAATGCATAGTATTTTAAAGTTTCATAGTAGTACTGGTTTAACACTTTTAATGTAATAGTATTTTCAAAAGTTTTTATATGAATTCATATGATTTATGATATTTTAAATTATACTAGATTTTATAGTCGATTTTCCTTATTTTATTTGTAATTTTATTTTATTTATGTTTATAAAGTTATAATTGGTCAGAGTTGGTGGCATCAATTATGGATAGATTTCCTGACCACAGAGGCCTTTTTAGTGAATCTTAGTATTTAAAACAAAATATGTCACACTAGGGCAGCCGGAATGTTAATTCAACTAAACTACCCAAGTGTATTATGTTTGTGAATTAAGTGTGTTGTCTGGTCGATATGCCTGTTCTGCTGAACGAAAAACCAGAGTTTTCCTAGTGGGGGGGAGGGGGGGTGAACTGGCTATCTACGCCTCAGACCGCGGTCACGGAGTGAAAAGAAAAGCCCATAAAAGTTCCTCGCGTTATCGGCGGATTCGTACCCGGGTCTTTTCCACCCAGTGTAGGAACGATAGTGACGATGCCACTATGCTATTGCGCAGGTCATCTTAGCATTAGAATGATCTTATCTCTGTAAGGCAGAGCTTTCTGAGTGATGTCGTCAAATTCTGAGATCATATCATATCAACGTCATTTTCATTGTGATTTCTTTTCACTGCATATACTGACATAACTAATTAATTAATACTAAAATGGCCAAATGATACAGAGAAGCGGGTTTTTTCTGCATTTGTCAAAAAACGGGAAAAAAATCTGTGTCACTTATACCATCCAGTCTTTAAAAAGTGACTATTAAATTCCGCTTTGAACTTTACCAAACCCTTTGCCTCGATCACTATGGCAGGCAATTCATTTCAATGATCTACCACACGCTGGCCGAAAATAAACGTCAAGCTGTCCACTCTTGTCACTCCCAAATATTTTGTATTTGTACCTCCCTGATTCTTCTCTCTCTTCTGCCAGAAAAAATACACCTCCAATGTTCATTTCAATGACTGCTTTCTCGGTCTTATATACTTTTATCTAGTTCTCCGCAAAAATGTCTAATTTCTAAGGGTTGAAGTCTGCACCTTCTGAGCCATTCTTCAAACAGACATCAATTAGCCTCGCAAATCTGACTGGCCTCCAATTTACCCTTTCTAGAAGCTTTACATCTTTCGCCACGTGGCCTCCAGATCTAAAAACGGCATTCTAAATACGGTCTCACCATAGTCTTATACAAAGGAACAATTATATCCTTTTCTCTACTTGCGAAGGTCCTAAATATCATAAACAGGGCATCTTGTGTCTTTCTAGACACTTGGTTACACTGCGTGGAAATTTTCATATCTGACTGAAACGTCAGTCTAACCCCTAAGTCTTTTTGGTCCTGAAATACTTTCAAATCCCATTCCCCATAGGTTAAAATGACGCAGCTCGTCAGTCGAGTGAAAAAGTGCTCTGCTATTTTAGTCTTATTTTAATTGGCTAAACAGTTAATAATAGCGGTATTTGGTATCATCGGGAAGAAGATACCAAAAAGATACCAGATACTAACCCTCCAAAATGAGTATATCAGCTTGAGTATATCAAAATGAGTATGTCATGTCAACAAGGAACTGTTCAGGCAGGTGGACTGTCGGTAATGGTATGGGGTGTCTTCAAATGCCACACGTTGGGACCTCTTGTACGTCTAGACGCATCTCTGAACGTTCCAGGTTACATGTCCATTGTTGCAGATCATCTTCATCCCTTCATGGCCATCGTGCACCCACAGGGAAATGGCCTCTTCCAGCAAGATAATGAGCCTCCCATAGAGCCGTGGTGACTAGAACAAGATTCGAAGAGCATTCCGCAGATTTTACCACCATGGAATGGCCTCCCCGTTCACCGGATATGAATCCTGTGGAGCACTTTTGGGATGCTGTGGAAAGGTCTGTTCGAGCTTTATATCCACCACCCAGGAAAGCGACGGAATTATAGACAGCGGTGCAGCAAGCATGGGTGGAAATACCTGTGGAACGCTGTCATTAACTAGTGGACTCAATGACTCGCCGTGTGACTGCCCTTATCCGGACAACAGATGAGCTACCCCTTACTAGGTAGGTATCCTTTGATTTCTGTCCACTCAGTGTATATATTCTCTTTGCATATTTGGGGCGTTATGAGTAAAAGTACCTAAAAACTTATGGAACAGACACATATGTAAATAAATAAATAAAAAAAACAACTTTTGTTACATTATGATGAAATATTGGCGAGACATTCGTATTAAATAAATAAATTTTCTGTTTATACTCCGGAACGACCACACGGTTAGAGGAATTCACAAGATAGAGAATATACAAGCAGCAGCTCTATATTTAGTAGTCACGGGTTTGAACTCCAGTCACTCGAGGCATGTATACTGATGCACCCTCGAGCTGACCACTCGGCAACCTCCACAATCCACAAAAACTACAAGATTCCGTCTAAAATCACGCTGTGGTGCAAATGAGTTCATAGGCTACCCAAGCCTTTGTTGGTATAATCGCTGTCCTCCCAATGCAGGGTAGAAAAGACCCAAGTTCGAATCCTGTCAATTACGGAAACAATTTTTATGGATCTTTCTGAGAACGTGGTTCAGTTAGTCAGTCTCAGACGGTTTATCTCCCCTATGGGTTTTTCGTCCAGCAAACAAGCAAATCGACCACAGAACACACAATTTACAACAGATATAACATATACGGCACAATACGGTGTAAGGCGCTGATGCGCCGGAAGTCCTACAACACAACCGAAAATGGTGCGTCGATAACTATGGAAACAAACTAACAAGGGTTACGATCCCCGTGAGTAGCGATGCAAGCTTGACATGGATTCAAGCTGATATGACATCCTTCGCACCTAGAAAATCTTAATTATGTTTACGTCAGGGCTTCCCCTTCCATACGGGCTGTGGTCTCCCTGTGAAGATGTATTTGCTATAACTGTGAGAATATTATCGTCCATTAAAAGAAAGACCAACTGCACTTGCAAAAGAGAGAACATAAGGATCCCATCTTTAAAGACGTGCGTAATCTTTGCGGAAGTGCCAGTCATTAAATTACCATTTCCAAAGGACTCACACACCAAGACTTTAGAAAGACTGTACTAGCATTTCTGGTTCTCTCGGGATGAAAGGCCTCGAGAATCCGACCAAAGATTATATCTTGGCTCATTAGAGAAGAGTACCCTGGCACATTTGTCATGTGTCCATTCGACATGGTATTGGTATCATCATCTCATGCGCATCCTTGTGCAAGAGCAAGAGAAGATAAACAGAAGGTCATCGTGTATAAAGACCCATTCCTTTCCTGTAGTTTTCTACAGACAGTCAGACAGTCTGCCTGGTTACAAGTCCTCTTTATAGATACAACAGGCTCTGAAGAAAGCAGATGTGCAACGATGTGTCTATGGTAGTTGGCAGTTCGGGCTAGATTGGGAGATCATCTTGCATGAAGGTGAAATGACAGACTCAGGCATTTCGAGAGAGAGAGAGAGAGAGAGAGAGTTTCTGTGTTTTGTAATTAGTTCCACAGTCTGCTCAAAACGCTATGAGTCACATTGAGCCATCTAGCTATTTCGGCTTGAGTCCGCCCTGTCTACATTCTCCCTACTGTAGTCCACTTCAAAGAATCATTCATATGATATCTTTGTAATATTTTCACAATGATTGCCACCTCGAAATCAATAGAACGAGCACTAAATACGAAATATAGAGGTTATGAAAATTGCCTGATTTTATCTGGTAACCCGATTTGCTCGTTACAATAGACAATGCTCGACTTTGTTTAAGCGATCAGACAGAATTGTTTTATTTCATAAATAAAGAATATTTGTTTTTTTTTTTTTTTTTTTTTTTTTTTTTCAATTATATTTCAAAATGTATTCGCGTTTTGAGCCTAACTGTTTTGCATAAATCTATACGCAATAATACTAATCACGGTCGAATAGATAACTGCCTAACGTACTCTGAAAAATTTTCTCTCCATCTACTTCAGATAAGGATATAAGAAACAGGAGTTCACCGACACACAAACATTTATAAAGAATAAAAATTGAATTTAATACGAATTTGAAAATTTTAATAAAATTAAACGAAATTATTTTCATCATAATAAAAAGAAAAACATTAAATAATCAGGTTGACTAATAAATAAAATATTCCTGAAAATGTGAGCCGATCCTCATAAGTTCGGCTGGTATTTTAACCAGAAATGACAATTGGGTGAGACAAAATAATACCCATTATACCAGATGCCCTAATCTCCTGTATGTTAGGGGAACTCTTTAGGTTGCTTTTCTCAAAGCGTCCAGTAGACTCCTTCAATATCAGTGGACAGGAACAATGCAACCATCCACCTAGCGAAACATGTGAAAGGATGCTTTTAAAAATTCAAGCTGCCCTGGCCAGCATAATCAACAGATATTAATCCCATTGCGCATCTGTAGTGTGGGATGAATTAGAAAGGCATATTTGTCAGCACAATGTACTGCGCACTGCAGAGGATTGTGCACAAGAACAGCGGTTCAAGGCCCTATAGCTCATGTTTCTAATAAAGTGACTAACCAGTGTATAAGTTGCCCACCAACTAAGGCCCAGACAGAGTAATTATGGCGTTGTATAAGTCTGAACCACACAGTGAGAAATTCCATATTTGCACACTTTCAAAAAAAAAAAAAAAAAAAAACGTTGCATGACTCTACTGCCACCTTTTGTGAGTGACTGAGTTCGTATATACAGAATTTCCATTTCCATCAAAACGATGAGTCCTCCAAATTTAGTTAGTTTTTTTTTTTTTATGTTAACAATAAATTTCAGAAAATGGTTTCTGTGTAATAAAATGTTGCCCTTCATTAGCAAGTGATAGGGTTTCGAGTTTAAATGATGGATTTATTTGTAGCATGCAGCACATAAAAATGTAAGATCAAGTGATGAAGAGAAAGAAGCTGGTGTTTCTCATCCGTCCACAAATATTTATCCTGTTACTAGGGACGCAACGAAGATTTATTTGTTGTTTACAACACTCGACAATTTTAGATTACGACAGCAGCATGAGGCAAAAACTGTGCATGTTTTTCTCATGTACAATTGCGTGCGTTGTTTATCCACTGCAGGATGTCGGAGGTGTTCGACTGAGAGTATGGAGAAACTCGTTCCCTCTCGTGCCCCCCCCCCCCCTCCAACTCACTCTTTAACCGCTGACGACACTTTCATAACTGTCGCTGTTTTCCACCGGCCGACTATCGACTAGCAACCGTAACTTCCGCTGCTGTTGTTAACACCCAAGGACGCAATCCGCTTCCTGGCGGTTGTGGGTTAACAACGTTCCAGCTTTCAGCTCTATCTACGCAGCGTTGTGGGAGTAATTTTCGAGTATTAAAACACTCGGTGTGTTCCGCACTAGCGATAGTACGCCTTCGCAAATTTGTCAGCGGTTATAACATCCGGGGGTCAGCACCGAATTGAATAAGTTTCCTCTGAATCAACGTACTTATCCCTCTGAATAGAAACTTGACACAAGCAACGTGCTGAGAATGGTTGGCAAATCACACGAAAAAATATAAAGATGATGTTGCCATTCAAAACTTCGAGATCAAAATGTGCAGGTATTTGCGTAACCATAGCAATAAGTAATGAATTGCTGTCAGACTCACAATTCCGGTTTCCTAAACTGCGCATGAGTACTCGTAAGAGATTGTTTTCTATAAGGTTTCTTTCAACAGTACTAAGTTAGTCGCTTCTCGTCATGATAGTGTCTTTTCGGATACACCGCCCTCTCGTTCTAATTTATGAATAAGAGACAATAACAAATAATTAACTGGAAGTCCACTTGCAGTGATTTAGAAAAATCGATTTTTTTTTTTTTTTTTTTTTTTTTATCAGCACTAGTATACCTGTGCGCACCTGCGACTTGAGTCGTGACAGGGTTCGCGGAAATGCTAAACAGCTGTTCAGAGAAGAAAGAATTCACAGAAACAAATATTTCCTCGAAGAACTACTCACCAGTAATGAATACTCCAAACTTTCAGAGAACTTCATCCCGAACTGACAGCCAAGAACCAATTCGATTCATTTTAACTAGCTAATGCATTCTATTAAAATCCTTCCCACCACTCATTAAGAACTCTCCAAATATAATAATAACTTACTGTTTCCATAAATAAATAAGTCTACGAATTTATATTCCATGACGTTATGATGTGCTAGTAGCCAGTTAGACTGTCATTGATCGGTCATAAGGCAGAGAAGAGAGAAAATGGAACAGCGTCCCCAAATCAATCACAAAGTGAGTGTTACATGAAGTCGCTTGTAAATAGTAAGACCAAACCATTTTGAAAATTCAACTCAGATTATTTTTTTTGTCAGTAGCTTAAAACAGAAAGGAAAGTCCACTCAGCAGGAGTATATTGTGCCGAAGAAACACTAAAATTGTCAAATCTTTAATGTTATAATAGAAAAAGTAACACTATTGAAAGTTTCTACTAAGAACTTTGTTGCTGTAAAAATTCTATATATTCAGATGTTGTACATCCTGATCTATCTTTACGGTTTTCACCGCCAGATAGGGCTGATTGACCGTAAAACAAATTTATTTTCAAATAGAAATATGCTTTTTTCAATAATATGAACTATTTGTGGGTGGCCGCGTGCCCGTATATTTTCTTATGTGTCCCACTGGTTAACCATCCTGATATAAGTCTGCGTAAAGCAAAGGAAGGCAACTGTCCTGTCAAGTATATAGTACAAGAGAACTGATAACTGAATTAGCATAAATACTGTTCTTATGAATAATCTTGAAATGTCTTAAATCAGGGGATTTTAACCATCGAGGCTCACATTCGTATGGGAGGTGAGGCAGGTGTTCAGAAGAGTGGAGATAAATGTCTAAAATATCAATGTCTTCAATTTCATTTATATTCGTGCTACAGAATAAAGGAATTTATGACAAGCTCATTAACAAATCAGAAACAAGGGACGACAAATTGGAAATCTGAATCCCATGTAGAATCTTTAAAAACTGTTTTAAATATTTTTTTTAGTGCGAAATTTATTTATTTTTTCGCCTTTTATTTTTGTAGATATCCACAAAATTACTTTTGATTTGCTACTACGTGCACGTATGCAAAGCGTTGTCATCAAGTAACATTTTAATTAATTAAAATTCTAATTTAATTAATGTAAAAAATCTAAAACTAAAATCGAAAGTTTAAAATGAATACAATTAATTCCGATTTATTTATTTTTTTATTTATTCCAGTTTGGTGACATACGGATTGAATGGATAATGTTAATTTGCATGTTGCTATTAATAGATTCCATGAACTTTGCGGGTCCTTCCGACTACCGGGATGTGGTTTCATTACGTCAATTTATTATTATTATTAAATCCAATAGTTTTTTGGGTTTTTTTTTTCAAATCATTTCGGGAAGGATGCCATTTTCAGACTGAAAATTCAAGCTACCTAAATTTAAGCTAATTAAACATTAAGCTTTTAATCAGTTCCACTTTGCAATGATCAGAGAATCCGTCGTTTCTGACAGGGTTATGTCAAGGTAGTGGCCACAGAATATGTCACGGCCATAGAATACGTCATTGACGCTATTTGACGTCACCATTCAATATTCATTTCTGTTATTCGTCAATGACTGTGTTCGTATAATTAGAATCCTTATAATTAATAATTTGCGTACAGAATTCTTTTCGTGCCTCGCAGTTTTCTTCTCATCTTTGGCGAATTACACGAAGAAATAAATGCATAATACATTTCAAATGACGTTATTTTGTAATTCTTGAATGAAATCCGTTTCGGAAGTTCAAATTTTGAACACTGTCAATCGAAAATTTTCAAAACGATTCCGTTTCTTTAAATGGGCAAAAATGTGAAGAAAATCCAAAATTAAATGAAATTTGATACCGCTTATAATAAAAACTGTTATAAAATTATTAAAAGCTTTAATTTTAAATATATTTAACAACAGTTTGAAATTTAATTATATTTAATAAGTTTTTAGATTTCTTAATTTTCTCAAAACTTTCCAAAATTTTAAAATTTTAAGCTTGGGCTGCATTTGCGACCCAAGCAACTATGAGGCTTCAGTTAAAATTTTAAGAAAAATATGCAGTACAACTTGGAGTATCCTAATTGCATTTAGTTAGCTTCATTATTCGAGAGTAGCATCTCCAGTATTTAAATATATATATATATATATATATATATATATATATATATATATATATATATATATATACACTGTCTAGTCAAAATATTATAACCACCTACCCAGAAGTGGGTATGCTCTCCTCTTGATGCAAGTACTGCAGTCACACAATGAGGCATGAACTTAAGAGTATGAATATGCTTAATAAATATATATGATAATGATGGAAAGTTTCGATTGAAATGCAATCTTTCATTAAAAAATACATTAAAATTAACATATATTTTTTTATTCTTATTTGAAAGTAATAATTCGAAAAAATAGCAAATTTGTAAATTGTAATCAATATATTTTAATATTATAGAATTGGGAATGACCGTTGTCATATATTCGGGTAAGCTTGAGAAATGTAATGGGGGGAGCGAAAGAAAGTCCTAGATGGGAAGTGTGAATTTTTCCACATAGTTTAAGTGGTAGAAACAATGGGGATGAGGAATGACGCGACCCAACCCAGTACTGGAATTCATACAATGAACATGGGATCATGCACAAACATTGAGACGAAAGCAGACTGGAAATTAAGCTATCGCAATCAGTGAAGACAATAGAGACGATCATCACCTAATCGACCCTACCCTAGTTTTGGTGGTTCTTTTTGTCGAGAAGGGGACAGTATGCACACGGTTTCCAGGAGCAAGGAAAATTTAATGAAACTGTTTACTATATATATATATACACAGGTGGAATTTTAGCGGGAGAAGGTTGTTATTTGTTTTTTAGGAGCATTAGCAACTAAGGCCATATTGTTCCGGGGATATGCGGTGGTCATTTCTTGACCTTTCGCATCCTCCGTATTTGGTGGTCACGGGCTCGAACCCCGGTCTAATCAAGAAGCGTCCGCTACGCACTGCTGCTTCTGCCCACCTGGCTACGGAGGCTAGCGGGAGAAGGGAGAAAATGCAAAAAGGAGAGGAAGGGCGGCAAGGCGAAGTGGAAAAGAGGTTTAGGACGGAATGCGGAAGTCTCAGAAAGTAAATAAGAGCCGAAAATTTTAGTGTGGCGGATGGCTATCGGCTGGTTTTGATTGGACATCCAAGATAAAATTACATGCTGCTATTATGAAGAATTCGTACAAGAAACTGCGCATGTAGTCTTAGGATTCGATCCCGCCTTGATTAAATCAAGTACTCACAGTATGTGTAATAAGTTACAGAAATATTTACAAAGTAAATAACAGTGAGAAATGAAATAATCCAGACTGAAAGCCTTAGGAGTAAAGAAAGACAGCCTGATGTCCAAAAAAGCAGTCTGGTCAGCCAGGGAGACTTAAGTTCAGAGGCTACAACAGAGCCCAGACAGCATAAGTGAAACGAGTCGTGTCTCAAGCAAGGTTAAAAGCTAAAATGTGTTCCAATTTTATATCAAACACAAAATACCTTATAGCCAAGACATTAAGAACATTGGAACAGGAGGACCTTAAATTTTCAATTACAAATGCATTTGTAACTGTATATCTGAAATTTTGCACGTGCAAGTTTGATTAAGGATTATAAATAAGAAAGAGGACTGTATGGCACGGATAAAGCTATACTTGATTATATGTTAAAAGTTTAGGAGTCTGGTCAGTTATGTTTACAATAGTACAGCACAGTATTTTCTGAATAATTGTGAAGTAAAAACCTGATGCCAGAACTGCACTATGATAGGATTGTCGTGTTTATGTACGCATATAAATGTAATTATCTCTATGAGACATATATGCAGTTTAGATTTTGGGTGAAAGAGCCAATAAGAAAACTGCACAGGACTGTAACTATTAGGACTGTCAGGAAACGTTATTGTTTAATACATGAATACTGGTGTGTGTGTGTGTGAGAGAGAGAGAGAGAGAGAGAGAGAGAGAGAGAGAGAGAGAGAGAGAGAGAGAGAGAGAGAGAGGTGTCAACTGAGGTAGAATTGTAAGAGAATTATACGAATAGAAACGTGGAATAATTTACGTAAGGGATGCATAAATTGATCACATGTATATACAGTATTTCATTCAGTAATATGTATTATTAATACGTGTTTTATTAAATTTTTGTTGTCTTAATATGATGTGGTTGCTCTCTCAATGTTCTGCTAAACAGCCGTTTCATATACACACCCCAAAGCCTGGAGTTCTGAAACATACGAGCTGTCTGAATTATGTGTTGTGTCCATCTGTGGCTTTAATAGGATGGAAGCCACTTTAATAAAAGGAAAGTAAAGAATACTGCCATTATCTTGAAATTACAAATAACCACAGCGTCTATAAGGTCTCTGAACGTTGCAGGGAGCATGTTGCATCAGTCGCCAAAACTGCGTCCCATAGATCTGCGATCCATCGTGAAAGATCCAAATGCCTCATCTGTCGCTCCACGTAATCCCAGAAAAACTCTATCGGATTCATATCCGGAAAATTAGTCGGCTAGACAGCACCTATAAGTCATCTTATCGAACAATAAAGGCAACGTGGCTGGGCACATTATCCTGCTGGAACAAACCTGTACCATCTAGGAAGACCTGCCATAATTATGAGAGCTTCCTTGGACTCAGGGGAGGTCCCCATGGACTGGAGGTGTGCAAATGTATCACCAATTCACAAAGGTGGTTCAAAAGGTGACATGTAACTACAGACCTGTTAGTTTAACTTGTGTTCCGGGAAAATAATGGATTCACTGGTTAAAGAAGCATTGCAGGATCATCTAGACAAGACTGCAGTAATAGTTAAGACACAGCATGGGTTTGTCAAAAGGAGGTCTTGTCTGACCAATTTGATTGCTTACTATGATGTGGTCACAAAGGAACTGAATGCCAAAAATAATTTTGATATCATATACTTGGATTTCAGGAAAGCTTTTGATACTGTTGCACATGGAAGACTGCTGTACAAATTGGAGAGGTATGGCATCAAGGGTAAGCTGCTACAATGGATAAAGAGATGGTTGAGTGGGAGACAACAGAGAGTAGTAATCATTGGACACTGCTCTTCGTGGACAAATGTTATTAGTGGAGTTCCCCAGGGTTCGGTGTTGGGCCCATTGTTGTTTTGTATATTTCTCAATGATATTGATGAAGGTATACAAGGTTTAATGTCCAAGTTTGCAGATGATACAAAGGTTGGTAGGGTTGTTAACGACAGTAATGACAGTATGCTACTCCAACTGGATCTAGATAAGTTGGAAAAATGGGCTGAGAAGTGGCAACTGGATTTTAACATTGACAAATGCAAAGTACTGCATACGGGTAGCAATAACCTAAGAGAAACATACCAACTGGATGGTACTACACTCAGGGAAGTGGAAAGTGAAAAAGACCTGGGGGTAACTGTGCAGCCAAATATGAAGTTCGCTGAGCAGTGCAGACGGGCTGCCAGGACAGGTCATGGAGTCTTGTCAATGATACATATGAATTTTGCTAGCAGGGACAGGGAGGTGATAATCCTGTTATACAATTGCAATGGTCAGGCCACACCTAGAGTACTCGTGTACAGGTCTGGAGGCCTCATTTTAGGAAGGCTGTAGAGTTGCTAGAACGAGTACAAAGAAGGGCAACAAGATTGGTGAGCGGAACAAAGGAGTGCTCTTACCAAGAAAGGCTTAAGTTCTGCAAATTGCAGCGCCTGGAGAGTAGGCACCTGCGAAGTGATCTGATTGAGGTGTATAAGGCCTTGAATGGGTTGAGTAAGCTGAATGCTGATGGGATTCTTCGTCTTGCTCAGACTAAGAACCTGAGGGGGCACAGTTTCAAATTGGGGAAAGATAGTTGTAGAATAGATGTGCGGAAATTTGCCTTTAGCCAGCGGGTAGTTGATTGGTGGAACAGGCTTCCATCTTTTGTTGTGGAAGCTAATAGCCTAAATAAATTTAAGACTGAGCTGGACAGGCATGTGGAACGAATGGAGGGATGAAATGGGAGGGTTTTTTTTGGCTGATACTGCATAAGCTTGCTTTCTTGCATCGTATGCTTCTACTAATGCTAAGACATTCACCATAAAATGGTTATCTGATCAGCCACAATGGACACATATATATTTTTTATTTATTTACATAAATACTCTCGATTTATAATCATTAGAACCTGTGTAGGAAACTCCAGCAGAAGATGGAGCTTCTCTTACACAACTGTAAAATTGCGACAAAATTCTCAAAGACTCAAAAATAAAAGAAATACATGTATGCACACTCGATGACATTTATGTATGTGTGTATGTACGTGGTCTGTTTGTAGCGGTTCCAGGACCTGGGTCCATCTCTGCAGAATGTCTCTGTCTTGACTACAGAATCTGTGTAAACACGGCCTGAAATGTGGCAAGCCAACACCTGAGCAACAGCTGCCCGTCCCAAAACACGTGGAGACTGGCATAATCTACTATCTGCGTCTCAGTAGTGTGCTAAAAATCCCGCATCTACTGGAGGTAGTGCAATACTAGTGGATACCAGCAATCCCGTACTCAGGATGCCTAGTCCTGAGTACCAGCAGAACAAAATAATAATAAATAATAATAATAAAAATAAATAAAAAATAATAAATAAATTTAAATATATATTTTTATTTTTTTAAATAAATTAAAAAAATAAAAATAATAATTAATAATAAATAAATAAAATAATAATAATAATAATAATAATAACACCAAGTGGTTGACATCTCTGAACAATCTCAGAGATCAGAGATCAAAAGAATTCAAGTCCAAGATGGCTGGTAGGTGACACAGGGAACAGTTCAGCAAGAGTTTGTTGAATTATCCAGCAAATGCATTCTTCTGCTGAAGGGCTTGAAAGTGAGTCTCATTTGCAATTAAGGCTTTAAGACTGACCTCTGAGATGTTCTGAACCTTATTTTTAAGTGTTATAGAAATCTTTATTGCAATAATAATAGTAATACAATGGATACAGTGCAATAAGCCCTTCACGGCCACAAGGACAGGGGTTAACAGTAATATTACAATATGTAAGAAAAAAATTAATAAATTAAATATAAATATGCATATGTGAACGAATAAAAAATAAATACAGCTCAATACTCAAAGTATAATACAATTATAAACATCACAATGTACAAAGAATATATAGGTGGAAAACTGCAAGGTTGGTTGGTAAGCCATCTTCATGTCATATTGCTGGATTGCGGCATTAAGGAGAGCTTCAAGGAGAAGGATCAGGGACAAGGAAGTACAATTTAAGGATGCGGCGTCTGTACTCCTTATTGCAAGAAAATGTATTAAGGTCAGCATCCAAAGACTGGGCACATGAAAGTAGCTGATATGGCAGAAACCTATCAGATAGGTGGAGACGGCTGAGATGTGGGCACAGAGTTGGAGTCGCTCTGAGGGACTCTCCAAGAGCACATGTCCCAGAATGATAGTGCCAAGATCTTTCCAATGATCATTTTTACAGTTGTGTTAAGGCATTTCACCCTAACCAGCGTGGGAAGCCTGTGAAATTTTATCAAACTGGCCATTTCAGTTGTCCTTAACTGTGGAGGAAGTTTATGTTTGTTTATGGCCCATTTTAAGAGCCAAAACTCAGTAGAAAAGAGTGGTCGGATTGTGCTAGGGGCGGCAGATGCCCATAATTCTGCAGCATATAGAAGCGGAGAGTATACTATGCTTTTTATATATCTTCTGGTGGTCATTACTTCATTAATATAATGCAAATGCTGTTTGGCCATCCATCGGAGTCGAGCTGCCTGGGTGAGCAGCTTTACCATGTGGTTACCAAAGCAGAGCTTAGGATCAAAAACAACCCCCAAATCAGTATGTTTCTTTACGATGGGAATAGGGGAATTGCATAGTGTTGGCTGAATATAGGAAGGCGTTTTCTTTAATGAGAATATCATAAATTCAGACTTTTCTGGATTTATTTTTAGTCCAAACTGGATGAGGTAGTTCCAGGAGTATATTGTTAATTGACGCTGTTATCATGAGAAGATCATCAAGTGGAGAAATCAGTGTGAGGAGTTTCATATCATCAGCATAACATAGAGTATCATGCCTGGACTCAACAAGCGGCGAGATAAGGTTGTTCTTCGTAGTTGGGGCAGGACAATAGATTGTGGTTCCAGGACAGATAGATTTTAGCATTCAGAGTGTTGGCCTGCCACATTTCAGGCAGGCCCTGTTTACATAGATTCTGTGTAAACAGGGCCTGAAATGCGGTCTTGAGGTACGAGGGATCCAAGAGATTCCCAGGAAAACAACCTTCATATAAAAAAAACTGCCACCGTCTGCCTGTTTCTGTTGTACCAGACAATCGAAGTGATTCCGCTCCGTATTCTATCGCCGTACCCTCCATCTACGGTCTCACACGACATAGCAAGAAACGTGATTCATCGGAAAAGGCAACTGTTTTTTCCAGTTGTCAATGGTCAAATTACGCCGTTCAGATGCAAACTTTAGGCGTCGCTGGCCGTAAGCACCCGGTACCTTGACAGGGCACCTACTCCAAGGGCCCATAGGGAGGACGGTTCGTTGGATCATGGTCTTGGAAACATTGCTAGTTGTTCCCTGGTTAAAAGTCCATGGTCAACCATTTCATCGTTTTTTGTCTATTGGCTCGCACAAGGCGAGAAAGCCTACTGTCACCACGACTATCGATGAAGCGTGTGTGCCAGCCATCTATCCACTCGTTAACTTTTGAATAACTACCGCACTCTACGAATAGCCTACAAGATTGGCAGTTTCCTTAATACTGCCACCCTTCATACCCGTCAATCATCCCTTTTTCAAAGTCCGTCAGATCACATTCCTTGCCCATGTCGATCATGTATGTATGCGTTTGTTTCCTGTCTATGGTGGCTCCTAGGCGTATGCCTTCTCCACCTAATGTCTCTGTGATGGAATACAGAATCTCTGTAAACGGGCCTGACATAATATTAGTGTGTGTGTTTGTGTATGTGTTAGTGCGTGTACTGTAGCATGTGTTGTTTATGTCAGGCCACTTTGCCACCAGGGAGCAGCTAACACCTGGATAGCTGATTCCTGGTGCTGAACCTCGGCACCTGGACCTGTACCAGTAGTCGGTGCTGTAACGCACCAAATCCCGCATCCACCAGTGGGTGTGCCATACCGGTGGATGCCAGCAATCCCGTACAAAGGTCGCCCACACCTGGGTACCAGCAAAAAAAAATAATAATAATAAATAAATTTAAATAAAAAATAAATTAAATAAATAAATTATTTATTTAATTTATTTATTTTTTTAAAAATAAAAATAATAAAAACAAATAAATAATTAAAATAAAAAATAATAAAAATAAGTTGAGAAAAAATAATAATAATAAAAACAAATAAATAATTAAAATAAAAATAAAATAATAAAACAAATAAATAATTAAAAATTAAAATAAATACAAAAAAAAGAGAAGAGAATGCACATAGATGTGAAGCCAATTGCATGTCATGAAGAACTTATGTTCCTGTTCACCACTCCAGGACCGTCAATATTTACCAGGTTTCTTCTTCTAGCGAAGGCACGAATACAAAACTTCTGTAATTCATTTAAATTACTAGCCGCAGCCAGTAATGAGTGTTCCACTCCTGGCTGTAGTTGTTGAACCTGCACCATCAGTTCCTGCCTCTCGTCAAAGTAATGCGGAAATTCATAGAGCACATGTGCCCAGGTCTCTTCTAAACCACAATCACACTGACTATCAATTTCTAATCCGAAGTAACACAACTTAGATTTAAGCGACCCATGTCCAGTTAGAATATAACACGTGACCATGGAGGGATAAAACCATTTTCCGGCAGATGTACAAGTAATATACCTTACATCAGGAATAAACTTCATTGTAACTTTTCCTGTCTCACTAGCAATCCATCTTTCTTGCCATAAGTTATATAAAAGCTGCAGTATTCTCTTTTTTTTTTTCTTTCTTAATATCGCTGTTACTTTGGACACTGATCTCCATAATGGTTGCTGGAATTTGCTTCCTCAGAACATATGATAACCCACCATTACTTGCGACGCACTGGTTGACACTGTTCTGCATGCTCGAAATATGGCTAGTAGCATAAAACTCTGTAAGGATAACAGTTTAATCCCGAACTTTACTCATAATCACTTTATTGTACCATATTCCAACAGACAGCCTTATAGTACAGCATCAAGGATAATGCCCATGTCGATCAAGTAGTTGAACTCCTTTCCTTGAACCTGCAGTATCACATTTACCGGTTCTCACGTGTGTGGCATTAGCATTAAGAATCGCCGATTGCTAAATCATGGGGTGGCCAATGATTTGACTGGACAGTGTATATTCTAGTCTATGATGGAATGATTTTTGTAAGGGGAAGGAAAAGTGATCGTGTCACTAACTTCCTCTACGCTGAACAGCAACAAATTAGAAGCGAAAGGACCGCGATCTCAGAAACTGATAACAACATTAATAACACTTTAAACAAAAGAAGCATTCATGCTTTTATTTTACTCAATTATTGTTATTTTTTTGCATTTGATCTTTGCATTTGTAATCTTGCTTAAGATTTATTTTCTAATCTACATGCACATAACGAAACATAAATAAAGATAAATTCATTTACTAAGTATAGTCTTTTCATATTTTCTATCTTGCATCGAAAGTAAAATATTTTTAAAATTTCTACAAGTTTCAGAAAGAACTAAGACTAAAAACTGAACAATGCTTATTTAGCATTAGAATCCGAATAGCTAAATGACGCAATGAAGTGAGCTTTTTCTGCATCTACTACAAAAAAAAAGATCTCAATCATTCACATTTTCTCTATTGATAAAAATTACTATCCAATTCCACTGTGAACTTCACCAAACTCTCCACCTCGACAGGTAATTTATTCCGGTGATGAACATTGGAAAAAAGCTACCAGGTGGCTCTCCTCTAATATGTCTTGCTGCCAAGCTTTCCACACCTCCTTAACTGTTCTTCACGTGGACATCAACTAGTGCCCCTCACCAATCTAACTGCCCTTCTTTGAACCGCTAGAAGTTTAAGTTCTTTTTATACGTGGAACCTCTACACCTGAATACATATTCCAAATTCGGTATCACCATCATCTTACACAGCATCCCTCTCCCACTTGCGATGGTCCTATACACTTTATTAGGCGCACCTATCCAATAACGAGTAAGTCTCTCTCCCCGTTAATCCTCAGGACAGCCTGGATTCGTCCATGGCATGGACTCAACGAAGTGCTGAAAGAGTGCCATAAGGACGCTTGTACATTTGACTCACTCACTTCCCGCAATTGTAAATTAGATGGTCGTGGAGCTCTGCTCAGAAGAGCTTGTCCCATTTCATGCCCCACTGTTCAATCAGATTAAGACCTGGAGGCTGAGGCTGCCACCGCAGTAGGTTGAATTCACTTTCGTGTTCCTGGAACCAGTTCTGTACAATTGTGCACTTGCGACATTATGCATTATCCTACTGAAAGAACTCACTGGCAAATGTACTACAGCGATGAAGTGATGCGCCTGGTCAAAAACAAGTTCCAGATAACCTGCTCTATTGGTATCGATACCAGTAGAGCAGGTTATCTGGTGCATATGAAACATATATTAGAGTATGGTGCGTATTAAGGAGCGTAATGTGTATCCAGAAAACACCTCCCACACCATTACACCGCTACCATCAGTCTACACTGATTCTTTCTGTTATACTTCACAAGTCTTGTTAGCTTCCTTTAGTTTCTCTTATTTCCCAAGCTGTTTGAGATCCCTAGAGCCTTCTCTTCGCTCAGCATTAGTAGTTTTCCCATAGTCACTCTCCTATTAAGTGATATATCATTTAATTTATCGCAGTCCGACCTCTTATTCCTGTTCCCTCATAGTTTTTAAACTGTAAAGATGCAAAAGTACCCATTCAACTTGTCTGCCACTTCTGCTGAGCTTTCGATAATTTGCTGATTTTTTCTGTTTTAAAGATTTCGATTATCCGAAGAGCTTGGGACCACTGATAATCACTACTTTAGTATAACTTATCCATATTTTAAAATAGAAATAAGAAAATAGTTTACAAATAGAAAAATAAAATGGCTAATGTGCTAAAAATCAAAAAATAACAATAAATAAACGGATAATTCGCACTTGATTCTCTAACAGAAAACAAAATCTGGGACGTCGTTTTAGAAACAGTAAACGCATCCTGTTGATCAAAGTTGAAAATCAATGAAGTTGTTTTGCGAGTTCCGAAACACGCAGTTTATTGTACGAAGTTGATCTTCACCACCGCTCTAGTGGCTATCTTTTGGCGTTACTTTTCGCATTTGTAAATATTACCCCCCCGGCACTTCTAAAGGTTGTCTTTTGGCATTTCTAAAGGTTATTTGTTCGCCTTCCAAAAGATTATCTCCCCACATTCTTGAGGGTTAGTTTCTGACATTTTAAAAGGTTACCTTTTGATTAAAATAAATAAAACCCTTCACCACTTAGCACTAAAATAAAGCATCCGCAAAATAAAAGTAAACATCGATAAGACATGACTTTTAAAATTGGATGGATATACACGTACTGTCCAGAAAGTTAGAAACACAATTTATAATACTGTGCATAGCATATAATGATTCAAATGCTGGATTTAGATCTGAATCATTCATTCCCAGGAGGAGGGCCTCTGTATTTCCTCTACGAGCACGGTAAAGGGTGGACGTGGGAGAGGGTGAATTACGTAATTACCCCATTAAGGTTATTCGCCAAGCACATTCTTGCTATGTCCTTCAAAATGTTATCCTAAATTTTAGGAGACATGCTCCCTTTTTTTAATATGTTATCTCCCTCTATATATGCACTTTGGCAGAGTATGTGTGTGTATTATTTCATACATTTTGAAATAGCCGAAGCCTAATAAATTTATTCCGGCTGACTCTTATGCAAAGTAATTTTACTTTCTATGATTTTCGTATTCAAAACGCACCAGCTAGGTTAGTCTATTCAGCGAACCATGCTTTTGGCAATCTGCAGAGCGTGGTTCTTCACCAGCAAAACAGGATCTTAACGATGTATGTCTTTAGATCTATACCTGATTATTTGGGGTTTTTGCATTTTTACGCCATTGATATTGATTTCTTGGCATTTCTGAACACTCAACAGGTTGTCAAGACTCAAAAAACGTTGCTAGAGACTCTTTAATGCAACTATTGCAGGATCGGTGGTATTCTTGTTCAAAGGGTGCTGTTACAAATAAAGTTATTCCGAAAGTTTCTTTAGGCACTGTTAAAGCCACTTTAAAATGGGCGTTGTATAACTCATTATTTGTTAACAAATCAATTGTTGCTTAACGCAAGTTTGGAGGATTTAATTTGACTAGCTCTTCCCTTCGTTACTGTGGTCTCCGTGACGACTGGAAATGTATTTTTATATTTAGTTTTTTATCCTCATTACTTGGATCTCTCACAACTTCTTAATTTCTGCCTCTTTGTCTGCGTATGAACCTTATCTTCTTCAAACACAAGAAAAGTTTTTGCTTGTACAAAATTTTGCCCCTCGTGAATAGCACTGTTGATAGAATCGCAGTCTTCCCCACACCTGGTGGAAAAGACCCAAGTTCGAATCCCATCAATGATGCGAGGAATTTTTATGGGCCTTTTTCACAACGTGACTGAATTGCCGGTCTCAGGTGAAGGTAACATAGTTCTTTTTTCCCCGGAAACTCGGGTTTTTCATCAAGCAAACGGCAAATCGACCACGGAACACACGCAATTTGCAACCATTATATACCTAAGTTGCTGATTGCCTAGATACGTACAAAAACAACCAACCAACTAAACTTTGCACAAAAGACGGCTACTGTATTCTCTCCCTCCGATTCCTTCTCCTGACGAAGTCAGCTACTGGCACCACTTTACAGTGCGGATCTGATTCTCTAACTTTAACCCGTCATTTTTCTCTTTTCTTCAGTTTCCCCTGTCCTTTCCGTGTTATTGTATGCATGCTTGACCATGTATATGCTTTCGTGTTCTGACATCAGTCTGGTACTGGAACGGGATCCCTCTTTTTTCTTTAATATTTTATTCTCTTTCCTTAGTTTTCAATTTCCTATCCGGTGTGGGAATGTGCTGACACCAGATTTCCTGGACGGGAAATCTTGAATGTCTTCCGCCCCTCGGGATTAGGGCGTTTAGTAAATGCATGTATAGTCCAACCTCCTCGCAGCATGGCAGGAACCATGAAGTTACTCTCCTGGTGGTTCAAACTTAAAAAATAATTTAATTTTAAAGATCTAGAAAAGGGCTTTTTTCAACAAAAAAAAAATTTGTATACTTTGTCTCGGGATGTAGCTACGATTGATTGCTCCACAGTTCGGACTCACCGCAATACCAACTTATATTTCTTTCAAGAAATTTCATTATATCAGAGCATGTATCTAGCAGCTGTCACTCGGGCAGTTATCACACTCAGATTTTCACAATACTGTAAAATGACAGAGATAGTTACAGACACTCAACTTATAATGGCCTTAATCAGCCCATTATAGATTCGCATTTTGAACTCAAAATTAATTTCGCACATTCTCTGTGTATTATTTTTCATTATATGGAATGCTTGTAATGATATAATATAAGAGCATTATGGACAATAAATACTGTTTACATATTCTGGCTTTTCCTCGACAGGCAACTGTCTTTCTCTCATTTTAAAACAATTTTTAACTGTTTTATAGTATACATTCCAGGATTACTCTTATTGGAAAGATGATTTTTGCTTCGATTTCTCCTATAAACATTGGCTTGTTCTTCCTTCCATTTTCCGAGCCACATATGTTTTCGGATTTATTTTCAGCTCTGAAGCGTTTGAAATTACTGTATAGTTTGGAATACTTCTAAAGTCATTTCAGCTGCAACTGTTAAGGCGTTACATCATCAGTATATGACCCTATTTTGGCATTAGTCTCTCCATGTATGTGTATATTCCTTAGATATTTGGAGTATTCACAACTGCATAATAAGAAAAGGCTCTAACGCAAAGACAGAGTATCATAAACGAGTTGCCTCCTTGACTCAAAGAGCTGTTCACTGGGAAAGAACAATTTTTTTTTTGTTAATGATTTAGGAGTCTCCCTTGCTACAGAACATTGTACTCCATTTTTCGAACCTGATTCCATAGCATACTGCTTGAATGATTGAATACAGAACCCTTCTTTCTCCGAATCTGTGCTGCCGACGAGGACAGAAACCTTATAATAATACAAATTTCAAGCAATAATCAGGACATCTGCAACCCATACAGAATATGGGTTGCAATCCTCATAAAGAATAGTTTTAAAGTGGGGAAGACATTCATTATTATTATTAGTAGTAGTAGCATGTGATGCAAGAAAGCAAGTGTATATGAGCTTATGCAGCATCAGCCAAAAAAAAAAAAAAAAAAAAATCACACTATTCCCTCCAAATGCCTGTCCAGTTCCTCCTTAAATTTATTTAACCTATCAACTTCCACAACGACAGATGGAAGTTTGTTCCAGCAATTAACCACCCGCTGGCTAAAGGCAAATTTCCGCACATCTATTCTACATCTGTCTTTTCTTAATTTGAATTTATGCCCCCTTAGGTTCGTAATCTGAACAAGTGGAAGGATCCCATCAGAATTCAGCGTGTTCACCTTAACCCATTCAAGGCCTTATACACCTCAATCAGATCACCGCGCAGATGCTTAGTTTCCAGCCACTGCAATTTGCAGAACTTAAGCCTCTCTTGGTAAGAGTATCCCTTCATTCCCCTCACCAATCTTGTTGCCCTTCTCTGTACACGCTCAAGTAAATCTACATCCTTCCTAAAATGAGGACTCCAGACCTGTACGCAGTACTCAAGGCGTGTCCTGACCATTGCCTTATACAGAGGGACAATCACCTCCTTTTCCCTGCTAGCAAAATTCCTATATATCATTGACAAAACACCATGACCTGCCCTGGCAGCCTGTCTGCATTGCTCTCAGAAAACTTCATATCTGACTGCACAATTACTCCCAGATCTTTTTCATTTTCTACCACCTTAAGTGTAGTACCACACAGTTGGTACGTTTCTCTGGGGTTACTTCTACTCATATGCAGTATTTTGCATTTGTCAAGGTTAAACTTCAGTTGCCACATCTTAGCCCATCTGCCCAAATTATCTAGATCCTGCCGACCGAGCTAACCGGGTAGGTAAAGTGCCTGCCTGGCAACCCAAAGGTCGCGGGTTCGATTCCCGCCTCGGGCTGGATATCACGATGGTGCCGAACCAACCGGTTGGTTGGATATCCCGGCCACGATACACGAAGGAAGCAAGAAAAAACTGGTTCCTTCGTGTATTGATCACATCATACGAAATAAATAAATAAATAAATCTAGATCCTGTTGCAGCAGCACACTGCCATTACTGTCATTAACAACCCTGCCAACCTTTGTATCATCTGCAAACTTCGACACTATGCCTGATATACCTTCATCAATATCATTGATAAATATACAAAACAACATAGGACCCAACACCGAACCCTGTGGGACTCCACTAATAACATTAGTCCACGAAGAGCAGCACCCATTGATTACCACCCTCTGTCTTCTCCCACTCAACCATCCTTTTATCCATTGTAGCAACTTACCCTTAATGCCATTCTGCTCCAATTTGTACAATAGTCTTCCATGCGCAACAGTGTCAAAAGCTTTCCTGAAATCCAAATATATGATATCAAAATTATTTTTTGCATCCAGTTCCTTTGTAACCACATCATAATATCCTATCAAATTTGTCAGACAAGACTTTTCCTTAACAAACCCATGCTGTGTCTGAATTATTGCTGCAGTCTTGTCTAGATGATCCTGCAATGCATCTTTAACCAGTGACTCCATTATTTTACCCGGAACAGAAGTTAAACTAACTGGTCTTATTGTTGCTATAGTTACTTCTGAAGTTCTCCCATGCAATCTTTATCAGTTTATCAACCATGAAGATTTAGTATTAGTATTATTAATTCTGGTAAATGATGCAAGAGAGCATATTAATACAGTATCACCAAAAAAAAACACGAAAACTATACACATAGCATGTCCATCCCCTTAAATAATTTATATAATCCTTCCTTAAATTTATTTAAACTACCAACCTCCACAACACCAAATTTAAAATTATTCCAACAACCAATTACTCTCTAACTGAAAGTAAATTTTCACACATCTATCCTTCAACCATCATTCAATTTAAATTTATCTCTTCATGTGGTCTTTATGTGTTGTCTGAGAAAGAGTAAGGATGCCATCAGCATTTAGTTTACTCAATCCATTTACACCTTAAACACTTCATTCGGGTCTCCTCGCAGGTGCCTAGTTTCCAGACGCTGAAACATAAAAATTCAAGTCTTTATTAATAAGTGTACCCTCTCTTGCCCCTGCCTAATCTTTTTGCTCTTATCTACACATTCCAAAAGATTCACCACATCCTTCATAAAATTAGACTTCCTGTATGCATTATTTAAGACATGGCCTAACAATTACTTTATACAACGGGATAATCATTACCCTGTTCCTGCTAGCAAAATTTCTGTATATCATTCACAGAAAGACAGTTGTAGAATAGATTTGCGTTTGAAATTTGCCTTTAGCCAGAGAGTGGTTAATTGCTGGAACAAACTTCCACCTGTCGTTGTGGAACTTGATAGCTTAAATAAATTCAAGGAGGATCTGGACAAACTTTTAGATAGAATGGATGTTTGAAATTGTTTTTTTCCGCACTGCACAAAGAACTTCATATCAGGCTGTACAATTATCTCCATACGATGTTCGCTCTCTACTGAGCTGAAAGCCAAAAAGACCTGAGGATAATTGTAAACTTGAACATTAAATTTATTATCTTCACCACCTTAAACACTTCATTCTGAAAAACAATAACGGACCCAGGGCTAAATTCTTAATCACTGCACCAATAACATTAGTCCAAGAAGATCAGTGCCCATTAATAACCATTCTACCTTCTGCCACTCAACCATCCCTGTACCGACAGCAGTAACCTGCCCCAATGTCACATCGCTCCAATTTTTACAGCGGTCTTTCATGTAGAACAGTAGCAAAAGCTTTACTGAAATCTAAGTATATCATATCAATTTATTTGGATCTTTTTAATGATAATGTCATAGTAACTAACGAGATTGGCCAGACACGACTTTTCCCTTGAAAAATCCGTGCTGTGAGTGCCTGATAACTGCATTCATGTCAAGATGATCCTACATTATTTCTTTAACCGCTGATTCCATTACTTTGATTAATGTTTGCTTACCTCTTTTGCTGTTTCTTTTAATACAATTAGATCGATTTCCATCAACCCCAGGCGCTTTATTTTCTTTCAGCATCCACAATTTCTCTTCCACTTTCCTCTCAGTTATCATAAAATCATTTAGCTCCCAGTTATAACTTGGTATACTTCTGGTTTTCCCATCCCCAAAAACTTCTTCACGCGTGAACATAGATGCAAAATATTTATTTAGCTTGTCAGCAATCTGAACAGGTACATTAATAGTTATGCCATTCATATCTATCGGGTCAATTTGGTTCATTCCTTTGCGTCTAGTGTTAACATATGCCAAGAATTCTTGCGACTCTTTTTTTTTTTTTCCGAATTCTCAGCCAAAGATTTTCTTAATCTGCCTTAGCTTGCCTAACCCCTCAGTGACTTCACTGCAGACTAGTTTGTAATTTATGTACGTTTCTATGCCCTTTGGTAATTTAAAATCGTCGCATACATTTTTCTTCTCTGCCACTAATCTTATTAGTTATTTTGATAGGTCTAAACCTTGAACTATATCTCTTAGTTGGTTTAAGAGCCTGGTAGCTTCTCCAATTAGTCCCCTGAACACTTCCCATTAAGTAAACTCCCCATCAATCCAATGTGATCAATGCCACCTAGTGGTTCCTCTATCTGGATATTTTAATGCATGAAGGGTCACTGCTGATAATCAGATCAAGGATACTGCTTTCTCTTGTGGCCTCGCTCTCTAACATACCAGTGTAAAAAAACAGTCATCCAATAAATTCAGAAAAGTTCTGCTGCTGTGTAAGTGGGCCAGCCCACGAGCTCCAATCAATATCTGGAAAGTTAAAATCCTCCATTATAAGACAATCTGATTTGCTTGCCCACTCTTATCTCTATTTTTCTGCATAGCTGTTCGTTATACTCACATAATCATTTCGCCTATAAAATAACATATTCTTTTGCATAATACACTAAATACTCTAACACACCATTAAGCATAACAACCATTAAAAATTATGGGTTAACCACATTCAAGCACTAAGCTCTGACCATGTTTTTTGGGAAAGCGAAGTCATGAGTACCTGGTGTAAAACACTACTACTACCTGAAATACTGACTAAGTCGCATTACTCTGGAAAAACGCCAGGAAAGAATCTTCTGAAGCGTTGTACAGGAAATTAGACCCATTCATTCAACAAACATATACACCTCGCTAGCCGCATCCCTCTCCTCATTAAAGCTTCTGTTATGCATCTACTGAATAATTTATATCATAAAAGACCCCTTTCTTATCTTGTTATATACCTTTGCAACGTTTAAATTTCTTTTTATGCTGCTTGCTTCCTTATTACTATGGAAGATAACAAAAATATCTTATCTGTTGTGATTCTTCAGTTCCTAAAAGTATTAAACATTTCTTCCGCAGATGTTTTCACTGAATATTTCTGATCTTTCTAATAAAAGTTAAGCTGGAAAAAAAATCTCATTTAGGATGCAAAACATTTTCAACCGAAAAACGCCAAGGGAATTTCTTGAGATATCTTTGGCAAACAGCAATCAGAAGAGTGAAAGGACACTCTTTTAATCTGATATTCAGTGACAATACGTTGAAAAACTTCTCAATCCTAGCTGGGAGCTAGATTTACATTCTGGATTAGTTTTGCAAAATATAGTTCCTCAATTATTCAAAGACCTGCAACAGCGGTTGATGTATCCTTATAACAAACACAATATCTGAAAGTAAGTATAATAATTAACAAAATAACTGAATAGAATTCAGCCATTCTATTAAGTCGCCAGAATGTTAAGATCAAGTGCTGTGCTATTTAAAAAAAATAAAAAAACGATAAAATATTGTAATACTGCATTTTACTGTACTTATTGTGTTAGACAGAAAAGCTTGAAATTTTCTCATGCCGTATAGCAGCAGCTGAAGAAATTTCACTGGAAGTTCAGATGATTCCCTTCTGAAGGGTGACATACTGGGAAGGCTGATGTAAGGTGACATTGAGGAAAATTATAGTCCGCTGGCATTCTGCTTCACAGTGAGACTATTTATACTGAAGGTAAATATCATCAGAGTGAAGCAGTTGTGTTACCAGGTCCCACATGGACAAATATCTGTCCATTATTTTCGCAGTCCATTAAACTGAGGTACGTTATAACGAGGATTTGCTGTACTAATGAAAAGATTATCGCTTCTAGTCCAGTTTCCCGTTTAGAACGTTTTTTCTAAAAAATTCGCCCTGACATTACTCGATCTTCTATGTTTTAAGGCATCTCAGGACACGAAATGTCAAGTAAAGCTGTCTGTAAAGTTTGTATGTATGGCTTTTTGTCAGCAGGAGAAACTCTGAACCTCTCTCTTTCCCCACCACGACACTAACTCAATTCTACTCGTAAACTCTTCAATAATTTCCTAGTGTCTTCGATATGATTCGAACCAGCACCGTTCAGAGTGATACAGCAGCTACCCAAGGACGTTCCTATTTTCAAAGAGTAGCTGGAGTCAGTCAAGTTCATATTTTCGCTGCTAGATGGCGGCACTATAGTGCAGTATGCGCGTGAGCATTATAGTTAGCAGTGAGTGCTCAAAGCGTATTGCTAATGTCTATAAAGCAAAAGAGAATGTAAACTCTGGAGAGAGTGATCAAAGAGGGCGGAGGGTTACGATTTACTTTTACTCTTTCTTTTTCTCGAAATTACGAAGTTTTAAGATACCAAAAAACAAAAAGGAATTGAAGCAAATATTTGATTTCTACGATTTTATTATGTGAGGATTTAACTGCTTGACTGTAAACAGAAATGATTGCAATATTAACAAGGTTGTGCACCCAATCCTAGATTACTCGTAAAAAAAAAATGGCTCAAGATTTAATTGGATAATTGAGTCTGTCTCTCATATGGCATCAGAGAGGATTTTTCTTTCACTATTTGGCCTTATCCAACTCATGAGATCAGCTTACTTCATCGGTCTTTTAAATCCCCTCCCTAGCAACCTACGGGCTGTAATTACGTTTATTATCTTTGTAAACAACATTCGTAGAGGGTCGGTTTTTATCTTTGTGGGATGAAAAACCATGAATAAATTATGAGTTTATCTCATAATTCAAATGATTTCGAACTGTAACTGCATTCAAAAGAATATTAATGATTTCAATTTTATGTCGTTGTTCTTGTCAAAATAAAAATGCTCATTCTGCGCTTGTCATTCCTTAAGAAATCATTGTTCTAATGCAACTTGGTTGATGGAAATCCATATATTTGTGGAATCAGACTCATATATATAAAAAATTTTCAATGTTTCAAATTTTACAACGGCCAAAAATCTAAACATCTACCATACTGACAAGATATATCATGCCTATTTCTCAGCTTATACAGTCAGTTTCTTCGACTTCCGCATCTAAAATTATGTGAATCCAGAATTTTTCTGTTTTTCAACATCAGGCTGAGCCTCAAGACTACTTACTTTCCTCTTATGTGTACGATTTTATTGGTTCAAAAAATTTTCACGAATTTCAAATGGAATTTACTACCTTCCCTTTTATTAAACAAACCCATTTGGTGAGGTGCTGGCTCGAATCCTCATGGTGACAAGAGGAACCCGATTAAGCCTTTTCAAGCAGCGGTGACTTAGCTAATCCAGGGAAATAGCTTTCATCAGGATTTTTCTCGATTTATCATTCCAAACAAATTGGCCTTAGCACATATACAATTTTGAGGAACGACATATTAATCCACATAGCCTGAACTACCTATGGAGACAGACATATTTTGGCCCCTTTATTCAATTTTTTTTGTGTTGTATTGGCTCCTTTCTACAAACAAATACTAATATAAGCTTTTAAATTCAACAACGTAACCTTTTGTTTATAAGAATTCCTAACTAAAATAAGAAGTGTATAACACTCTGCTGTTTTTAATTTAAATTTTATATATTAAATTATATATTAAATTTTATTCCCTATTTTTGCTAAAAGATAACACAAGCCATAAAAAAAATTCTTATTTGACTTTTGCGGAAGAGAATTATTAAAAGACTCAATTACACTGTCTTTGAAAAGAAATGTGCTTCTATTTTCATTGCTTGTGAATCATGAGATTACACAAAACTAAGAGATTGGTCCTTCGCAACTCAGGCGTTAAGGTGGTGTGATCATTCTTGGCGGAAACAAATCTCACAATAGCATGTACAATATGGCTGATGACAAGGCCTTGCGCTACCTAATAAATTCCACTGAACTAATTTTAGCACATGGAGGGACGGGAGGAGGTCAACGAGTCCAATTCCTCTCCTAAAGCTTCCCAGACAAGCTCAACCTAATTTCGATCCCGACTCACTACTCTATCCGAAGAAGATCCTCACCCTGAAAGAACTTGTGAACCAGCTGAATCTTATATGAAATATAAGATTCAGCTATGGCTCCTTGAAAAGCTTCACACAGGATTCAAGGATTTTGTCTCTATATTTTTTTTGCAGCCAAGGTGTCTTCTTCAAAGACAAGGAGATTGTTGCTGAGGCTCACCATCGCCACGATAAGTAGCTCTTTCTTTGAGGTAAGAGTGATCCTACCCTTGGCTCCAAACAGTAATTTGGAGGTGGAGAGGGGGGGGGGAAAGCATGGCTTGTGTCGCGTAGAATCCTTTTTCTTGGAGCCTTTTGTAACAGTCTGCCTTGAGATTGTCGTATTTTGACCGCTTTTTAAGAAGGCACAGAAACGACACAGCAAACTTGAAGAGTTCAGAAAGAGGGAGGGGCAAATGCCTGGATATCATCTCCCTATGAGTCTCGTTGTTAAGGCCAGATAGTTGTCATCCTGGAATGCTGCGACTGTTGGTCGACTTTGAAATTTGCCTTCGAAATTCTCTCTCTAACCTTGGGCTTTCAACAGTAATAAAAAAAACATAAGCACCAACACCGACATGAACAGTGCTATTACTACATCGATCACACCAATTACCAGTTGTACGCAACAAGTGTGGAACTGTACATACTTGCAATATAAATGTGTAACTACGCTACAAAATCTGTTTATTTTTATGGCTAACTGATAAAGTTTTCGTTTATGAAGTTCATAAGAATTCTATAGCTGCTGTTCCTAGATATGCTGAAAAACTTTCCAACTCAACGAATACCAAATCGATCGTAAAACATTTGCTGTTGTGGGGAGACGATTTTGAGAAACAGGTATATGCTAAGCCATTACGAGTAAGTAGCAGAGGGGATTTCAACGAAATAAAGATGTTGAAGAGCAAATACTTCGTGGTGTACAAGTAGCTTCTACCACAAGTCATAGAAGGTTGTCAGGTCGTATAAATGTTTCATCTGAAGGCCTGTAGGAGAACTGTTAGCATAAGGTACGAATAAAGGCAGAAACAACTTTTTGTCACCGGCTCATTTTGCAATGTACTCGTGATCCTCAATTTCTCAAACTTGTTCTGGTTACAGATGAATCGTTTTTACAAGAAATGGAATAGTCAATTTTTGAAACGTCCATGTCTGGGCAGAAGAACACTCACATACGATTGCGAGTATTCATTTTCAACATCTCTTCCTTCAGTGTTTTGTGCAGTGTTCTTGGGAACAATCCTATTGGTTATTATTTTTTTAACACCAAGGCTTTCAGGAAGGAATGGAACACCTACATTTTCTGCGAAACAATCTGTGGGAACTATTGGAAGACATAGTCCTTGAAAATCGGTAAGGATGTAGTTTGTTCATGACAGTTACACCAGCCCATATTTCTCATAATGTTTCTGACTTTAAATGCGGAATACAATGATCGATTATTTGGTCGGAAGGCGCTATACAATGGCTGTTGTTGTACGGTTTTAGGAGCATTAGCGACTAAGGCCATATTGCTCCGTGTATATTGTCTGTAAATTGCATGTATTCTGGGGTCGATTTTCTGTCTGCTGGACGAAAAACTCATGCTACACTCGCCTGAGACCGTTGCTAAACTCGACCACGTTGTGAAAAAGGCCCATAAAAATTCCCCCCTCATCGACGGGACTCGAACTCATGTCTTTTCAACTCAGTGTGGAAAAACATGCCTTTTCCACCCGGACGGCGATCCTACCAACTTTTACCCACGAGGACCCTACACAATGGTCGCCATGCTCATTCTCCTCCTCATTCTTGGCCTCATTCTTGGATTACTTTGTGTGTGTGCGTGCGATCACATCAAATCTACAATTTATTCTGCGCGTATACCTCTTTTCCACAGAAGACCGACTGAGAAATCGCATTCTGTAAGCTCCTGGAACGATAAGACATGCCGGGGAATCGTAGATTCGTGGCGATAAATGCTGCGCTGAACAAAATGGATGTCACTTTGAACAGCTACTTCAGATGTTTTCCTTCTACATATTGTAATTTATGATTATGTTTAATCATAAATTACAATTTATGATTAAACATTTTTGGAAGAAAGGTAACGTACAGTGCATGGCAAAGTAGAGCAAACAAATATATATTACATAATGTAAAAGTACTGTAAAAACTGAAATATTTCTCTACCAAGGTATAGCATACTGTGTATGATAAATATGTTTTGGAATGAAAAATGCAAAATGTTACACGCCATTGCTTCCAATATCGGATATCTTTGACAATACTTTTTTCCACTATAGACAAGGGCCTGGCCATGTGTTTCTTGAAAGGATATTTAATATTCTTTGGGGCAGCATGTGGACAAATACAAACGTGTGAAAGTGCTGAATAAATGCCTTTTACAAATGATAATGACATTTTTTAAAAGATTCATTAAATAGTAAGCATATTTAGTGAATTTTCAGCAATCTAATCCTTCAGACACGAACTGTAACAGTCGTAAGCTGAGAAATACAGATCACGTTTGGCCAATCTGAAAACTAAATTTGCCCATTCCAGGACAGTTTGTTGGATTCGCTCATTTTTCTAAAAATAAGATGACTAATGGATTGCTGGATTTCGGAGGTACGTCTGTATTGTATTCAGAACAGTAAGCCCCAATGGCACATCTATACGTTGTGCATGTCGCAAAGTCCGAAATAACTCACGGAAGATCTCTACTTAACTAAACCCTTTAAGAAATCCGGCAGTCTGAAATGAGATATGATCCTTTGTGTCCAAAAGTGCACCGGAAGGGTTTTCATAATGCATATGTACAATATGATTGCATAATATATAACACAGTAACAAAGGACATGGATGCAATAATAAATTTTACTTCATATACTTAGATTTCATAAAAGTTTTTGATACTTTATTATTATTATTATTATTAATAGCCATATGGTGCAAGGAAGCCTGAGACTTATGCTGCACCAGGAAAAAAAAATTCCCAAGTTACCCTGAGAGAGAGAGAGAGAGAGAGAGAGAGAGAGAGAGAGAGAGTCAAAAGTAGAAGGGAATCACCAAGAAAGAGAAGAATGATGATATCCAGCTCAGGACCCTGGGTGTGCCAAGCCCGTACTCACCAGATGTGAGCCCCCGGGTTTTTTCCACATAAAAGAATGTTATACAAATTGGAGCAGTGTGGCATTAAGGGCACACTGCTCCAATGGTTGAGTGGGAGAAGACAGAGAGGAGTATCAATGGGCACTGCTCGTCTTGGACTAATGTTATCAATTGAGTACCCCACAGTTCAGTGCTGTTTTCAATATTTATCAGTGATATTGACAAAAACATATCAGGCTTAACGTCTAAATTTGCAGATGACATAAAAGTTGGCAGAATGGATAATGACCGAAAACAGAGCAGAAGTGGCAATTGAAGTTTAACAGTGACAAAATCAGGGTACCAACATATGGGTATGCATTAATCTAGAATAACATAGCGACTGTGCTACTCTCTCTACACTTTCCCCCGTGGGTAGCAGAGTTGACAGGTGTGAAGAGGACGGTTGAATAGCCGTCCTCTTCACACCTGGTGGAAAAGACCTGAGTTCGAATCCCGTCAATGACAAGAGGAATTTTTATAGGCCTTTTTCAACGTGATTGAGTTAGTTGGTCTCAGTGGGGGGTAGAGTGGTTTTTTCTCCAGAAAACTCGGGTTTTTCTTCCAGCAAATAAAAAATTTACCACAGAACATAGGCGATTTACAGACACAGTATATACGGCGCAATATGGCCTTAGTCGCTGATGCGCCTAAAACCCTATAACAAACAAGCTACCACACTCAGGTTAATGGAGAACGAAAAAGATCTGGAGGCAAAGTAAATGTGCAGTCACATATGAAGTTCTCTAAGCAGTGCGGTCGGGCTGCTACGACAGTGTCTGGGGTTTTGTCAATGATATACAGGAATTTTGCCAGCAGGGATAAGGCAGTGATTACCGCACTGTACAAGACAATGGTTAGGCCACATCTTGAGTATTACACACAGGTCTGGTAGCATCAACTTGGGAGGCGCCTCCGTAGCCAGGTGGGAAGGAGCAGCAGTGCGTAGCACACGCTTCTTGATTAGACCGGGGTTCGAGCCTGTCACCACCAAATACAGAGGATGCGGAAAGGTCAGGGAATGACCACCGCATATCCCGGAGCAATATGGCCATTAGTTGCTAATGCTCCTAAAAACCAAATAACAAACAAACATCAACTTGGATGAATATTAGTCTGTTGAAACGGGTGCGAAGAAGGACAACAAGATTAGCGAGGGGAACAAAGAAAGGCTTCAGTTCAGCAAACTAATGCGACGTCTGGAAACTAGGCACCTATAAGGTGATCTGACAAAGGTGTTTGTGGCTTTGAATGGATTGAGTAAGCTAAATACTGATGACATCCTTCCTCTTGCTCAGACAACACGCATGAGACAAACTTAAATTCAGGAAAGATGGGTGGTTGAAGAATAGATGTGCGGAAATTTGCTTCAGCCAGTTGGTAGTTGATTGTTGGAACAAACTTCCATATGGTGCTGTGGAAGTAGATAGTTTGAATAAATTCAAGGAGGAATTAGACAGATTATGATAGATGATGAACAGATAATGTCGGAAGTGTTTTTTTTTTTTTTGTTTTTTTTGGCTTATGCTGTTTTGTTTTCTGTTTAAGTTTGCTTTCCTACATCATTTGCCATTACTAATATAAATGCAATTGTACAGTATAAAGCATAACACTATAGAGGGAAACGCTGTTGGACTATAACAACGGTAGAAGCCATACCCGAATAAAAACACTTGCTACAGTAACTACTAATTGTAATGGTGTCGTGCATTGTCAACTTAACTCGGTTGTTCTTTGATGTTCGTGTTTACTCCAAAGCAACTAAGGGTATGAAAGGCTTTCAGGGAATCAGAAGCTAAGCATACTAGTAAAGAATCTGTGTGACGTGAGTTAGTTGGAATACAAAGGTAAAATGTGGTTTGCTACAGACCAGTACAGTGTGAATGGTATGACGAAGGCCGCTATTGACCTTAATTGATTGGAGTAAACGGGAGGGAAACACCACCGGAGACAAAATTTTTAAATCAACTAGGTGACTATTTTTTGTATCTGCATGTTAGGGAAAGTACAACGGTTAAGAACATTCTAGACCTGTTCACGAACAAAAAATAACATTATAGGGCTAACAGTACAGAAACCACTAACAAGGAGTGATACGGGAATTAAAAGTCGTACAGAGAGAGGGGAGAGAGATTGCAGTTATCAAAGGCGCACGGATTTTAATTTGGAGAAAGGAGACTATAACACATTTAGGGTACTACATGGCCTCTTAACTGGTAGCACATGGTTAAGACATTAGGATTATAGAATTGTATGGATATATTATGCAAGGAAAAGTACATTTTCTGAATCAGCAAAGAAAATAATAATATAAAACAAAACAGAATATTTATACTATTCCCAGTCCCATAAGGTAACCAACATCCAATTCTGCTTTGAATTTAGCCTCTACTATATTGCAAGGCAATTGATTTCAATATTCCACAATAAGCTGACCACAGGTGAATTTCATCAGATCAAAGTTTTTCTTCTGAAATTTCATATTTATGCCTCTGGTTCTTATCTTAGGAAGAACAGGCCTTCCTCATCTATCTTACCTAACCCCTTCAGCGCGCTTTTATAGATAGTTGATAAGCTTTGTAGCATCAATTTACAATCATCACTAATCTGGTCACCCTTCTTTGAGTCCGGTCCAGAAATGCCGCCTTTTTTCTTTTAAGATCGGTCTCCACACCTTAATACATATTCCAAATGCGACCTAACCATCGTCTTGCATAGAAATATAATGACCATTCTTCTGCCGGACCTATAAATGATGGGCAAAACACGAAGCGCCCTTATAGCAGCGTGTTTATACCATACGGAAAATTTCATGTCAGAATGAAATGTAATACCTGTCTTTTTCGTGCTGAACCACTTTCAGCTCACTAGCCTCTATGTGACTCTATTATTTATGTTCTCAAAATGCATAAACTTACATTTAGAAACATTAAATTTAATTATTTTTGGACCAGATATGCAACCGTTCCAAGTTTTTTTGAAGCATCATGTCCTCGCACGAACTGTTAACCTTTTCCGCCTTCAAATCATCAGCAAACTTTGATTGGATGCGCTCATATTTATCATTTATGAGCGCATCCAATCAAAGTTTGCTGGAGACCAAACACAAAGTCCTGATATCCAAATCCACAAACTTGTTACACTGGTCCACCCTGAAGACTAGAAATTTATAATAATCTTCTGTATCCTACCTTATAAGCATACAATCCAACGTACGATCTTACTAGAAATTCCAACTTTTCCATTTTATACAGCAATCTCCAACGAAAAACGATATCGAAAGATTTACTAAAATCTAGGTATATAAAATCAAAATTGTTACTTATATCCAACTCTTTATAACTACATCATAGTATTTTATCGGACTGGCCAGGTATAACTTCCCCTCAATGAACCCATACTATGGGAGATACCAACAGTGTAGAAATTGTCCTCAATAACCACAGAAGTCAAAAACTGGCCTATAGTTACCCAACTTCTTTTAGTAACACCTTTTTTAACCGAGGA
Organism: Mastigoproctus giganteus; assembly: GCF_048544385.1. Lineage (NCBI taxonomy): Eukaryota > Metazoa > Arthropoda > Arachnida > Uropygi > Thelyphonidae > Mastigoproctus > Mastigoproctus giganteus. Next base: position 208,336,175 of record NC_143577.1, read on the forward strand.
CTAAGTGTACTTTGTGTACTTCTTCCGTCCAAGGGAATCTTCCCAGAGTCTGACGCTTTTATTAACAATCCCAATGGTTTGATATACTGAAATGCAGCCCTTTAATTTATAATTGAATATATACAGGGTGATTCACTACCAGTGCGACAAACTTGCAGGAGGTGTAATGGGCACAAAGACGAATCGGAATCACATAGCATTGCAGGGTCCGAAATGCCTTCATCATGCGGCAGAGGACGTTGAATGGGAGGTCGCGTGAACAGCGATCCCGCTGGAAATCAGCATTTGCGAAGCGGTTCCCGAGGCAGTAGGATGGACGAGTATTCAAACGTTGAACTGGCCGACATGCACCTCGCATATGGAGCTGCGGACTGTAACGGGCGCGCCGCTCTGCGCTTGTACCAGGAACGTTTCCTGCACAGGCGTGCTCCTCATCATACGATTTTCGCACGTGTGCACAGAAGGTTACGTGAGACTGGTTGTTTCACGAGAGGTACCATGAATCGAGAGCGAACGACGAGGACGCCAGAAAATGAGGAGAATGTCCTACGTCTTGCAGAAGGCAATCAGAGTACGAATACTCGAGTGATAGGCCAACGAGTGGGTATTTCCCAATCCAGTGTATGGAGGATACTGTCAACAAACCAAATGAGTTCATACCATCTGCAACGCGTCCAATCATTGGAGCCTGCGGATTATTCACTCCGGAGGACTTTTGCTACTTGGTTTCTTCAACAGAAACGGTTCGCAAATGCTGACTTCCAGCGGGATCGCTGTTCACGCGACCTCCCGTTCAACGTCCTCTACCGCATGACGAAGGCATTTCGGACCCTGCAATGCTATGTGATTCCGATTCGTCTTTGTGCCCCCTACACCTCCTGCAAGTTTGTCGCACTGGTAGTGAATCACCCTGGAATATATATTCAATTTGTTTTCCTCTTTAACCTCAGTAGTTTTTCTCACAAGCACTACTCTTGAGATCGTTATATTACTTATTGTCCATAAGTCTAACAACGTATCTCCACGTGTTGAGCTTGCTTTCGAAACTCTAGTGAATGTTAATTTAAAAATTTGCAAATGATCTCAAGATCGGTAAAGTGGTTAATAAACAGGACCAAGCAGCGCCCCTTAATAACAATTCCAAAATATATTATACACTTGGTAAGGTCGAACTTTTAAAAAAGTAGATGAAGAAAGGAATTTGAGGTTTACAACAGAGGAGGATATGAAGCTAAGTGCAGTGCTGCCAGGCGGCACAAGGTGTCCTATCGCCCGCGCAGGTAACACGGTGGTTATTATCACCATCCTCCCACAAAGGGTAGAAAATGTTTGAGTTTGAATTCCGTCAATATCGTAAGGAATTTTAGGACCTTTTTCCAAAGCGTAACTGAGTTAGTCCGTCTCGGGTGAGGAATGCATGGTTTCCAGTCCAGCAAACCGGCCAAAACACACGCAATTACAGACACGATATACTGACCCTTTGGCGCTTAACACACATCTAAACTAAACTGTTCGCCTATCGATAATTTACCAAATTTTCTTGAAAAGATAGGAGGTCATAATCCTGAGGAAACTGTAAGAATTGTAAGACCCCACTTGGAACACTTATAACCATACCTAAAAAATACCAAACTTCTTAAAAGGATCCAAAGATAGGTAAATTACTTTTTGAGATAAGCAAAAGGACGTCCATATCAGGAAAGACTTCGAATATGTGGAATATAAAGTTTACTAACTAGGCACCTAAGAGGGCGGCCTAACTGAGATATATGTCTCTGAGAGGAAATAGTAAAATGAATGAGGGTGAAATCTTCCGTGTTATGATTCCGGAACTACGGACCATAAATACAGATTACGAAAGAAGAGGTTTAGATGGAATTGCAAGAAGTGTGTTTTTTTTTTTTTTTTTTTAGACAGCGAGATGTTAATTACTAGAATAAGTTATCTCCATGGGTGGTTAAAGCTGACAGCGGGGAGAAATTCAAAAATTAGCTAGATAGGTACCGTAGATTACTCCATAATTAGGTCATACCCCTCCGAGAGACGCATCATCGTAGAAGCACTTTATAGTAGAGTGAATCGTGGTGTCCGCAGGGTCTGCCCCCAGGTTTCTGTTCTGGGGTCGCTCCTGTGGAACATGGTTCTGTACGGGTTCTTGGCTTTGGACCTCGGCGATGTGCGCTCCCAGGCCTTTGCCGATGATTTGGTCCTCACCATTGCTGCGGATAGCAGGGCCCAGCTAGAGGAAAAGGCCAACCACGCAATGTTGATATTGCAAAACTGGACCAGAACCCACTGCCTGACGATATCACCAACAAAATCGTCCTCCATTCTGCTAAAAGGAAAGCTTGATACACGTAGGCCGCCACAAATAAAGGTGGGACCTACCACAATAAAATTAGTGACCCAGTTAAAATATTTAGGAGTTATACTGGATGGTAATCTTTCCTTTAAACACCATCTAACTTATATCAGAGCCAAAATCAAAAGATACTCTGGATTGGTGGCTAGGATCACCAGGCGGGACTGGGGGGTTAAACCAAGGCACCCTGTCATTGTTTTATAAAACAACCTTTCTACTAATCATCACTTACGCCTCAGCAATATGGTTTCCCAAAACAGCAACCCTAGTAAACCGACGCATCCTTGATGCAACACAAAGAACCATCCTACTGACAGTTACACGTGATTGTAGAACAACCAGTACCCACGCACTGCAGGTCTTGGCCGGGGCTCTCCCCCCTTGACTTAGAGATCACGCGCAGGGGAATAAACTACCACATAGAGAAAGGAATATCTTGTACATACCATGGCTATACTGTGGACGTTAAAGCACGACGCAAAAATGAAAAGATAAGACTGCAAAAACACCTGATGCAAGTTTGGTAGGAGCGCTCGGCCAACTCAAACAAGGGAAATATCACCAGGAAATTACTTCCGGACATCGACAGGATGTACCCCAGTCCCCCAACTTGGTTTCAACCCGGCTTATACACCACCACCTATTTACTGACTGGACACGGGGTCTTTAAAGTCAAGCTGACAGCGCTGGGAATTGAGGAGGATCTGAGCTGCGCCTGTGGGGAGCTTAAGTGATGGGAGCATATTATGTACGATTGCACACATTATGAGGACCTCATGTGCAGACTGATCATCGCGATACACTATTTCCCCAAGAACCTGGAATCACATCTACTGGACTCACTAGAGAAACATAAGGCGCTAAAGGAATATACACAAAAACTATTTGCTAGGCGTAAAACACTAATAGCCATCAACAGAAGAAACAGATAAAAAAAAATGAGACACAGAACACGTGTGGAGAGGAGTCAGGGAGAATCTCCCTAAGGAACCTGCTCACTACTAACAATATCTAATATCTAGCTAACACAAAAATAACCCAATGGAGACAGATGCGAATCTTCCCGTGATGAAGAGAACCACAGCCACTGATAACGGACCTGACCAGTGTTCACAGCTGAGGAGGCCAAACCTGGTTACCAAGGCCTACTGACGACAGAGAAGACCGATGATCTCATACTGCATAGAAACTCCAAGTTGCCGGCTTGACGGAGCCATATTAGCTCAAGGCTCTGCACTCTCTTGTACGGTGCAACCCTTTTTCTCCCACACCCGGCAGGGGGGAGGTGACAGCTCGCTGTTTCCTCTCTCCCCTGCCACACCATTCCTTCCCTCTGGTAGAGCATGGGCATGCCTCACTGAATAATAGGGGATCACCTACCCTATCGACCCTCTTCTTCCTATTTCACCCCCCCAGCCTTCACTCTCCCCTCCCAGCACTTTCTCTTGCATAGCCCTACACGTCCAAATTTAAAATACACAAAAAAATTTTGCCCGACCTTTTAGGCACTTCAGAAACAGGCCTTCAGCGTCAAACCCCAATATTAGCACTTTAATGTAACTGAACTAAAATCAACCGCGCTCGTTCCAATTTTATTTTAGGTCTTAGCCACTAAAATCCCAGAAAAGTAAGTGGCAGAACCTGCCAGAGTACAACTGACTCATTGGTAGCACCCGGCTAGCCTCCACTTGGCGAGGAGTGGGCAACGTCGGGACCCATTAGGGGCCTGGCGGCCAATAAGCCGGATAAACAATAGGCACAACAAATAACACTATACATGACCCACACAATTCTAAAATCTCTGGCTCTGACAGGGTACTGTCACCGATACATAGAACATTCGCGGAGATGGGAGAAATCCCAGGAGCCGTTAGACCCTCAACATACCTCATACCGTAGATTGGTACAGATATAATTTGGCTTGGGAAATTCGGCTCACTCTAGTTCCAGCGCTATAAAGATAAAGACAAGGTGATCTACTGGAAAATTTCCAGTAGATCACCTTGTCTACAATCTTTAATTGCAGCATGATATACATACAATTAGTCCCGTCACGGCATGGTGGTGCCAGGGGTTATCTATTTATTGTAACGCCTGTTACACGACCATTTTAAGATTCTGATGTCGCAGTTTCGTTTTATAACATATTTTCAGTTTTAATGTATTCGTTATTTTTACTCGAGTTGGTCGATGTGATCTTTAGAATTTTCTGATGCATCCTGTCGCTGACCGCCTTTGTTTCCTCAGCGTTAGCAAATTAACACTGCCAGATGAAATGAATGGTCAACGGTCTTCTCAAGTAATCGAATTTATTGGGAAACACGATGCAAGCTTAATCTCTTAAACTACTCTAATTCATTGCGCACTAAGGGACACCACAGTAGTGCACTATAGTTTTAAAATCAAACGCACTCGTTCGTTGAAGACTCTTGAGAAATAACTTGCAATAAGCACCGAGATTAACACTTAAGTAGACATAATCCACTAAGTATATAAACTACTCTACAAAATGTATCCAGCATACCTATTTTTATAGTCCAGTGGACCTTCAGGGATAAGCACAACTGAGATTGGCATTAAGGCAAGCATATAAAACCACAAAAGTTAGTTGTTCTCTTCATGGCACAGAGCCGAGTTGACTAATTTCGAGAGAGGTGTTACTGTCAAATGCCAGCGTGCCAATATGTCAATTCATGGAATTTCTGGCAGCCTATACAAGCCAAAGCGACAACACCCGTGAAGTTATCAGGAAATGGAAGCATGACGTACCACCAACTTGCAGGAACATCACAGAAGCTCACTCCACGTGTCTGAAAAATGTCGCAAATAAGATAGTGTCGTCAGACATTGCTCCAAAACATCAACGAGGATGTTTAAATCATCAAGTACCACAGCTTCGTTTTCATGCATGAGCGGCGGCGAATAAGCTTGTCAGCGCATATCACCAACCACAATCCGCTGTCTCGTTGCGTGGCGCAACGAACACCAAAACTGGCCCACAAACAATAGAAATCAGTTCAATGGAGTGACGTCGCTACACCCTATTCCGCTCAGATGAGTGAGCGTGGAAGATCCCGGGAAAAAGGAATAAGTGGATAATTTCATGCTTCTTACAATGCAAGATTTCTTTGGTACAGACCAGTAACCCTATGGAACAACAATGTGGTGAAGTAGAACGTCGTATGAGGGGCCAGAAGAACAACACATCCCACATCAGGAATTAACTGGTAATCGTTCTGCAGGAGAAATGGAGCTATACCTGCTGCAGTCTAAAGTTCGTTGGTGGAACCTTACCTAGGTGGATGGAATGCGTCATAGTTGCCAAAGTGGAACAGACACGCTGTTGAAATGACTAGCAATGATGCCAATGTGATAGTGCATATAAAGAGGCTAGTGCATACTTTATTATATAAAGCATAATTGCTGTAGTAATTTACATAAGCGCAAACTATTTTTTTAAATGCATACTGTTAAAAGAGCAAGCAATTAAAAAACATTGTGTTCTTAAATCTCTCTTTCTTTTTCCCCCCACCCCTTTAAAAGCAATATTCCTTTAAAATAACTAATTATGCTTGCCATATGCAGTTTATTGGTCAGCTTATCATATTGGTTGAGGCGGAACGAGATATTTTAGTCACCACCCGAGGTAACTATTGAAATGTGCCCTCCCCCCCAACCGTTCCCAACTCGCCATTAAATTCCTTAACACTTGCTCCCCTTCCAATCTTGCACACGACCGCTTCTGGAGCACTCTCGTCCAACGGTACAACAGTAAGGAGGAAAACAATAGGCGACTCAAATTCACTTATTCGTAGTGAGAACATGGTTTTTCTTCCTATTGGTTTTTCACCTTACTACAGAAAGGTACTAGGTACAACGTATATGTTCATTTTTCTTACAGTTCCCACATTGCTATCTTATAACTAACTCTCGTTCATTATATCTACTTACCTGATTTAAAGCGGCAAGTGCGCCCAAGATACAGGTTCACTTTTCCCTTTAATCTTTCAACATCAGGGCCAACCAAAGAGACATATGAAGTACTGTTTGCTTGACAACATGACAGGTTAAGGAACAACGGGTTTTCAAAAAAAAAAAAAAAAAAAAAAATTATGCAGTTTTAACTCTTTCAAGTTCCCCTTTCCTTATTATTTTATTGATGGCCAAATGACGATTCCAAACATACTAACCAGAGTGCCGCATGGTTTTCCGCGCTTTAAATTCATTTCATTTCCTCCCTCCCTCCATTCCCCAGTGCGGATAAACTGCGCATTGGATCTCAGAATCACTAACCTTGGTAGTTGTAATGTCACTTTATCTTTACTTTTACTGCACAGACTTGCATACTCCACTGTATAAATCTCAAACGTCGAGATGTGCACTAGGCCTGGACATTTCCTACACAAGAACAGCCACAGTAATAACTATTTTAAGAACTCAAACTATTACTTGGATTGTTAAAACAGTTTATCTCTATATCTGTTCTTTATTTTCGTATCTCAATAACACAGGAAAGAAAATGTTCTGAATGTGATCAATACCTTAAATTTATTTCCTATTTTCTTACGATGTATTTCTGAATCCACATTGAGATTCTATTTTCATGTCTGATTACGAAAAGATCCTCTCTTTCAAGTACACAGCAATCAACGTGTGAACATGCGTCCTTGTTCAATATAACCCTACATAACTGAAAAGCAAATAGATATTGGGTGGACAGGGTTCGACCTCTTGTCATTTTCGATATATTTGTAAGTCGACATTACGGTAATTACGCTTTAAAGTGTTCACCACATTAATTGAGATGCATGTTTTGTCGATGCCTGAATTTGAATGATAATTAAAATACTTAACATATTTTAATTATGCGTTAGGTCACGGACGGCTGTGAACTTTGGCCAAGATCAATCCCCCCCCCCCACACACACACCAAAAAAAACCATAATTCGAGAAACAAAAACAAAAAAAAATGCGATCCAAATAGTAATATATTTTAATATTCTCTACAAGACCCAGTGTTTCTATTTAACTTTTTTTTTTATCTTCAACAAGCTTAATTTGTTTTGGAGTTGAAAAAAAAAAAAAATAAAATTATATACAGTGCCAGCTTTTTTTTTTTTTAATTAATTTGCAATATTTAACTGACCGTTATTTTATTTCTTTTCGGATCATGGTAAGTATAACTGTTATTTATATATTACACTAGTAGTTCCGAAATTAAAGTATTTAATAAACCTCAAATTCAAATTTTACTAAAACGTTTTTATGCTTTAAAGTTTCCATTATATAAATTCTAAAAACATTTCTAACTAATCAAACTAGCACACTACTTCCCACTACCCCGCATATCTTCTGTAAAATCTTTTGTCGTATTAAAATAATCAAAACACAAACGAGAGCTCTTATCAAAAATCAGGAGAAAAAAGTCAAACCATTATCAAATGTATAATCAAAACAACTCATACCATTTTTTTTTTTTTTTTTTTTTGGTTCACAAAAGCAACCTGGATTTAGACTCATTTTCCTTTTTTATGTTTAAAATAAAATGAATCACATAATATTACTACTGAACTATCAATTTTGATACACTTCCAGACACGTTGCACGCAATTATAAGTATAAACGGAAAAGTGCTATTTTAAAATTGGTTAATTTGTTAATAATATATATATATATTAATCCAAGGAGCTCACATCTGATGAGTATGGGCTTGGCACACCCAGAGTCCTGAGCTGGATATTATTCTTCTCTTCTTGGTGATTCCGTTCCACTTCTGACTCTTTTCTCTCTCTCAGGGTAACTCTGAAATTTTTTTGGCTGGTGCATCATATGTCTCAGGCTTCCTTGCACCATATCGCTAATAATATATATATATATATACAGTACACCATATCCATGATTACTTTAAAACAGCACCTTTCAGTTTCCCAATAATTCTAGTGATTGAATACATGAAATATCGTACAGTACTTACCTACTTTCCCCTATGGAATTGGAATGATTTCCACCACCAGGCCTGACTAATGCCAAACCACAACTGAAATTAATAGATAGTTCTACCAACACGCTGTACTAAAACAATGTGGATTTTTTTTTTCCCATACTACGCACGAAAAATAAACACACGCACAATTATAAAATGAATGTCCAAAAACAATAACATTAGCAAGCCGCATTTACAGAATAGGAACGAAATGTAGTTTATTATTTCAAAATTGAAATTTAAAAAGCTTCAAAAATTACAACTAAAATATCCGACAAACAACTTTGCGCCAAACCTTTCCGATATCAATATGTCGTCCAAGACAATGGAGCCATCTAGTGGCATAATGCTTAAATTGTGAAACGTAGATTTTACAAATATTTAAATTATAATATTATTTAGGAATTTGTAAATAGCATATTACAAACCAAAATAAAATAAATGCCATTTTATTTCAAAAAATAAATAAAAATTTACAAAAATACAATATTCTTACAAATTTAAAGTTTGAAAGAAAAGAAAATAATAACTATATCCTCAAAAACATTAGCACACATATTGCACTTAAGTTTTAATTTAAATTACGAAAAAAATATAATTTTTAAGTTCTGTCCTGCGACATCCTTATACTCACTGGTCAAAAAATTAGAACCTTTTACGGAAGATAGGAATATAGGTGATCTTTCCTCTTTTCAGAAAGGTGTTGTTGTTGGAGCACGTTTATCAGGAGCCAATAAAGAAAACGAAGAAAATCACTGGTGTGTCGAAGGTAAACATCTCAAAAGTGTACGATCAGGGAAAGAAGAAAAGAGAATGCAGCTCTAAAAGGAAGAAGTGCGGCACTCCAAGAACGTGACCGCAGGAATTTAAAGTGAATTTTGCTTCAGAATAGAACATTTAGTGTGCAGCTAATGACTGAAAATTTCAATTTAGGCGATGAAAGACCCATTTCCAACTGTTCTATGCTGCGGGAGTTGGAGAATCTGGGATTTCGTAGTGGTATGCCTTTATGAAAACTTTCTTTCTGTATAAAATAGAAATATTTGACTGGAGTGGTGAGGCAAACTGGAGAGGTGCATCAGACCACACGATCTTTTTTCACTGTTCCCCAGTCCATTTTTTTGACTGTGGAACAGTGAAAAAAGCTCATTGGTCTGACGAGTTACGATTTACACTTCTTTTGCACCAACGGTAGCGTGAAAGTGTGGAGTGAACCTCATAAAGCTACCTATCCAGACTATCTCATGTTTACCAATTCAAGTGGCAGGAGGTGATATAGTATGGGATATGTTCTCTTCGTATGGACTTGGTCTGTTCATATCATAGTGTTACCTCCAATGAATATATTTCTGTCGTATCGGACTAATTTCACCTTGAAATGCTTCACTTTTACTCAGATTGCAAGGGATTCTTTCAAGACGAAAACGCAACTATCCGCTGTACGCAAATTGTATCTAAATGGTTCGAAGAACATTCCTAAGATTTCCAACATCTACCTTGGCAGTCTAAATCTAATTTAGAACTATTTTAGATTTGGATGTTTGGGATATGTTTTAATGGTATTTCCGCTACACATTTCTCTACTGACCAGAGTACAGCAGCTGACAAATATCCTGATGGAAAACTGCGAGTTAGACTCCCTCAAACGCATAATCCAATCCATGCCATGACATATACGCACTGTAATTCGAGCAAAAAAGTTGCCCACAGTAGATACTGAATAAAGGTTTCTACTTTTTGGCTAGTGATTGTATAATCACTAGTTGATTGTATAATCACAAACACGACAATAATGAAATAAATTTTAAATACATACTTGAATTGCTATTTGTTCTGAAATGGTAATTCTCAAACAGGTATCTCGTGTTTGAGAGGCCATCTATAGAACATAGGACCAATTTAGTAAGCGTTTTCAGTGAATACTCTTGTAATTCTCTGTAACTTCAATTCATTTAGTGTAATGTGAGTATAAAGAAGACAAACACAGTTGGCTTCACTTACAAACATTTAATGGAATGTGATAAGTTGAAAGTATCAGGCCTACAGTAGCCACATAGTCCATGTGTTAGTCCGGTCATACAAAACAACTTTGAACTACAGAACACAGTGTACTTAGGTAAAAACGCCACAAGACATGATCTACAAACTATTTGTATTTGTCTCTTCTACTGTCCACGTGGTGTATTGAGTACTACAAGCCAGCCAGTACACTTGGTGAATAAAACACGCATAACTTCACCACGAAGTGAAACATTAAAATCACGCAACAAATACTTCTATAGTACTATGATTGGTTTATGAGCGGGTTGAAATGCGTTATCTAATTTATATGTGACATGCTTATTATAATCGGGCATTTTATTTTACATAGATCTAATGTGCTATTTAGAAAACTCAACATATATAGATTTTATCTTTTTACAAGTGGAAGAAATGAGCGTTATATATGCACAGAGGCCACAAACAGACATCCTACTTTTTGGTAGTACTGCTATGATGGGGTGTCTGTTCTGGTCTTGTCTGGGTATGTGTGTGTGTGTGTCTTAGTGCAGGCATTCGCGTGATGAATGACATTTAACAAGAATGCAATGAAAATAAAGCTCGTTAGTGATATATACCGTTAACCATAAAATACAATTAAACATTTGTGTGCCAGATTCTTCTGATCTTATTCTTGAATTTAAAAAGGGCAGTCTATTTATATTAATAAAGGATCAAGCTATAACTTATTAGTACGCTATATTTATATATATTCTAGCACAAGCATAAAGAATGTGAGGGTATGAAGCCGTAGGTTCATAGCCTCACATTCAATGTTATGTAAATGTACTAACTAAAAGTTAGTACATTTACATAACATCGATACGTAACTCGAAACTGAATAAAAATAAACCGAATTTTGTAATGAAAAAATATTCTAACGTGGTGATTATTTCGGAGCAATAATAATTTAAATTAACAAAACATCAAACAATGCTGTAAGCAATAGTGACCTTTTTACATGGTCACTATTGCTTACAGCATTGTTTGATGCTGTAAGCAATAGTGAAAAGCTCAGACTCAGTTAAAACTTTAAATAGCGGTGGAATGTCACAAAATCAGGGAATAATTTATAAAACAAAAAATTATTATTTTCATATAATATCGAAAACAAATCCGAAATGTTTATATCAATCAAAAGATCAGAAGAACGTGGTAAATATCTATAAATATCTCAATGCATACCACAGAATGTCTACAGACTATCCTGCGAATAATGCTTTAACTGGTGTATGACAACATAGACCTATTACTTCAAAGATACATGATGTGCTAGCAAACATTTAATAAGCTCTAATGAGAGGTTCGTGTAAATTAAATATATATATGTATATATAAAAATATAAAAATCCAACAAATTATCCCACTGCCGCTTAATGCAAACCTGTGAGCATCTTTCCTAAAAAAGTTAGTAGCACCCTGATAGGGAAAAACTATAACTTGCATCTTGGCCTTACGATTATCTTTTACTCATTCCACAAAATCTTTAATATCTGATAATGTTGTTTATCTGGTATAACACGGCCCCTTTTTGAGCAACGTAGTTTATAAAAATCTTTGATGCACTGTTAAGTTTTTCACTAAATAATCTTACTATAAATTTTCATCATAAATTACAAGTAACTTCGGCTTTTATCTATATACTGCCTAATAATCAATATTTTATTGATATGGGCAGAAGAATATTGCCAGAATCTTTTAAATATCTGATACGAGACAATTATTTCTGTTATTTTATAATGAAACCATTCCTAACCTATTTAAGCAAAATTATGTGATGAGTAGTAGTTGAATGTTATGAATTATAAATAGATTTTTTTTTATCAACCAGTAAACAATTCTGTGAAATATATTACATTTTATACAGTTACATTTTCCTAATATCTATGCACACATTTCGTCTTTGGCAATTACTTGAGGGACATAAACTTTGAAGTATTTGATCTTACTATGAATATTTTATTTCAATTTCGGTAATTGTGACTATACCATTTGATTCATTCATTTTATCATCCAACAGAGTAGAAAACCTTACATCTAACTATACAACACCTAAAATAAGAGTTGTCACTAGAAAAAAAAAAGTGTAAATTATAGTATGTGAGTAAACAGGACATCAGTACAAGACACAGTACGATTCTATCTTTTATAACTATTACTATACTAAACATCAAAAAAATTCTAAAACGCAAATTTCCTATTACGGTATATTATTACTTAGATATTATCTCTGGCTGCACCATATACTTTCGCACCACTTTGTATTTTCCCTTAACACTTAACTTTTCAATCAATTTAATAAATAATAAGTTGCGTTAAAAAGTACAAATAATTGCAGATGTCGCTGGATGTAGAACATGACATAAATTATACTTTACACAACACGTAAACATGTACCACGTGATTATGACGTCAGGCCTTACACACAATGAAAAACTTCATATCTACTAAAATAGTATATTTGAAAATAACGTTTTTTCTGCATAAGAACTACAAGAAAACATTCGTCACTTTGAATATATGTTATCGAGCTTGGAGACCTTCATTCTCATACCAGGAACTTTATACAACTTACAGCGATGTATATTATCAAATTTTAGCATAATCCGAGGCGTGTTTACAAAACTTACACTTCCTTTCATTTTTCGGCATATATTTACACTAAACATAATCCACAAATTACGTTAATTATATTAAGCTCTTTTATTTTCAGTTATCTGATAATTCGCTTCATTGATAACCTTAATATATTTTTTTAATTAATATATACAGAATACTCCAACTTCTGAAAAAAAAAATAAATAAATTAAAATATATAAAAGTTTCGGCCATTATATTCTTCGAAACGTAAAACAGTAACACAAGTACTGTTTATGAGATATGTTTCTTTATTGTCATCTAGCATCGGACCATTTTATTTTATTTTTTTCTCTTTATTTATATATTTTTTTCTCAAACTGCTAGCTTTTATCACTTGATCCTCAACTGGCTGACCATAGCTTACTATATCACTCAAAAAATGGACGAAAAACATTTCCTCAAGAATACATATGAAAAAAATTAGGAAAAAAAAAAAAAAAAGGAAAAGTTTTCTTTAAAATTGACTTAAAATATAAAACGGAAATTTTTTAAATATCAAAACGGTGCTGTAGGATAAATCTTGCGAGTAAAAAGGTAACAGGTAATTGGAAAACAAAAAAAAAACGCAAAATTGTTTTTTTTTTTTTTTTTTTTGCTAGTTGTGTTACCGGAAGATCGTATCATAGCAACCAACATATTAGCGCTATTTCACTTTGAACAGTGGCCTACTAGTGCCCTCTGTTGGCATATTACACTACAATGCATTAACAAGTTTATCAGTGTCACTAAGGGGGGGAGTAAGATATTAACATCAAGAGGATGGCTGCGTTTCTTGACTAGCCTTATCATAATATGATTAGTCTTTAAACACTGCTTGCATTCAATGAGACTAGATCTACTATACAGAAAGCCCGGTTTCTACTCTGATGAGTTGTTCATACCTTTAGTATTGACTGCCTAAATGTCTTTTAAAATATGCCAGCAAAATATCGACACACGTTAACACCTCTTGCCAATAGTGACTGTTTTAAATAGAGTTTTAATAATGGCATCAGGGTCATCGAAGAGAGTGTAACACAGTCTCATAATGAGTCAACGATGACTGGATGGGGTTGACTGGGGAAAAAAATTCTTAAATTTGCTAGATGTTAACTCAGTATACTTCAAAACACGAAGCGTGACATACAATGAAGTCAGCCCTTACCACTCTGTTTCCCGCCTTTGTATCACAGCCCTGTCTTCGCCCAGAAGCATCAGTTCAAGCAACCGGATTCACACCCGCACATCCATCGTAGTGGATGTTTTGGTTAGCCACGTTTTGATCGTATGAATTGGTCCGCGCTAGTGACAGAGAGCCACTTCCACTGTTACAGTTAACATCGACATTGACATAACGAACAGGGTTGTTGTTCACCTGGCGATTCAAAGCTCCAGCATCTAACGACACACTAGGCTGCTGTTGCTGACTTTGTGGAAAGGTCGAAGTAACTTTGTTGGCGTCATTGGCATTCGATGCAGCGCTGACTCCTGGTGCTATTGGAAGGGAGTCTAAGGATTGAAGACTAGATACCCGTACGGCTAGTTGTAGAGAATCCCAGTTTTGAGCACCCCCACTAGGGGGCGTATCGTCCTGGGTAGGAACCTGTGTATACCCTCCTGGTCTGGTCTTGACTGAAGAAAATCCAGAGCTACTATTTTTCCATTCCCCATTAGCTACTTCTGGAACTGTTTTACCGATTCCTGGAGTTTCCGGCTGCATGAAGTTGGTTTCCCAGGTTACAGCTGGTTGAGATGAAGATGTGCCATTTTTGTCATCCAACTCTAATAACTGATCCACAGATCCCTGGCTAGGACTGGATTGTAGATCCGTCTTTTCGGTAGCCAGGCTGTAGATAGAAGGAGGCATTGGGATAAGGTAATCCTCAGATCCTGGAGATAATAGGTCTCTGTCAGGACGGTTAACCTGTAAAGTAAAAAAAAAAAAAAAAAAAAAAAAAGAGTTCTTAATTTTCGTCAAGAAATCCACCCTTAAAAGTTCCAGAATTATTAACTACAAAGTAGGCGTTTATGAATATGTTATAAATATCGAATTCTTTTTTCCTCAGAAAAGTGAGTTTCCAAACAGATTACATGATCATTACAAAACATTCCTAATCTGATATAATTTCAGTAATATAAATGTTATTGTGCATGCTATACAAAACTTTACGTGACAAGTTTACCCAAGAACAGAAGGCTGGAGATTAACGTACACTGAGTGATCACTGAATTATGATCACCCCTATGAAAACTGAATGCGACCCGTTGACCATGTGAGGTGAGGTACGAGAGTGCGCGGTTAGTCGACTTACGTAGCATAGATAAGGTGTCAGTGGTTCAGTAGGGAATAAAATTCCGAGCGTGATGGATAAAAGGAAGGATTTATCAGATTTTGATAAAGGACAGATTGTGGGTGCTCGACGAGCTGGCGCCACGATTTCCCAAACGGCTGAACTGGTGGGGTGTTCGAAAGCCGCCGTGTTAAAGTGTACCAGGACTGGCGTCAAAATGGTCAAACAACGACCTGACGGCAAAACTGCAAAGGTCAGCGAAAGGTTGCTGTTAGAGGTGAGAACCGGGTCCGACGACTCTTACAGGCGAACAGGCGCTGCACTGTTGAAGAGTTGACTACCCAATACAACATGGGCCAACCCGAAACAATATCTGTCATGACCATGCGTCGCACGCTCGCACGTATGGGCTATACCAGCAGACAACCACTACAGCATCCTCTCGTAATCAAGGTTCATTGGCGTAAAAGACTCGTCTGGTGCAAAGAGCATGCAAGTTGGACGTTAGAAGACTGGAAGAAGGTGGGCTGGTCGGATGAGTCACGTTATTTACTCCACACCGTGGATAGTCGTGTACGGATTTGGCTTCAACAACATGAGGCTCTTGATCCATCATGCATGGTATCAAAAGTGCAGGGCGGTGGAGTGTAGGGTGTGGGGCACGTTTCACTGGCAGGAACTTGGACCCCTGGTACATGTGGAACAACGTATCAGTGGTCTCCGTTATCGTCAACTGCTTGCTGACTGTGTACACCCCGCTATGTTACACTTTTTCGCGAATGGCGATGGTGTCTTCCAAGATGACAATGAGCCGAGCCATCGGGCACTTGATGTGCAGGAATGGTTTGAGGAATACAGTTCTGACTTCCAGCATATCGATTGGCCTCCGAACTCCCTCGATATCAATCCCATAGAACACTTGTGGGACAATATGGAAAGACAGATCAAGCATCTGGATACACCAATCACCTCCAAAACTTGCTGCTCGTCGCATTACACACATCTTGGTTGGCCATACCTCCTGAACGCTTCCGACATCTTGTTGAATCAATGCCACGTCGGATAGCTGCTGTACTGAGGGCAAAAGGAGGACCTACGAAGTATTAGGTAGGTGATCATAATTCAGTGATCACTCAGTGTATGTAACTTTGTTATGAGCTAATATAGGAATAAATGAAAGGCATACATATGCTATGAAATTCCACCTCTGGTCACTAAAAATGTCTCTTCAACGTCTGAAATTCTGAAATTTCTTGCATTTATTAATCATGGTTTATTAAAAAAAATATTTACCTATGTCTACGGAATGTAGTATCAAACAATTTAATTGTGTGGGGAAAGAGGGAAGAGGAGACTTAAGACGATGACATTGTGAGGGATAAATTATTAATATCTAATATTAACATGAATATAAAAGCAACGGTAATTAACTTACCTCGTGGCCATCTAGTATCATTTCCTTATTTTTAATAGTGCCTTAAATCAACAGCCTTAAATTATTTTGAATTCTTTCTGATATAATTAGTAAAATGAATTCAAAATATAGCTATTATCGTGACACGTGTGAATTCTGCTGTCTACTACTCTATAGTAATGCAAAGTTTATAGGTTTCATTAAAATAACATTGGAATATCCCTGTTTTTTTTTGTTTTTTTTTTTTTTGATTAATCAATACTTTGAATAATCAGTAATTTAGTTAATATTTTTGGCTAATTAATATTTCCATTAACTAATATTTCATCAACAAACTAAGCTGAATAGTTTCATTTGTGCAGGCCGTGCAGGGTAATAATTGATAATTTCATTTACGTATTAATTTTAGAATTTAAAGATATCACCTCTGAAAATCATTTAAAGTACTTTCCAAAGATTTGTTTGTTTGTTTTGTTTTGTTTTTATTGGCGCATTAGCTACGGAGGCTATAATGCGCCAAGACCAAGTCGTCTTTCCAAAGATAGCATTCATTATAATATGAATATAAAGGCGAATTATATTGTTAAAAAATTATGTATTCAGAATCAATATTGCTTGATAGCTTGATATAGAATAACAAAGATTTATTTATTTAAACGAACGTTTCACAAAAAAGAACACTAAAAATTGACAGATACCAATGAACTCTTGAATTTCAAGAAAAAAATTCATATCAGAGCTTTTCAGTCATTCAACGCTAGTTAAAGGCTATAGGCATTCTGTAATTAATGATTTTCTAACTGTGTAGGGTGATTTCAGCTGAATATTTAATTTTTTTAAAAATATTATCCAATATTTATATTTTATATAATATAAAAAACAAAGATACATATACAGAGAGATTTTCATGACATATTTTTTAAATATTCAGTATCTTCTCCAATATTTTACGAAATGAAAACGCTAGGATAACTTAAATATATTCAGTAGACAGAAATGCAATATAAATAAACTTTTATTGGTCAGGTTTGCCTCTAAAATTGTATTTATGTTGAACATTATCTAACAGTGAAAAGAATTTTGTGCCACACAGCAGGATTAAATTCCTTGCTATAAATATTGACCTTTATTTCTATAGTAACTATTGAATTCACGAGATGGAGCCACACTCGCATAGGAAATCTGAAACACGATGGCGTCGATCAATAATAATTGTCATTTCGCTTTTCTTTAGTTTCACATAAGACAAAATTAGCTGGATAAAAAAAAAATAATTAATTAATTAAACACAATTTATTATTTTATAGATCAACAGTTTCGTACACTATGGAACGAAAGTACTTTCCTTTCAGCTTAAAGCTGTGTATGCTGCAGGTTGTAATGCATTTCTCAAACATAAAAAATACAGTAAAAATTCTGTTTTCTTTTTTTTTTTTTTTTTTTTTTGTACTTGGATATCACATTTCATTAAGGGGTTGGAATATAATATAGATTAGTTGGAATAATTGTTAATAACATAATAATTATTAATTACCAACTATTATGTTATTACTGCATTCTATCATCACATTAAAACACGTTGCATTTATTTCTTTTTTAATGCATAGAAATTAAACTTCATTTTATTTTGAGGTTTTAACACGAGTACGTATTTTATCAGTACTGGCTTCGTTGGGAAGGTTATAACATTATTCAAATGGGACCGTTTGAGATAAAAAAGCTTCGGCATAAGCGCAATATGAAAAGTTATTGCATAAGTGCTACATAAATGTTGCTGTATGTCCCGATTTGTAATATGATTTATAAAAAGGAGGAAATACACTGGACATAGATCAATAGAACCTTGTAGTAGAGATACACTGATAATTATTCTGCAAGAGCTGCATAATCCTATGAAGAACAGACAACGTTCTCCTATAAAATCTCTGTGGCATATTAATTTTTTCATCAATTTATTTATATTAATAATCGACCATCATAGACCCATAGGAAATCTTAAATCTTCTTATCTGTTGTTAATACAAATAACAAGCTTGCCTTTGGATAGTTAATGAAGGTATTTGTATCACTGACTAGTTAATGGAAGATTTGATGCGCACACAGAATACCTCTGGAAGCGATTTATCACCATACGCTGGAGAGCGAAACAACACTTACTTCATTCCAACGGTGTCACAAACACCTTCAGATCACTGTTTATCCAGTTATTTTATACACTGCTTCGGCTTCGCTGCAAAAATCGGTGTTCGTATGTGAATACTGGACCCCGAAAGGGGCCACAAATAAGCATCAGCAACCCCCTTAATTGGAACCAGTGACATGGCTGAGCAGCTAAATGTAACCAGGCTTCCAAGATTAATTGACATCAGGCGTTTAATGGCTACGGTAAAAATGTTCACAGGGGTGATAAACGCCCCGAACATCTGGGATTTCTGTCAGTAACACAACCCTCCGCAATCCTGGAAGTCCGATCCCACGCTAATCCTCAAATACAACCGTCTGAAACTTTGTAATCGTTTCCTACCTACCCAAGCACTCCCTAAAATACAGACACTGCTGCGTCTTGGAATTAACCTGCAGAAAATGGCTACCAATTACAAATACCGTCGCATTCTCCTAGAGTAATATTGCTTTGAAGAGTAATATAAAAGTTGGCTGTGAATGGATTTTTCCATTACTTTGCAAAGTGTTTAACTAAGATCAATATGATAATAACTCAACGGCAAAGATTTTAACTTTAAAAAAAATTAAGCTGGATATGCCCAAAATTTCAACTCTGAATAAGAAAAATGGGATAAGATAGATAAGAAAGGCAATGTATAAAACAGAGTACAGAATTTTAGAATAACCGGAGAAATACTGTCAAGTCCAGAAGGCTTCTGGTATAAAGATTATTTGATATTCTTATGATCTCTTTCTTAGGAAAAATCGAAGAATAAACAACCCGTTTGAAATTAAGAGGATTGTGTTAAGAATGCCATGATGTGAGAAAAAGTGATGTTATAATTAATAATAAAAAGGGCAATGATTTATATTTGCAACGCTTTCATTAATGTTGAAACTTTATTCCCTTAACAACTTTAAAAAATATTAATAATTCAATATTTTGACAATACTCTTATTTTTCTCTCACAATATGTTATCAAAGTGAACTTGAAGGAAATTCTCACTTTCTTCTTCATTATCAAGATCTTGTTATGAACAGAATACTGCATAAAGACTTTTACCACAGTAGATTAATAGTGATTAAACCATGGCTAATGAATTCATAAGTACGAGTAAAAGAATGAAAAAAAAAAAAAACACTTGAGTTTATAGAACTTCTAAGTTTATTACCTATAAATTTTCTATTTGTGTAAGATTTCAAGGTTAACTGCAATCACTTCAGAAAGTGTAGTCACCTCTTTAGAAGGTAACTAATTTTCTGAAGTCATCTTGTTTTTGATATAAGAACTATTCTTCTAATGGTGCAAACAGCGATTTTTAAACTTCCATATTTGGTTTATGTTTAACATTGATTTTCAGGATTTACTGCTGAGTAGTATCTGGATAATGAATAAAGTTAAGAGGAAATCTTGTTTGAAAAATTTGATTGGGTACTATGATGTGGTCACAAAGGAACTAGATGCAAAAAATAATTTTGATATCATATACTCGGATTTCAGGAAAGCTTTTGATACGGTTGCACATAAAAGACTGCTGTACGAATTGTAGCAGTGTTGCATTAAGGGTAAGTTACTTCTCAGAATAAAGGGACAGTTGAGTGGGAGAAGACAGAGTGGTAATCAATGGAATTGCTCTTCTTGGACTAATGTTATTAGTGGAGCCCCCCCATGGTTCATTGTTGGGCCCATTGATGTTTTCATATTTATCAATTTGTCAATGTTAAACGTCCACTGCCATTTCTCAGCCCATCTGCCTAACTGTTCTATATCCTGTTAACGACAGTCATGAAAGTATGCTATTTGCAACAGGATCTAGAAAAGTTAGGCAGATGGGCTGAGAAATAGCAGTTGACGTTTAACATTGACAAATGCAAGGTACTGAATATGGGTAGCAGTAACCCCAGAGGGTAGTGTAAAATTAAAAAGACCTAGAGGTAAAAGACCTAGTGCAGACAGATATGAAGTTCTCTGAGCAAAGCGGACAGGCTGCCAGGCCAGCTCATGGGGTTTAGTGAATGATATATAGGAATTTTACTAGCAGGATAAGGTGATTATCCCTTTGTACGAGGCCATAGTGGGCCACATCTTGAGTATTGTGTTCAGGTATGGAAGCCTTATTTTAGAAAGGATATGGAGCTGCTGGAACGAGAACAAAGGAGGGCAACGAGATTTGCAGAATAGTTTAAGCCAGCGGGTGGTTGATTGCTGGAACAAACTTCCATCTGTTGTGGAAGTTGATAGTTTAAATAAATTCAAGGAGGAATAGATAAAGTGCTGCAGGGAATGAATAGGTGAAATGGAAGGTGTCGTTTTTTTTGTTTTTTGGGCTGATGCTGTATAAACTTGCTTTCTTGCATCATTTGCCGCTGATAGGGCCCTCAAGACAGCCAATTACGTGGGTTCAGCGTAGCTGAACATGCCTGGGAAACTGGGCATGGCATTACAGCTAAAGAAGCCGTGATCGTGGATAGAGCGCATGGCTTTTGGAACCGGAAATGGCTAGAGAGTTTAAGGACATGTTCGTCTGGACGCTATAGTCTTAACAGGGATAAGGGCTGTCGCATTCATCCACTCTTTGAAGCCCTTATCCTAAGGACAGAGAGACGAACGGTTTAGAGTGGTTCGTTCCATTTCCAGTTCCAACGCAAGAAAAGTGGACCATGCGCAGGTGCCATAGTTCGTGTCGCGGACTTGCTGGGGCGTATATGTGTACATATATAGCTTCTGTTTTAGTGGTGTTTAGTGATTTTAAACATCTTTTTAGAGCTTTTAATTTTATATTTTATCGCATTTTATTCTTGTTATATACCACTTTATTTATTTCATTTTAATTTTATTTTAATATACAGTTTATACAGTCAGTATATGTATTTTTCTTTTATTTTTCGTTTTTGTTTAATAAAGGCATTTTTTTGATTTGAGTCAGTGTTTTAGTAGCATCATAGATGAATCATTTAATGAAAGGATTTTTTTATTTTATAAAAATATATCTATAATTTAATTAAACTATTAATAGCTCCATTATGAGGCATAATCTGGTAATAATTGCACTAGAAATACAGTGGTGCTGAAAAAATTGAATCACCTCATTTTTTAGGTTTTTTTGTCCTTATAGTGGCAGCTAATTTTTTAGAAATAGCTGAAAGAACATAAATAAGAGTAATAACAAAACACATATGGAATTAATTGTACAAAAAGTTCCTTTTATGCTTTATGAATAAAAATACAATGAAATAAGTATTTTTATCCAAAATAACAGCATATTACTTAAGTATCATATAATAACAGAACTTTTATGAATGCAGCAATTTTTTTCTCATTACTTTGCTCATACTAGGATGACAGGCAGCTATATAAGCAAAAAATACAACAAAATGCACACTAATATTTCGTTGGCCGACCCCGTTGTTTTGATAACCGCTGCACATCTTCGTGGCATCAACTGGATAAGGTTCTGAGTGTATTCCTGGGAAATACACGGATTGATATCTCCTGCAGCTTTCTAAGTGTTTTTGGTTTCTTTTGTATTACTGAAACACCCATTTTGTTCCAATAATTTTCAAGTGGATTGAGGTCTGAACTGTTCCCGGAATATGTTATTGTACGAAATGATTTATCCTTCAACCATTTTTGCATCTGTGGATAGTAAAAACAGCTAAATAAATTGCATTTATTTAAATGTAATTTATTTAGCAATAAGAGCGCAATGTTTCATTAATTTAAAACGTTTGCTAATTTTATGAAGTAATAAATGCCTTACTAATCCTGATAAGAAAAGATAGCAATATTTGCCTCTATGACATTGAGCAGAGCCATCATGAAAAATGCAATTGGCAACATCCCCATAGTAATATCTAATTGTAGGACGTAATTTTATCTCAAGAATGTCCTTGTACACCTCAGCATTCACTGCAGAGTTCACAAATTCAAGAGACCAATTCCTCTATTTGAAATACAGCCCTTCGTCATTTGAATGTTTCACTGTGGAGATGACACAGTCGGGATGAAATTCTTCTCTTCTTCGTTTAACGGTCTGCTGGCCGTCCGAACCACGCATATTGAATTTTGATTCATCAGAGAAAAGAACACATTTCCACTGATCCCCAGACCAACCAGCATGCTCTTTCATTTTTTACGTGAAAAGTGGCTTGGGCTACGCGTTACTGATCCTGATGAGAAAAAGTAGCAGTACTGCCTTTACTCGTATATCCTCCTTCTCCTCCTCTTACTCCCATGCTGTTTTGAGATCTGTTCATGGGGATCTTCTGTTTCGGACACGGAAATCTGTGCTGCGCTGCAGAAGAACTAATCCTTTTAGCTATTCATTCGTAGATGGATAGCCCCTCTTGCATACAACGCAGCAGCAGCAGCAGCAGCACTTTTCCTACCTGGTGTTAATTGTGAAACCTTAGCCGATGCTGAGAAGTTCGTGGCATATGCTCTGTATTTATACTGCAGCTAGGATGATGCAATCATGTATGCCACGTGACATCATCTAAGGGGACTTGCTAGAGATGGCTGACGCAATAGAGTAATGCCATTACAAAACATATATGATACATATTGCCAAATTTCAGAAATTCTGTGAATTTTGCAAGTGATGTTTCCAGTTTTTTTTGAGCACCACTGTACAACTCCAGTACGTGCAAAGCAAAATATTTGCTTTATAAGAAAGTCAACGGTACATTTGCATAAAGGTAAAAGACCTACGCCTTACAATAACAGTTAAATAACAGCAGGGGATTTCCTAAAAACTAATAAGCATTTAAATTAATTTATAAAGATACTGAAGCAAAAATAAGTAATTTTTCAGAATTGGGTGTGGAATAAATAAAGTGGCCTTTATAAACTAGCATCACTTGCCACTTTCTTGGAGAGCGTTTAGCATTAGCATTAGCATTAGTAGAGGCATTTGATGCAAGAAAGCAAGCTTATGCAGCATCAGCCAAAAAAAAAAAAAAACCCACTGCCACTTCACCCCTCTGTTCGTTCAAAATACCTGTCCAGCTGAGCCTTAAACTTATTTAGGCTATCAACTTCCACGACAAGGGATGGAAGTCTGTTCCACCAACCAACCACTCGCTGGCTAAAGGCAAATTTCCGCACGTCTATCCTACATCTGTCTTTCCTCAATTTGAATTTATGCCCTCTCAGGTGATTTTTCTGAGCTAGAGGAAGAATCCCATCAGCATTGAGCATGCTTAAACCATTCAAGGCTTTATACACCTCTACCAGATCACCTCGCTGGTGCGTAGTCTCCAGCTCTACCACTGTCAGCAGCTCTACATCCTTCTTGAAATGAGGCCTCCAGACCTGTATACAGTACTCTAGGTGTGGCCTGACCATTGCCTTATACAATGGAATAATCACCTCCTTATCCCTGCTGGAAAAATTCCTGTATATCATTGACAATACTCCATGAGCTACTCTTGCAGCCCGTCTGCACTGCTCAGAGAACTTCATATCTGCCTGTACAACCACCTCCAAGTCCCTTTCATTCTCTACCACTGTCAGTGTAGTACCACAGAGTTGATACGTTGCTCTGGGGTTGCTGTTTCCCATGTGTAGTACTTTACATTTGTCAATGTTAAACTTCATTTGCCACCTCTCAGCCCATCTGCTCAACCTTTCCAGATCCTGTTGCAGCAGCATAGTGTCAGTAGTGTCCTTGACAACCCTGCCAACCTTTGTATCATCTGCAAACTTGGACATTAAGCTTGATATACCATCATCAATATCATTTATAAATACAGAAAACAATAATGGACCCAACACTGAGCCCTGAGGGACTCATTGTTGAACAATGAATATTATTGAACAATGTATCTGCCTTATCAGCACAACTCAGAGGCAGATTATGTTCTTTGATAAAAGATGTAAATAAACATTTGGCACATATGAAAAAATTATCAACACGAAATGCAACATCCACTTTTGCATTTCTTTCTAAGCAGTTCACACTGTTGTTATGCTTATTTGTTGGAAAATGTCTGATTTTATGTCTTTAAATTAAGTCATATTTCTTTGTCATTTTACTAAAATACATTGTTACTTAGCTTTGCACCACACAAGTATGGTGAAATAATCATGCATTACAGAGTACAATACTATTATCATGTGTTTCTATTTTGCGATGTAGACTGGCACACCTAAGGCAATTTTTTTATGAAAATAAGCAGAAATTCGCTTAGTCTTATAGTTTTTGTGAAAATAAAAAGACAAAGAACCTCTTTTTCACCAACTATATTAGGACAATGAAATGGAGAAGGCTCAAAATGAGTGAAAAAGATGGATTCTCCATCATAAATCAGTGGGATTGGCAGCTATATCGTTTACATGTCAAAGGATGCCCCATGACAAAACAATATTTTCTAATTGATCCTTTATTGTAGAATGCACTGCTTGCAATTTTACTTTTGTCCAGTTTTTTTGCATTTTACATACCAGTGAATGGTATGAACTATAACATCAATCTTGCAACCTTTATGTAAATGGATAACCTTGAAATCTTTTACTTCAGTAATGAGAATTTAATGTTTAGTAGCTAAGATTTTAACAGTTTGTTTAAAACCAAGTGATAAATTTAAAATTTTTCAAAGTAGACTAATGTAATTCTTGCATGAATATGGCTAATGTATGATAGAACAAGCCAGAACACAGCAATTAAGGAAGATCAACCACCCTGTTGACAGTGCATCTAAAATCAGTCAAGTTCATGTTCTTTACACTTTATATATTTCTCAATGCATACATACTGATTTACATAAATAGCATTCAAAGATATTTCTTTAAATTATGAAAATGTATAAAAAATATTTCAAAAATTTGGTGGACAATTAGTCTTTTAAACATCCCAAGTGATATTACACATAAGCAGTGGCAGCTGACTATAAAATGACTATAAAATATGGAACATAAACAGTAATTGTGATGTAATAAGAATATTTATGTAAAAGAATTATAAGAACGTAACTGTTTAGCTACCAATTAAGAAATATAGTCTCAAATGGTACTCAAAGTGTGTCTTTATATTATAATTAATTTATTTAAATAAAAAAAAACTTTTTGTCACTGTCATAAGATGCTAAACTTAAAATTAAAATACTGGGTCGACATCTACCTGATTTAAATATTGTGAAAAAGATGTTCTAGCGAAAAATAATTTTACTTTAGCACTACCAATTGAACTTACCAAACGCTGCTACTGCATATGAAAATACTCGGTTGTGCATACCTTTAAAAATCCTTGATCATGCATTAGAACAAGTGAAAAATAATAAAAATGCTAAATGCAACAAAAAATATTTCATCTTAAGGCCACCCGAGAGTTACCTCATCTACTCTTATCTATATTGTCTCAGGTTTTCAGCCTTCGTGGGTAACACCGTTGGTAGAATCTCTGTCCTTCCCACACAGGGTGGAAAAAGCCCGAGTTCGAATTCCGTCGATGACGTGAGGAGTTTTTATGGCCTTTTTTAAAAACGTGGTTGAGTTAGTTGGACTCAAACGGGGTAGGCATGGTTTTTCCTCCCGGAAACTCGAGTGTTTCGTCTAGCAAACAGAAACTCGACCACAGAACACACGCAATTACAGAAAGTACAATATATACGAAACAATATGGCCTAAGTCGTTGACGCTCCTAAAACCTATTACAACAACTTTCTATTCTCACTTGACACCGACTAATTCAGCCACGAAGTGAAAAAAAACCATAAAAACTCCTCACGTCATTGACGCGATTGAATCCGAGCCTTTTCCATCGGTGTGGGAGGACGGTGATTATAACCACAGTCACCCGCGCAAATCACTAGAGGAGACAAAGATTATTTAAATTTTGGTGCTTTTAAAACAACTGATTTTCGTAGCACAGTATATGTAGATATTCGGTTATATAATGAATTAAAATTTATTTTATTAATAAGCGCGATTCTGAAAGATTATTGAAATAGTACAACTTAAGAGAATTTATTGATTTCTTATAAAATTAGGGCTTCATATTCCGTACATGAACTTTTATATTTGACCTCTTTGATCTCTCCAAAATAATTCCTCTTGACCACATTTTTTTATTGTAAAATACAAAAAGGAAATGATCAAAAATTCGAATTGTAACTGCAATTATCGTCTTGAAATCATCCTGCTTTCTCATAGTATTTTAAACTCCAGGAACATTGTAAAAAATGTTTTATAAACATGTCGCATCCATAACCACCCTTGTATTAACCACTTATGAGTGTATGAATGTCCTGGCTTGCTATTGCAAGTATTGAGGCCTCAGTTACAGCGAAAATTCGCGAGTGATTAAAATAATGTCACAGAATGAGGAACGTTATTTCTTGTGTCGAAAGAATAATAACACGGCAAGCAAAAGGAAAGAAGAGAGGGATTAACTTTCAATTATACAAATACACTGTATAACTTCAATCGCTGCATAACAAGGATGTACATCCTACTTAACTTGACACCCTGTTTGTCGGTTATTGCAATATTCTTTATTTCAGTAATGTTGCAGCATTTTAGACATTCGTAGTTCACAAACGGGATGAAAATCGTTTGAAATATTGTATTTTGAACGAATTTCTTTGTTCTCATGTGCAATCAAAATGTTAATTGTCGTGATATGATGAAATACGACCCTTGGATGTATGCAAATAAGATATTTATAATAATGTAACCGTTTAGTCATTAACAAAGAAATTTTATGGAAACCAATAATTCAAAATGGCGGTTGATGACCTCAACAAATAGCAACGAATTCATATATAATAAATCTGAACAAAAGACATTCCATCATTCAAGTATCTCTTCCTCCGTGAAAATGCTATGGCAAACGGAACATTTTCATATAAACAATTTAAACTATAAAGAAATATCTAAAATATCAGATAACATTTTGAGTGTTTCATCCTTGGACCTCAAAATAATAAACCACTGATATTTATCTCTAATTGCGATAAATTAGGCATATTTCTGAACTGTTCTCGTTAGTTACATAGTAGAAGGCTTTCTCACACTGTAGGGTCGTCCAACAAACCCGAGAATACTTCCTGGAAGGAGGAAACTTATACAGGGCATTTTTCAGAATTGGGCAAACTTAGGTCTCAGACGAGTGCATGTTTTAATAAAACGAGACAGACAAAACGTGATCATAAAATGCATGCAATTTATTGATATCATATACTGGGCATCGTTGAAGAATCTTGGCGAAAATTTTAAACGAATCCAACTACTTTCACCCGTTGAATAATTATTTTAATCATGTCTTTAAAGGAATCATTTTTGTCAAGGGGTTATTCATGTAGAAATTAAACTCATAAACACTATTACCCTACAATAAATTCGAATTTAGTGGTGTGATAATGTTTCTAAGTTTAAACAATTTAGCTACTACAAGAAAATAAAAGCCAGTAAAATGATCCCCACTGGAATAGCATTAGAATTCTTCATATCAATTTATTATTACGTTCTAAAGATTAGAAAGATTAATAAAAGGAATTTCCATCCCATTACGGGTATCGGTACCAAGCGCTTGGAGGGACTGTTACGTCCAATTATTATTTATTTTTAATGATCACGCAACTCGATCACAGAATAAAACAGATAGTCTTATATAAAGAATTGCAGGGATTCGATGGAAGTTTATCAAGCTTGTATTATACACTGCGTGATCATTGAATTATGACAACCTACCTAATATTTCGTAGGTCCTCTCCTCCTTTTTCTCTCAGTACAGCAGCTATTCGATTTGGCACTAATACCTGCTAATGCTAGCCGCATTAGCAGGTATGGAGGTGATTGGTGTATCCAGATTGCTGATATGTTTTTCCATAGTGTCCCACAGGTGCTCTATGGGATCGATATCGGGGGAGTTCGGAGGCCAATCGATATGCTGGAAGTCAGAACTGTGTTCCTCAAACCATTCCTGCACATCAAGTGCCCGATGGCTCGGCTCATTGTCATCTTGAAAGATGCCATCGCCATTCGGGAAAAAGTGTAACGTAACGAGGTGCACACAGTCAGCAAGCAGTTGACAATAGCGGAGATCAGTAATACGTTGTTCCATATGCACCAGGGGTCCAAGTTCCTGCCAGTGAAACATGCCCCACACCATACAACCGCCTCCACCGGTCTGCACTTCTGATACCATGCATGATGGATCAAGAGCCTCATGTTGTTGACGACAAATCCGTACACGACCATCCACTGTGTGGAGTAAATAACGTGACTCATCCGACCAGCACACCTTCTTCCAGTCTTCTAACGTCCAACTTGCATGCTCTTTTCACCAGGCGAGTCTTTTACGCCGATGAACCTTGGTTAGAAGAGGATGCAATAGGGGTCATCTGCTGGTATAGCCTATACGTGCGAGCGTGGGACGCATGGTCATGCCAGATATTGTTTCGGTTTGGCCCATGTTGTACTGGGTAGTCAACTCCAACAGTGCTGCGCCAGTACGAGTCGTCGGACCCGGTTCTCACCTCTAACTTCAACCTTTTGCTGACCTTTGCAGTTTTGCCGTCGGGTCGTTGTTTGACCATTTTGACGCCAGTCCTGCTACACTTTAACTACGGCGGCTCTCGAACACCCCACCAGTTCAGCTGTTAAACCTTCTAACGAAGGTTAGATGGTGCCTCGATTTCTTTTGGGAAATCGAGGCGCCAGCTCGTCGAACGTCCACAATCTGTCCTTTATCAAAGTCCGAAAAATCCTTCCATGTACCCATCACGCTAGGAATTTTACTACCTACTGAACCACTGACACTTTATCTATGCTACGTAGGTCGACTAACTGCGCACTCTCATACCTCACCACACCTAGTCAACGGGTCGAGTTCAGTTTTCATAGGGGTGGTCATAATTCAGTGATCACTCAGTGTATAGATTCTTTTGTTATATTGTCATTGTTAGAGGGTTTAAGCGTATCAGCAACTTAGGCCATATTGCGTCATATATATTTTAGGGTTTTATGACTGCAAATCTCATTTTCACTCGATTTTCTGTTTGTTGGACGCAAAATCCGAGTTTTCGGGAGAAAAAAACAATATAACCCACACCTGAGACCGACTAACTCAGCCACGTTGTGAAAAAGGCCCATAAAAATTCCTCACGTCATTGACGGGATTCGAACTCTAATCTTTTACACTCGGTGTGGGGAGGACTGTGTTTCTACCAAATGTGCTGCCCAAGAGGACTACATAAGATTCCTGAAATTAACGACAGGAGTAGAATTACATCATCTATATTAAAATAAAATTAAAAAATATATAGTATGACGTTCAGTTAAATCCTTGAGTATTCTCACTTGACCTACAGATTCGGAATTTTGCTTTTAGATTATTTTCCGAGTCTAAAAGAAAATTCTGACTGCTAATTTTGGGTTTAAATAGCCGAAAAAATTTTCAGTCACATGTGAAGGAATGATTTTAGCAGGATACCCAAAAGGACAGCATTTTTACCACTACCCCCCTACGACTCTCAGTGACTCTCCTTTTTAATTCAAATGTCTTTAATTTCCAATAATGATAGCTCTGGTGCTTAGCACAGTTGGTATAATCACTCTCTTCCCCACACCGGGTGAGTGGAAAAGAACTGAGTTCGAATTGTTATAAGTCTTTTTTTACAACGTGGCTAAGTTAGTCGATCTCAGGAGAGGGTAGCATGGTTTTTTTTCCCGGAAACTGTTTTTTCGCTCAAAAAACAGTAAATCGACCACAGAACACAATTTACAGATATATTATACACGGTGCAACATGGCATAAGGTGCTGATGCGCCTAATCCCTACAACAACCAACTTCCAATAATGGTTTGTTTTATATTGGCTATAAGACCAAGTTTATAGGTCTTTTTCAAAATACAGCAACTTAATTAAAAACTAAATCAGCCTTTTAAAATCTACAAAAAAAGAACTATTTCTCAAAGCGAAAATAGGGTAAAAACGCTCTTCTGGAGATTGTATACAAAACTGTAGCTCACCTGCAGACAACTGTTTTCGGATTCCGGAGGTCTCATGACTGTAGCATCTCTTTCCATGGAAGGTGGCCTGTGAAATACTGGCAAAGTAGCACTGGTGACATCTGGGTCCTGCCACGAGAAAGAACAGTTACTGCATGGCCTAAGAAGAACATATATTTACTATTTCTCTGACATCACACGCTTGTTTATATAATGATTATTTATACAAGAGGAGAGCGAATACTGTTGAGATGGCGTAAATATTGTTGAACAAACACGATTAACCATATTTGTCTTTTTAAAATGCAGATGATGTTATTTGAATCATCTGAAGAGGCGCTGAAGTACTTGTCCAAACAAATTTGTTAATCAGAACATTTTTAAAGGTTAAACACAAATGCAGGGTATACTTAGTTATTTCAAACATTCATTGTAGAACAGAATTAATGAGATCCTTAACAAAATAAAGTTAACGATATTCTTGGATTCTTAACTTCTTAATCGTACATTGTGATTCTTTAGCTGGGTAACCCTGATTTTTCCTATAAATAGGAAATTCGACAGACATAGGAATAGTAAATTTGATTTATAGCCAAAATTTTATATACACTATTTTGGAACGTTAAAATTGATCATTTTCTCTGCAACACTATGAAGCATGGATTGGTGGATTAACAGACTCGGTAATGTTATCCTGTAAATCCACAGGGCTTGGAGATTGTTTTATTTAAAGATGTTCCATCAGCCATCCCCTCCCAATAGGGAAAAGTCAAGTAAAGTAAGGTTTTGTGATCATGGTCGCCAAGGTCCTTTCGAAATTATTCTGTAGTAAAATCAGTGTAAACAGATTTTACTATTCTACCATTCATGCTTAGAACTTGTGAGCTTCGTTGAGTTTTAATCATCTAGCAATTCATATTATTTTGTACACAAGTGGGTCGGTCGTGATTCAGAGGTTAGTGGTTAGATAAAGAGGCTAGGGGTTAGGTAAAGAATGCATATCGCTTGTTGGAACTAATAAGTTCCTCCAAATGCAAGGCAGCAGCATATAGCCAGTATCTCGAATAAAATAACTAAACTTAAAAAACAAGTTTAAATCGAACAATAAATCGAAACCAACAAGGAGAAAAGCCTCCTGTTCTTCTGTTAATTTTGTCACCATTCCTCTTTATCTCTAAACATAAGAAACTGTTAATAATCCGTTAAAAGTTTATCAGCTTCTTGAAGGGCATTGATAAAAACTTCCGATCGATAACTACACAGCAACCAAAAATTAGCAGTTGTAATCAGAGTGGAGCTAGACTAGCTGCCAGCAAGTAGTCTTCTCCCAAAGCCCACGGGTTGGGAAATATTATATTTTATGTGTGCGATATAAATTCAATATATTCATATAGGTACACATAATAACCCACAGCTTTAATTAAGATGCCTTAGCCTAGGCAACAAACTAAATAGTCTATTAGGTAGGATCACCTCTGAACCAATATTAAAACAGTGTTATTGACAAACCTTACGTTAATGACATAAGAAAATTGCATCATTCCAATAATCGCATTCTGTGGTTGTAGCGTTCGAAAATTCCGTTTAAATCCTGTTGCTTAAATTACTAAAATCTCCTTTCCTCCATATCTTAAGTTACCTATAAAATTTATTAACTATGAAATGAGAAAGAACTAAGTGGTCATTTAAAAACTGAAGTCAATTAACTCAGACATTCTATTCTATTCGTAATCTTGGGAACCATGATGGCAGAATGCAAAACGATCTATATGAATATTGATTTCCATTACATCAGTTATAATACTTAGAAATTCTCTATTCATTAATTTAAGACTTCTAAGAGAAAGGGAGCTTTGGTTATTGACTGTAAAACTCTTCTATAAACATTCATCTGAGAATGTAAAAGTTTTTTAGAAGCGTCATGGTAAACTTTGAATCGTGATCGCAAATAATGTTCCTTTATAGCGAAAACAATCATTACAACGAAAGAATTCAATTTATAAAACGAATTTGATAATTTCTAATCTTCATTCAGGAAATATTAATGTATCAGATTCAAATTAATAAAGAATCCTACTATTATTTTTATTTTTTTGTTCCCAATCGCCATTTCATTATTTACAATTTACTTTTATTTTATTCAAAGACAAAAAGAAATCCTCCGTGAGCCAAAACCACAGACGTTGTCTTATGGCCTTTTATAGAAATCAAAAATTATTTTTTTGAATATTCATTTTACAAGTTTCAGGACTTCCTTCTCCGCTTTCATGGGTGTTGAAATAGTCAGACTGTTCATAGTCAGATTGTTCATAATTAAACCAAGTCGCACACCTTTCCAGGAAAATCAGTAAACACTAAACAATCGCTTCTGAAATAAGAGGTTGGGGATGTCAGGGGGTGAACAGGGAAAAAAGTGAGTTCTGTTGATGAAAAGTATTAGTAAAATGAAATCCATCTGCGCTTGGTTACAAAATGAAATTCCAAATTCAACATTAATGAAGGAATATGGTTTGTAGAAGAGTTTTAGGAGCATCAACGAATAAGACCATATTGCTCCGTGTATGTTATCTGTAAATTGCGTGTGTTCTGTAGTCGATTTTCTGTTTGCTGGATGAAAAACCCGAGTTTCCTATAGAAAAAACCATGCCACCATCACCTGAGACCGACTAACTCAACTACGTTGTGAAAAAGGCCCATAAAAATTCCTCCTCTCATCAACTGGCTCGAATTCAGGTCTTTTCCATCCGCTGTGGGGGAAGACGACGATCCTACCAACTGTGCTACCCCGAGGGCCGAAGGAATACAGCAAATGATACGTTCTATTATTTATCTATAGATTTCCTTATCAACAATATGCAAAGGCCTGCTTATAACTGTTCTAAAATATATATATATAGACCAATAAAAATAGTGGGGCACCATATAGAGACCTTAGGAGAATGTAGGCATAATTTCTGTTAGGTTAGGTGTTCAGCGACAAAGCAACTAACGCTATGAGTCATCAGTCAGTATACAGTATCTGTAATTGTGCTTATTCTTTAGCTAGTTTACAATTTGCTGGAAAAAAATCATACAGCCCTCGTCCGAGACCGACTAATTAGGCCATGTTAAAAAAAAGCCGAAAGTCGCCAATGGGATTCGAACTGAATCCTTTTCCAGCAGTTGTGGGAGGACGGTAGTTGTGACAGTTGTTACCCGCATTTCTTGTCAGCCATAAGAATTTTTGGACGCAATTTACCGTGGCCTATCCTTTAAGTAGATGTCAATCTTTCTTTGAAACAGGATAAACATAATAACAGATCCATAATATATTGTATCTGTAATTGTGCTTATTCTTTAGTTACTTTGCAGTTTGCTGGAAGAAAATCTTCACACAGCATCAGCGAAAAATTCATTGTATTATTTATTTTTGTCTTCTTTCTCTGATTCTTAAGCGAAAAATTCATTGTATTATTTATTTTTGTCTTCTTTCTCTGATTCTTAAGCGAAAAATGAAACTAAAATAGTGTTCTAAAATAGCGAAAATAGTGTTCGTGTTCCATTTGCACATTATTTAATATTTCCTCAAATAACTGCATAAAATTTACATTTTGCTGTTTGATATGTTATCTAGGATAATATATCAAATAATATTTGATATATAATAATATCAAATCTGTCAAATCTAATATCTAGGATAAAATAATATTTTAGTAAATTACCTCGATCCCTTAGGTGTATTATTCGCTTTTCATTGTTCAATTAGCATATAATAAACATTTTTTTCTGTTTATACTCCAGAAAGACTACATAACGTGCGAGAAGATCGTACAAGATCGAGAATACTGAGGCCAAATTGTGTCTGAACAAGAGCAGAACCCATTACCTGCAATTGAACTAAATTTAGTTTGACCGGGTTGATAAGCACAGAAGACACAGTTTCAAAAATAAAACTAGCGACCATTTTGTTTCAAAATAACGGAAGATGTATACAATCGAAACGTGTTTCCTTGAGGACTACTATTGTAAAATACTGTTGAAAATTGTTGATACTTGAAGTATATTTATAGCTTTGAAAAATAAAAATGGCCGCTCTTTTGTTTCAAGATGGCAGATCAAAATAAAATGTTGCCTAAAATTTCGTCCGATAAATTCTCTCCTTTTCCCCTGGATTTAATGGGTATCAAATATCTCGTTCTTTAGTTATAAGCATACATATATACATACACACAGACTTAAGCGCCAAGCAACTAAGACTATGAGGCACCAGTATATTTGTGTCTGTAAATTTTGTGTATTCAGTGGTCAATTTGCCTGTTTGCCGGACCAGAAACTCGAGTTTTCGGGGGAAAAAGAAGCATGTAACTCTCGTCAGAGACCAACTAACTCAGCCACGTTGTAAAAAAAAAAAAAAAAAAGCCGATAAAAATTGCTCCTACCACTGACGGATTCGAACCAACCAAGCATTTTCCTCCAAGTGGAAGGATGGTGATTGTATCTACTGTGCTATTCTGTGGGCTACATACAAACATTCTGCTCCTCTTACAGCATAAATATAAATAATTTCTTCATCAAATGAGAAAAAAGAATTCATTTTGTTTTTAAATATATATTATATTGAAGTGTACAAAATATATCAAATGTTATGATTTAATACTAACTTATATTGTTATTTATAGCATTCTATTGTTTGTTAGCATTCTGCATAAAATTTCACTTCAAAACATGCTTAAAGATCTATCTGAAGACGTAGATTTTTTTCGATATTTGGAACTCTTGTAAAAACTTGATCCAAAACTAAAGTTTATGATCAACTAATTTCTGGATCTTACCTGTAAACAATATCCAAGACGTTCAATGATTCTTGTAAAGGTGGGTCTTTCATCTGGAATAGGGTGCCAGCACTGCATCATAATCTGGTAGCTGTAACGTATCATTTAAATTCAGATTAGTTAATTCAGTACACTGCAGCTTAAGAAACAATTTGAGAAGAAAATTAAAATTAATACAATATTTTCCCACTTTTGCCTTTAGCGACTGTGTGAATATGTTGTGGAAGACCTTCCACCAATTCGTCATTGAGCTTCTTGCAAGGGTCCAAAGATGGGCTTCTTGCATGGAAAGACTTCAATTATGTGGGCTACAGAGCTTGGCAACCTTAGAGGAGACCTGATTGAGGTTTATAAGGTTCTGGGAGGAGTTAGTAAAATGAATGAAAGCGGAATTTTCACCCTTATAAAGAATTCGAGAAATAGAGACCATAAATTCAAATTAAGGTTGAGGCTGACAGGTTGGAGAAATTCAAAGATCACCTAGTTAGTTACCTACATGAGGACGGAAGCCGCATAATTTGTATTTTCTTATCCACCTTTGGGGGGCAGCAATAGCCTGTGGCTTCTTTGCACTATGTGGCTACTACTAATTAATTAGGATAATATTAAAATAATAATAATTGATCAACTTTCTTTAATAAACCCAGTTGATCAAAGAAAGTATACCGTGTTACAAGTACGAACCCACAGACAGTACTAGAGACCCAACCCACAAAGTGTACTGGGACATCACCATAATAACGGACAAGACAATCCCGCACAACAGACCAGGCTTATCTTATTAACATAGCAGTGCCCAACACTGGCAATCTCCAGAAAACCCATGAGGAAAAGAACAAGAAATACATAAACCTAAGATAGGAGATCAAAGAGATGTGGGATATGCAACAAATAACGACCATCCTGATCATCGCGTCAACCACCGGTAATGTGCCAGAGACAGAAGAGCATACCAGCAATAAGTCTCCCAGAGAACACCTACAAGGAACTCCAGGAAGTCGCAATTCTGAACACTTGTAGGATAGTCAGAGAGTTCCTCGACCAACAGCAACATCAGATATAACAACCGCCCTGCGTACTTGGTAGCAGTACCTGTCAAGGGGTGCCCCCCCAATCAAGTAGAAATAATATAAGAGCAATAATAATAATAATAATAACCTAGACAAATGCAAGACCCACACACTGCACCAGGGAAAATTAGTTGGCCGAAACTACCAGCTGCTGACTGGTAAAGAGATCGAAGCTATGACAGAAGGAGAGACCTACAAATACCTAGTGATGATGTAGGCTCAGCAGTTAGAGCACAAGGAAATCAAGAAGTGCCTGACCGAAAAATATCATCAGAGACTCAGAAGCCTGCTGAAAGCAAAACTGAACGGAGCGAACGCAGTTAAAGCCATAAATACCTATGCAGCTCCAGTACTAACATACACCTTTGGGGTCATAGATTGGACTAACACCGAGCTAGAAGATATCATGAGAAAGACAAGGGTAATGATGACCAAGAGCCGCCAACACCACCCGAATTCAGCAGTGGAGAGACTAACAATACCTCGGAAAGAAGGGGGAAGGGGCCTGATAGACTTGATAGAGCAACAGAAAACAGCGATAGTTAACCTGGAGGTTTACTTCGAGAACAACACAGCACCACTCCAACAGGTCATAAGGAAGATAGATAAGTGGTATACCCCACTCAACCTTAGCGAGGAACCCCCTCCCGCCCAGACGGCTCAAGAAAGAAGTCAGAAAGGTGGGCAAAGAAAACACTCAATGGCAGACACTACAATGACCTCCATCAAGATCACATCGATGCCATTGCTTCCAATGCATGGCTCACAAGCGGGACGCTCTTCCCCGAGACTGAAGGATTTATGCTGGCCATCCAAGACCAAGTAATCAATACCAGAAACTATAGAAAATACATCGCAAAGGAGCTCGGAATGTCAGATGACACATGTCGAAGATGCCACCTGGCCTCAGAAACGATCCAACACATCACCGCGGGGTGCAAGGTGATCACCCAGTCTGAGTACAATCATAGACACGACCAGGTAGCCAGGATAATACATCAGAAACTAGCGATGAAATACCAGTTGACCAAAGAAAGTGTACCATACTACAAGTACGAACCCAAGGCAGTACTAGAGACCCGAACCCCCAAGCTGTACTGGGATCGCGCCATAATAACGGATAAAACCATCCCGCACAACAGACCGGACATAACCCTTGTGGACAAGATGGAAAAGGCTACCTACCTGATTGACATAGCGGTGCCCAACACTAGCAATGTCCAGAAAACCCATGAGGAAAAAATTAGGAAGTACACGAACCTGAGACATGAGGTCAAAGAGATGTGGCATATGCAAGAAGTATCAACCATCCCGATCATCGTGTCAACCACCGGTTTTTTTTTTTTTTTATGGTGCCAAACACCCTACATAGCAGCCTAGAACACCTACAAGGAACTCCAAAAAGTGGCAATCCTGAACACCTGTAGGATAGTAAGAGATTTCCTCGACCAACAGTAACAACAGACATTACAACCACCCTGTGTACTTGGTAGCAGTACCCGTCGCGGAGTGGAATTCCCCAATCAGGTAGAAATAATAATAATAACATGTGGTATGGTGCGTCAGTCTTCCTTCAAAGAAGCCATGAATTCCAGCAATGCAAGTAGGTCATCTTGAGCGTACAGGAATCCAGTATTTTAATTAGTCCCATGACCACAATCTTAAAATGAGGTCAGCGTTCTTTGGTGGCAACTGCATTATCCAGATGGTAGCCCGTTAACCCTTTCCTAGCTCAACTGCTTTGCATAAGACAATATACAATGTTCGGCTATCTGTTGTGTGTGTGATTTGCTATTTGAATAGATTATTAACATGACAAGTGAATGGAATTTATCAAATCAAATCGGATGAACGTAGAAAGGATTTTAAAATCCTTCTTGTGATACTAAATAGTGTTCGCAACTTTCTGAGACTTAATTCCCTAAATAATTCTAAGATTATAAATAAATAACTTCCGGTATAACTATAGATTAATTTTAATTAAATTACCAGAATTGACAAGTCGTGACTAGGGAACTGCCAGATGACATTTCAGTCAAATCACTGCCTATTCGATTCAGAATAGGCAGTGATTTGACCGAAATTTGGGTTTAATTAAAAGGTCAACGTACATATTACAAACTGCAGATAACACAAATGACATCGCAACTGATTTTATTAAAATAAAATAATTGCTCAACTTATTGGAAAAAAAAAAAAAAACTTGGCATATCTAACGAGAATGCAAATTCTTCACAGTTTAAATTTATCAAAATATTAACGCACTTCTAACAGAACGTAAAAATTAATATTTCATATATTGTATATTGTTATTTTAATTTATTTAAATACAATAAATAAAAATCACAAAATATAGTACGGTATATCTTTGGGGAAATTGTTTCACTTATTGGTCACTAGATGGCGGTACCATTCTATGCTGCTGTCTCTTGCGCAAACTAGGTTACGAGTAACGTACTCTTCATTGATTAACCGATAGAGTGCACGATGGAAAATAAATTTAACTGACGTATTCAGCAATAAAAACTGCAGAAATAAATTGACAGTTAACGTGATTTACTTCCAAATTTAATGAAGCGTACGACTCTTCTACAGTGATAATTATATTATTTCTGAGAAAGAGTAACGTGCGAGTACAAATTAACAGTTCCAAGCAGACCCACGAAACTTCTTAAAGCTCAGAGAAAAACCATCAAATTATTATACAAATAATAAATTTTACAAAATAAAGAATAATTTGATAAGGAGTAGTTAGAACTATGTCAACAAGTTATAATTATTAGCAAATTTGGTACTTAATTGTTATGCACTAAGTAGTGTTATTATTATTAAATAATTATATTAATTATTTAATAATAAAACACATTATTAAATAATAAAAACGCAGTTAAAGCCATAATACTTATGCAGTCCTGATAGACCTCATCAGGCTCCTTCCACCCGATCATTGAGCAACAGAAAACAGCTAACGCTGTTTTCTGTTGCTCGATGATCAGGTGGAATTGTGCGTGTTCTATGGTGGTTTGTCTATTTTGCTGGACGAAAAACCCGTTTCTGGAGGGGGCAAACGTTGCTATCTACGCCTGACACTGACTAACTCAGCCACGGAGTGGGCAGACACTACAATGACTACGACCGGGACCAATACCAGGTAATCAACACCAGAAACTATACAAAATACATCACCAAGGAGTCCGGAGTGTCAGATGACATGTAGACGATGCCATCTGGCCTCAGAAACGATCCAACACATCACCACAGGATGCAAGGTGATCACTCAGACGGAGTACAATTGTAGACACAACCAGGTAGCAAGGGTAATACATCAGAAGCTAGCAAGGAAATACCATTTGATCAAAGAAAGTATACCGTATTACAAGCATGAACCCCAGGCAGTACTAGAGACTACAACCCACAAGTTGTACTGGGACCTCGCCATAATACCAAAAACAGTCCCGCACAACAGACCGAACATAACCGTTGTGGACAAGAAGGAAAAGGCTACCTATCTGATTAACATAACGGTGCCCAACACTGACAATCTCCAGAAAACTCACGAGGAAACGATCAGGAAGTACACCAACCAACCTAAGAGAGGAGATCAAAGAGATGTGGCATATGCAACAAGTAACGACCATCTCGATCATTGAAGCTGAACAACAATATTAATCGCCATAATTGTATTTATTGAGAACATGGTAATCCGAATGGTATAAACTGGTGTCAAAGTGAACTTCCTTATAGTGTCCACGACGTTAAGATTCTACTTACACAGGAGTTGGACAATTTGCAGGTGGCTCCAGTCTCCCACCAGATGTTACTAGCTGCATGACTTCTTGATTTCCTCGGCCAGGATATGGCATGTAACCCAGTGACATCACCTCCCACAACAGCACTCCGAAGGACCTGAAAATGAAAATGGAATGTTATTTCCCCAGTACGATGGTTTCGTCCCTTCCTTAAAGGAATGATGCCATCGAAAAATGTTTTTTATATATTTATAAAAAGGTATTTATTAATTAAAAACTTTAAAAAATTAAATTAACATATTAAAATATTTATAAAATGGATTATTTATTATTTAAAATTAAAAAATAAATTAAAATTATAAATATAGCACTTGCATAAGTCCGTATATTTCTGCAGCAGCTAGCAGGATTTTGATACCAGCAGTTGGCAAATCTTTTACTAGGAAGTAGAACACCCACACGATTTATATGTAAGGACCTAAACAAACCTTATTTGTCCACTATGGTTTATGCTAGCGCTCACTGATGACCACTTACCCAAAGAGCTTTTAGAATCGAAGTCTAAAAGCTCAGTCCAAGTGTGATAACCAGTCTTAACAGTCACTCGTAGAAGAATATAAATCTTCACGATACTCCCATCTCATCTGTTTTCGAGTACTGCATTGAGCCATCGCAATCTTTCTAGATGAACCCTAATCGATTCCCAACAGCCGTTTTAGTCAATCATCATTTTCTACTTAAGGAATACTCTCCTGTCTTTCCCTAACACATTATGGATTATCGATCGTGCTGAATAATTCCAATTTCTGGATTAATTCAACGTCACTTGCATTCTTATTCCCAATAAGAAAAACACATTCTTGTTGAAAAAGCAATAATTATATATTAAGTCAGATATAAGATGTATTTACTTACCATACATCGGTTTTTGAA
This sequence comes from Mastigoproctus giganteus, assembly GCF_048544385.1. Classification (NCBI taxonomy): domain Eukaryota; kingdom Metazoa; phylum Arthropoda; class Arachnida; order Uropygi; family Thelyphonidae; genus Mastigoproctus; species Mastigoproctus giganteus. The sequence continues at coordinate 208,377,564 of NC_143577.1, forward strand.
GTGAATATGCCATCCAAGAAGGCTTCGGGAGGCATCCACTTAACAGGTAGCATAGCTTTGCCACCCTTCCTGTAGTAATCTGCCCTGAAAATGGTAAGAAAATTATATTAATTATATAAATTGAATATTAATGCTAAACAGTACGATATATTTTTGCTGTTTAGAGAAAGACACGCACATTAAACATAACCGGTTACTTTGGAAAAAGTCACATGCTGAGCCACCGAGAATAAATAGACAGCAACTGAAGATAAATATTTTCCTCTATCTTCGTCGAAAGAACTCTTCTAGTGGGCTGTACCTTAACTATGGCATGGAAGATGCACACACACGGACGGAAATTCCCAGGCAAGATATCCAGCCATCCTAAATGATGTGATGTCTGGCTGGTTAAAAACATGCCGATAGACCAGTGACAGTAAACACTTCAGACCACAACAAGTCCAGACCCATTCCTGCTGGACAATGCGTCGTATTCCAGTATTCCCAGGGAGCAGTGGTTATAATCATTGTCCTCCCACACCGAGTGGAAAAAAAAGTCCAGAGTATGAATCCCATAAATGACTCCAAGAATTGTTATGGAATTTTTTCACAAAATGGATGCTCTAGTTGGTCTAAAGTAGGGGGTTGCATGTTTTTTTTCTCCAGCAAATCGACCGAAAAAAACCACCTGGCGACGTATCCTACAAAGTGGGGTATAATAGACCTTTAAATCTACATCCACTTACTAAGCACTACGAAAATGTCACTTGCGCAGTGCAAAGAACATCGCGATTGGGCAGACAATAACTAGAGAAAGATATTGTATTGGTACCAAGAATCACACAGACACAGCGTGTTTCGAAAACAAAATGAGGAAATACATCCGATGCAACTCAATAACACCAAGAACTCGTTAAAGATTGATCTTATGTCTAACTTAGAGGCAAACTCTTATCCACGGTTCTACCTAAGACTTCACCAGGACAGCTCTTTCGAATCTTACTCACTTCGCATCAGCCGGCTGGAGCCCACTATTAGTGATCGTATGCAGAACTGTTCGGGATGACCATATTTCTGGATGCATTTCGTAATCTCCTGAATCCACCACCACGATGTGTTCCAGCTCATTATAGCTATATTTATAATCCTTCTAATATTATTTCTCTGCAATGTAGATTTGAAACTATTAATTCATATAATTTTTGGATTGTATATTATAAATCTGAATTGCGAATTATTTAAAAGAACTGCGTTGTGCACCTACCGATAAATGTCTCTTGCCATACCAAAATCAGCTATTTTTACCACTCTTCCTGGACCTTTGGTAGTAAGGAGACAGTTTCTAGCTGCAATATCCCTAAAATAAGAAAAGTCAGTGATCTTTTACTTTTATGAATACGAAAGAAATAATTAACTTCGTTAATATTCTAAGTAGTTAACATTTTATATTTCATTTTACTTTAGAAGCAATCCTATTGGTTTTTCAGTTTTGACCTTTTATGGATTGGGAACTAGAGCAGTGTACGATATTGTTTCCAATTTTTTCGGCTGACCTGCGCTAAGCTTATCAAAGGGCCATAAAGGTTATCAATGTTAGGGGGCCTATGATCGAATAAAAAATGGACCTGTCCAAGGCAATACATAAAATAAGATTTCATAGATTCGCATAATCTTAAAGTAACTAAGCCGCAATTACCATAACCAACAAGTTCGAGAATTCATTATGAGTTTAAGATTAAGATGTAAGGGTTCACATTTTTCGCACGGAAATCTTTAGTTTGTGTTCGTGAGATCGTAAACAGCAGGGCAAATATATTCCACTTTCAAGAACTGTTGTATGAAAAGGGGAAAATACCCACAACTGCTGCTTGCTGGAGGTGGAAATGTAGGGATAATCTATCCCTGCATCTTCACTTTATGTACCGATATCCTTAACGTTGTTTCGGTTCAAGGACCAGTTTTTAATGAAGCGTAGCTCAGATATGCCAGACTCATAAACTAATTCTGTGTGGACACATTTAAGCCACTCATTCGTTCCAAAAAATGAGCCTGCATAGCTCTGGACTTGTTATGTAATCTTTAGTCCTTTTTGTTAGGAATATTTCTTGATCTAGCACTGAATTCAACTGTGCTTTTTAAGTTACAATTACAGTTATACTCCCTTGACTCAACTCCTATACACAAAATGGCTCTTCCTCTGCCTTACCATCTGTTTGGTGTATTTTCATGTTTTTCTTCTTCTAGAGGCTTCGATTAATTTCTTATTCCCGTTGGATTCGAACTGTACATCATATATGTGTGCATCTGTATAAATATCATGCCTTCTTTACTTTAATAATCTACCATTGTCATGCAAGTACTGTATTCTACTATATAAATATCCTGCCTTCTTTACTTTAATAATCTACCATTGTCATGCAAGTACTGTATTCTACTATATAAATATCCTGCCATCTTTCTGAAGATGCTCTAAGTACGTTTTTCAAGTATTCTGACCCTGTTATTAAATTTAAACAACGTCTGGCAATGCACAGTTGGTAAAGCCCTTCAAACTCTGGATGGAACTTCAAAAACATCTAGTATATACAAGTTATTTGATTATTGTTTATTTGTTATACGTCTATTTTATGGTCTGTTGAATGCCTAGCGATAGATACCTCTTGTTACATTAAAATTTGCAATTCTGACCATTCTCTTAAGATTTTAAAAAGGTATCCAAATAGTTGTAACAAATGAAAATACTCCGGAGGATAATTTAGAATTCTTATTCGTAATAAAGGTATCAGCATGATTTTGCTGATATGATGGACAATTTTAAATTATACTGAATGCAATTTCTATGCATTGTTGAAAATGGTAACGTTTCTTTATGACTGTGAAAATGTATAAAATAATAAATTAAATTTAGTCAACGTTAACAAAAGTATTTTAAATAATTCTTTACAATATTACTAATATTTGATTTTACCTGTGGATGAAATGACTCTCTTCCAAGTAATGGCAACCCTTTCCGACATCCAGTGCTAAATTCAACAGATCCATTAAGGTAAGAGTAGAGGATTTGTGCTGTGGAAATAAAACGTGGTATATCAGAAGTGCACTAAAGCTTTTAAATCAAAAAATTCCAAAGACACGTTCTGTTAATATGAGCATTGATACTTACTGGCTTTGGTCTGGACTCCCTTAAAAAGGATTTTAAATCACCACCGGGTAGCAGTTCAAGAACGATAAAGCGAGGTAATTTTTCAAAACAGACTCCAATGAATCCGACGATATTGGGATGGTTGAATTTGCTAAAATAGGTGAAAATAAAAAAAGATGAAATACAGAGTTGATTTTTTTTTCTGTTAGATTTTAAAAACGCACACACGAGGTGGGGCTATAAAATAATGAGACTGCTGCAATACACAAAATGTAATGAAATATTTCATAGTTTACAAGTAATTGGGCTTGGACCTTGAGCACAATGTTCCATACATTTCTTCCAAGCACAGAAACATTTCTGGGATTAATCTTCTGTTAGCCCTTTTAACACTTTGGTCGTTTTTTTTTCTGAATGTCTTCAATGGACTAAAAATGGGTTCCCTTAAGTAAACTTTTCAGTTTAAGGAAGAGAAAAGAGTCACAAAGAGTTAAATCTAGCGAGTAGGGTGCATGTTCACATACATATGGATTTGTTTTTTGGCCAGAAAATGGCGAACAACAAAAACAAAGTTTGTTTTTTGATAAGATGACATATATACTTATATTATGTCTGTTAATTGCGTGTGTTCTATGGTCGATTTGTCTGTTTTGCTGGACGAAAAACCTCAGTTCCTAGGAGAAAAACCTTGTCATCTACTCCCGAGACCGACTAACTCAGCCACGGAGTGAAAAAAACCGAAAATTCCTAGCCTCACCGACGGGATTCGAACCCGGGCCTTTTCCATCAGGTGTGGGGTGGACGGTGACGATTCCACTGTGCTACTCGCGCAGACAGAAAATGGCGAACAGAGAGTTCGTTGTGTGCTGAAATATTGTCTTGATGGAGCTAACCATCCTCCCACAATTCAGGTTTCGTCCTTCGAATTTTTTCACGCAGCCTTGTTAGAATTTCAGTGTAGTATGTTTGATTGACAGTTTGATTTGGTGGGATGTATTCAGCCGTAATAATTCCTTTAATATCGAAGAAAACAAGAAGTATGGTTTTCATTTTGGATTTCCTGTTTTTTTTTTTTTTTTGGCTGAGGATTGTTTTGTCTTTCATTTACATTGACTGTCTTTTAGTTTCTTGGTGGTACTGGAACATTCAACTTTCATCATAAGTAAGTACTCAGAAAGCCTGGATCTTCAATTTTTTTTTTCAAAACTTCTCCACAAACTTAGAGTTTTCTGATTCTTTGATTCAAAAATTTTGGCACTATCTCAGCGGACACTTTTCTCATGCCTAAATTTCTAATTAAAAATTGTCTAACTGTTTCTTTGTCCATATTGAGTTCTGAAGCAACCATTCTAACGCTTAAACGACGATCACGTCTAATGAATGTCCTTACCCCGGTTCACATTTTCATCAGTTTTCATGGAACGCCGGACGGCCTGGACGTTCATCGTCTTTCACATTCTCTCTTCCTTCTAAAACTCTCTTATGCCATTCAAACATTCGAACCCTTGACATAATATCTTCCCCATAAACTTGACATAACAACTGATAACTTTCAGTTGGTGTTTACTTTGGTTTCGTTAAAAATTTGAGGTTGATTCGTTGTTCGATTCTTTTTTTTTTTTTTTTTTTTGTCATTTTTCCGGACAACTGCAAAAACACAAGATAGTAAAAACCTGTCTCACTGCAAAGCGAATGGACGTATTGGAACGTGACTGAGAAGACAACTAGGGAAAGGGTGAATGTCAACTGTTGTGTCCTTGTTTCACAGGTGGCGCTTGGTATGTAGCACGTTATTTAATAGCCACACCTTGTATAATACGTTTATTTAGTTGAGAGGTTGAGTCAATAAACACGTTGAATTTCGGTATAGCGTTATAAGTTTTTTATTCCACAAATGAGAAAATATCAAAAGGTACAAGATTATAACAGTATACCAGATCTTATAGGGTCACATATTTCAACTGAAAGCTTTGAACTATCAATATGGGGGATGAATATCGTCTGCTGCAGGATAATTTCTGTTATGGACCAGCGTCTTTTCAAAGAATGAAAGCTCATCTTATCTATTGACTCATCCTCGTATTTTCTAATCGAAATTGAGTATCATCCATAATAAATATAATAACACAAAAACTGCTGAAAGAAATAGGAAAATCATTAACCTTATGTACAAGGAAATCTTTCTTGTGCTTAAAGGGCAGCCGTAGATCTCATGCACAAGGTCCCGGATGTCACTTTGACCGACTGTTGTCTTCTAGTAAGCGAAACATGCATTAGAGAACGTAACCCTTTTCTACTAAAAGCAAACATTTTTGAGAGGGAGGATTTGTACCTCAAGGGCAAATCCTGCAAAAAAATTCAATAATATGTACCAAATCGTTCTTGTATCTCGGGGCCCACACCCGTTTTCATTCATAGTGATACCACCACTCACTGTGAAATTACTTCACGCTAGTGACAGATTGATGGATATATTTGGGTTATCTGCAGCCCATGTCATCAACTCCTAATAGGAAACACTTGTTCACTGTGTTCCTCGAACCACTAGTGCACAGTGCGGGCCCACACATTACCTCTTGAAAGATCCAGTTTCTGTCCGAAAAAAAAATGCAACATGGAAGGGTGCACATGGTTTCCTAAAAGCTGCCGATAGACCTCGCCAATTAAATATTGGTTCATATGCACCAGGGATTCCAATTCTTCCAGCAAAACGTGTCCAACCAGCGTGATGTTCACACCACATTTGCCGTCGACAATAATCAGCGATGAGGACAAGGTGTCTCTTTGATTGTTTGCCATAGAATCCTATCCATCTCAGTGTGCAGCGCATCATGTCATTTTGTATATTGTCCTTGCATTCCCCATATGTATTGCGATTTCCACCATCGCACAGTAACCTGCCGTTTAGCCCGTACAACGCGCTGCACTCTTCGCTCACCACGAGCGTCCACTCTGTGTAAGCTTTTATAATTCTGTCGGCGGAGTTGGTTCGTTGTTTGACCCATTGGAAGCATTGTGGTTTGACCCGATATGAAAGCAGCTGACGCACTAGTTTTCACAATCATGCCTTTTTGAAACACCGTGATATCTTGACTACGTCCATAACTGCTACTTTATCACTTTACTTTCATGACCAGATGCAAATTGCCATTGCTCTATCATACGAAGCTGTTCAGCATTTTATACTTCGAACTATGCAGCATAGTCCATTACTGATAGGGTGGTCACAATTCAGTGATCACTGAGCGTATATGCTTATACACTGTCCTACCATTAATATCCGGACACCTGCCTTTAAACAAAAGTTTTTATTGTGTCATTTAATATTTTGTACTGAAACATTTTGCTTTTATGACGGCCTTCAATCTTCGCGGCTTACTCTCAACCAGCCTTTTATAAATGTCAGGTGATATGTTCCTCCACTCGACCACTCTTTAACGCAGCCACCAGTTCGGCCTTGTTCTTTGGGCGATCTCGACGTTCACGTACCCGACGATCCAATAGATCCCAAAGATGCTCGATAGGGTTCAGATCAGTATTCTGGGCTGGCCAATCCAACTTTTTCACACCCATGTCCTCAAACCACTCTGTTAAGACCCGAGCAGTATGTCCTGGCGCATTGTCTTGCTGATACAGGTATGGGCCTTCCCCGAAGTATTGCCACAATGCTGGAAGTGCAAAATTGTCCAGGCTGTCCTGGTATTGCACAGCATTCATGGTTTTGTCGATAACGACTAATGGGTCCAAGCCAAACCATGAAAGGAGCTCCATACCATGACACTGCCTCCACCAAACTTCATTGTTGGGAGGATACAATCAGGAAGGAATTTATCCCCTGGCATTCGCCACACTCAAGAACGGCCATCAGACTGGTAGAGCGCGAACCTCGACTCGTCTGTCCATAGGACTGTTTTCCACTGCTCTACAGTCCAAGATTCGCGCTCCTTACACCATGTTAATCTTCGTCTAGCCTTTGTTGAGGTGATCAATTCTGTTGAACTGTTTAGGTAATACTGTCGAACGTGTCATCTTGCATGCTCACTTTTGCAATTGTCTGTTCGAAGCCCAGCGTGCATATTTATAGCAGGTTCTGCGACGTGTTGCATGCGTAGGACCTGTTGCCTCATCCATGGAGGGGAGTCCGGATATTAATGGTAGGGCAGTGTATATGCCTCTTTATTACGATAATGTTAAGTACTTCCTTGTACATGTAACTGTTTCTGGGGATTGCTTAATAGGGTTCATCCATGTCACAGTGCACATAAATAACAGTTTTCATAACAGACTACTTACCTCATTATTAAAGCCTCCATCAGAAAATCCATCTCGGCTTGATTAGATGATAACTCTGGCAATGTCTGAAATAAATTTTGATTTCAAGATTAGAAAGGTGGTAAGAGTAATGAAATAAAGTTAAGTGCATCGTTGTTCGGTGAAGAAATAATAGGTTCTTTTAAATCAGCAATATTAGTTTTGCGTCTCATTCTTTTAACTACAAAGTTTTTCGACTTTCTCTTACCTTCACAGCAACTGGCATCTCCCCGGTTCCATTCGAATTATTCGTCACGTAGCCTTGATACACTTCTCCAAAGGCACCTTGACCCAAAGCCCTAAAATGCGTGGTGATTATGAGAAACAGTATTACCATAGTAAAATGATTTACGTTGGAATTTAAAACAAGGCAACTGTAAGCGAATAAGAATGACGCCTTTCAGACAAGGTACTTAAATCCAACTTACTTTACCAAAGTCAGGTTTTCACGAGGAATTTCCCTCAAGTCTTGCACGGTACAAGTGCTGCCACCAAATTCGTAGTTGGGATTATACTCCGTCACCATTCCCCCTGTCGCTTGGCGAAGGCGACTCAGTTGAAGTTCTGGGTTGTTCAATGGCTCGTGGCTTAGGTCACGTGCTTGCTTCTTGCGATATCGATTATCTGTTGGGGAGAGCAAAGAAAACAGAATTAGTCGAGAGAAAAACACACACACGCACATTAAGCGTAATCTACTATACTAAACACTATAGCAGAAAGAAAAACAACAGGTGGTTCAAACATTCCATAGCGCAGAGCATAGTGACCACGAGCCGTCAGCTGTTTTTCTCCCTACTTTTTGAAACTGAGTACAGTTTGTATTCAGATGCTCGAGCCATCTAACTGACTGCGTATGTATATGTGAGTAAATTTGCACGTATTCTGTGGTCGATTTGCCTGTTTGATGGACGAAAAACCATGCAACCCTCACCGGTCTGACAAACTCAGCCACGGTGTGAAAAAAAATCCCATAAAAATTCCTATAGTCTTCTCCGGGATTCGAACTCAGGTCTTTTCCACCAGTGTGGAGAGAACAGTGATTATATAACAGTATTCTGTTTATAATAGACGACCAGGAAATTAGGATAAAGGAACATTACCATATTTATGTGGTATCACTTGGATTCGGACATAAGATGTGAGTAGCTCTGTGGTCAGGGCCGCGTCAAGGCTTTTAAGCTGCCTAATGCGACGAGAAAATATCACCCTCATCAGTAGGTTAAAAGGTCACAATAATACTGTATTCATTTTGACACTCCTGTAATACTGCCCCGTCTGTACTGTACGCTGACAACTCAACCATTATCCTGTCCTGAAGAATGAGGTTCAAATCCAGTCAACACGAAATAATTTTTATTTATTATTATTTTTTTTCTTCTTTCTCGCACCATTGCTGAGTTAGTCAGCCGAATTCATTCGGATCAGCCAAAATATTTGTTTTAGAAATCATTAATTCATAATAAGAGCACAGTTTCAGCTATTAAATGTACGAATACACGTGTGATTGATAAATGGTTCCAGGAATGCAAATACTAACATTTGTATTTTGTGGAATTTCCTCTGAAAAGTTAAAAAACTCTGATTTAATTCAGACCGGAAATGCTTAATTGTTGAAAACAGGAAATCCGTGCGGCAGTGTCAGGAAGAGGAAGTAACGAACAATCAAATTATTGAGGAGAATATTTTAGTGACCTCTAGAAGAGGTCATCAGAACAGGCAATACCTCTTGAAGACATGACAAACATAAACGTCCTCTCTGACATCTAAATCCTGGGATTATTCACTTTCTGTGGATTCGGTTCACGATAATCAAAAATATCTTTAATTGTCTGATTGGCATCTGGTTTCAAAATTTACCATTTAACTCATAAAACCATTTGAGAATATATTCTAGATTTTAAAATCGATAGGAAAATATTCAGAAAAACTTTCTTAGGAGGGAACTTACATGCAAGAATCAATATGAAGGTAAGGACAGCCAAGGTGACCAACACACACATAATGATGACCACGATATAGCGAGTGGATAGACTGTAGATTCCCACAGTACTGGTGATGTCAGGTCCGGCTAGCAAGAAATACATTAATGGTCAGTGGACAGTCGATGACGTTTAATGTCGCAATCCAGTTAGTGAAACACGATAGGAAATCATCAAGTATGACTTACCTGTGCAACGGAATCCGCTTTTATCCAGACTGTGGCCCATGGGGCAGATGCAGTGGAATGTCTGGTTCTCCAGGTAAAGCTGAACGCATAAATATTGACAACCGCAACCCTTTCGAGCAGATAAAACATCCACACTTCCATCTCCACTGTTGACACCAGATTCCACTAAAGGAAGCATTGCGATGTCGATCAAATATGATGTTCCACCCTGTCCGTTCGCCGTTTCGTTATCTTGAATCACAGCATCTCCTCCTGAAATAGACGAAGCGAAACGAATTTAACAGGAAACTCTCTGTGTAATATCTCTAAATGATAATTCAAAATCAAAAGAATTTATTTTAGCTTTTAAAACTTCATTTAGGACCATCAGCGACTAAGGCCATATTGCCTATAAATTGCGTGTGTTCTGAGGTGGTCGATTTTCTGTTTGCTGGACGAAAAACCAGAGTTTCCTGGAGAAAAAATCATGCTACCTTCGCCTGAGATCGACTAACTGAGCCATTGTGAAAAAGCACATAAAAATTCCACACGTCATCGATGGGACTCGAACTCAGGTTCCATTCCACTTTTTGTAATACTTTAATTTTTTTTCTCCTGGATATTTAATAAAAATTGAAATGCAGTGCGTATTTGATGGATCTTCTCTGATTTATTAAAATAAATAAATAGCAACACGTTCCTCAGATAGTAGTATAAATGCAGTCAACATTTTCGTAATGCACTTTATTTATTTCCTTTTGGATTTTGATAACAATTAAAATATAACTTGTATTTCACGTTTCCGGTGTGATTAATATAGTAAATAAATATTAATAATTCATGATTATATATTTAGTAATCTGATAAACATGCTAGTTAAATACAGCGCGTTATATTTTAGGATTTTATTGGATTTTTATTTGTTAAATTAATTGAATTTTTCTTTTTCTGTGATTAACAGAAATGTAAAGTATTAATTATCTTGTTACCAGTTGATTGCTAATTAACAATTCATAATATATAAATATAATTATTTTCACATCACTGCGTTATACCACACACAACGCAATATTCACCCACCATTTTATTTTTAAACTCCTGGATTTTAACAACAGTCGAAAAATAAACGTATTTCACGTTTCTATGGTGATTAATATATGGAATGATAAAATAAAGGACCGATTTGCATGTTTTGCGGGATGAAAATCCGAAATATCTTAAGGAGAAAAATTCCACACTTCTGCCTGAGATTAACACTACAGCCTCACTGAAGAGGATTTGAGAAAATTTCTTCAGTAGTCGACAGAAATCGAACCCTGACTTCCTCCAAAAGAGTAGCAGACGGCGAGGAATTGTGCCGAATACTCTGCCACAAAGAGCTTAGCAAAAGACACATTTATTATTTATATTTCATAGTAGGGTTACCCGCGAGAACAATCTCACCCACCCATGTGTGTGTATGTTAGTAACTTGCATTTGTTCTCTAGTCAGTTTGCTTCGGAAAAAAACCACAGAATCCGGGCGAAAAAATCGCGATGTCCTTCCCTGAGCCCACTAACTCAGCGACGTTGTGAAAAATGCCCATAAAAATTCCTCACGTCATTGACGGAGTTCGAACTCAAGTCTTTTCCACCCGGTGTGGGGAGGATTGCGATTTATAACCACTGTAATACCCGCGATTACAGTAAAATATTATAAACAATTGTCATATTAGGGCTACCCAAGAAGCCAACTCCTCTGCCCATGTGTAGTTCTTTGAGTGTGTTCTTTGGTCAATTTGTCTGTTTTGTTGGACGAAAAACCCGAGTTTCCTGAGGATAAAACTTTGCTATCCCCTCATGAGACTGATTAATTCAGTCACTGAGTGAAAAAAAAGCCCATCAAACGTTCGCCGTGTCATTAATGGGACTCGAGTCCGGGCCTTTTATATCCAGTGTGGGAGGGCGGTGGTTCCGTTTGATTCAGATAAAATAGTTCATCCAAAGAGTTGAGAATAGTATTATTAGTAGGCAGCACTGACAAATTATGTAAGGAAGAAAGCTTATACAGCAACAGGAAAAAAAAAATCCTAACTCGCCTCATATTTTCATCCCCCTCTAATAATTAGCCTAGTTCTTACTTAAATTAATTCAAATTACACCCTTCCACAAGACCAGAATAGTATAATGCCAAAGAGACCATCATTTCAGAATCCCTAAAATCCAAGAAAGTTCTAGCAATGTCAATAGTTTGGACTGGCGCCATTTTGTGTGGTGTAAATTCAATATACACCACAAAATGGCGTCAGTCTACAAAATCACAAAAATAATTTGCAGAATGAGGAATCTAAAAATACCTGTACACAAGAATACGCAAATTCTTTTCTTGTGACCTAAAACAGTATTTATTTTCAGATTGAAAAACTAAAGGAAAAGTTAAAAAAGTGGCATCTTTCAGACTCCATGCCAGCAGAGGGAAAGTTAAATTGTAATAAACAAATTGAAAATTTGGCCTAACAAGATCATCATATGTCCCTGCATGATCAGCATAATTTATACAATGCGTGAAAGTATACATAAGATATAGCGAATTATTCATGAAGCAGTTTCATACCTTTGAAACCACCTCCCCCTCCTCCAGCAGCACAGGCACCACCACCACCTCCAAATCCACCGTATGTATCAAACATAGAGCCATACAAGGCTCTCCACCTTGTCCTCCTTCCAGTAGCGATTGGCCAGAAATCCTCTGTGAGACAGAACCATTCCATCCACCACCTCCACCTATTACAAAACAAAAAACATTTACCATCTAATGACAGCAACAACCAATGTAATTACACTGAATTTACATTCGGTAAGATCACACTGGAACGTTCGCGACAAAACAAATAACAAATCCAACTTACCTGCACCTTTAGGAGACGTCCTACCATTGCCAGGAATTGTTGTAATATTCCATCCTTGCCCGTGTGGGTCAATCGCTGTTTTTGCGATCATCGTTTCGAAGTGCAGAAAAGTCCTCCACCACCTCCAGCAATTAGTATTGGTATTTTGGTATTGGTTTGAGGATTAAACTAATAAAGGAAAAAAAAAGATGGCTATCACCATTGATAAAATCTGAGCAGACGCTTATGTAATACTACGAAGGAATAGAGAGAAGGTCATAAATTAAATTAATAAAACTCAAGTTGTCTTCAATTCTATTATTTTTTATCAATTAAAAAAAATAATGTAAATCAAAAACCACATTTTTTACCTTAAAAACAAAAGTGCCTCCACCACCACCACCACCCCCCACCTCCGCCCTGGTTTTTGATGCTTCCCCTCAACGCAAATATGTCTCTCTTCATTCTATTCTGACACCTGCTTCTGGCCTAAAATTTTAAATTATTTTAAGTTGAAAAAATAAAATAAAATAAATGAATAAACACTTTTATATTTTATGAAAGTTGTTCTCCACTAAGCATGCGCAGGAGAGCATCAAAAATATTTAAACTGTTTATATTGGAAAGTAACCATTTATTATCTTTTTGTTGAAAGACTTTATAATTAAATCTGTTTTTAGCATTTTATTGTATTTATCTATATTATTATCTTTACTTTATTGTTATATTTTATTTTAATTAAATTCCTTTACTTATAAAGCATCATTTTATTTAAAAATAAAGAGATCATATGAGACTTACCAGTTTAGGAGTGTCCTAGATAAAAAAATAAATAAATAAATGAGATGTATTGAATTTGCAAAGTGCTTATATAATAAATAATTGTACAATTTATTACAGTTGCTTTATAAGTTATATTTACGATTATGCTGATTTTTATATTTATTTTAATGCTACCGAGCCTATATTCCAACATATTTTACAAAATATTTCATATTTATTCTATAATCAATTTCTAACTATCGATCATAGATATTTTCCCATAATATCAAGCCAAGAATATCAAAAATACAGTGACAAAAATGAAGACTAGTTTCACTTCCGGGAAGCCAGTCGAAGTACCGGAAATCTGATCACTATGAGGCTGTTCCAAGTATTGTTTTCAACCCCATCTCGCTGCTTTGATTCATACAAATTACATTGCGCGAATTTATAAGTTTAAACTTACATTATGAATTTAATATTTCAACTATTTTGCATAAAAGAACGTGAAAATTAAAATAAATATAACTTCATTACAATAAAAATAATTGATTTCGGTAATTTATTATCTTTAATTTTTGAAATACAAAAAATATTTTGGAGCTAAGATCTTCTTATCGTTAAAATGGTTGGTGCAAAGGATTAAGCGTCTCCATTGAACGGACATTGGTAATTGCACATGCGGTCGAGTACGCAATAATATTGGCGACTTATCGGTGGGTTCATCAGCGAAAAGTAGCCTTAAATAAAGAGAGGGAGCTCACAAACCCCGCCATCTTTTCAAAGGAACATCATTCGTTTTATTCTATTATTATTTCATTTTATTTTGTTTATTAATCTTTGCATTCAGCTAGCACAATCGCCATCTTTGACTATTGTTGTCCTGTCACTAAATCCTGATATGAATATAAGCTACCTTCCATAGAGAGTTATTAACATTAAAATATGAACGTACGCTCTCTCAAAAAGCCTTCGACATGGAAGGAAAGCACAGTGTATCCATGAAAAATGTTCTCTCTCTGCTGTCTCTTAACCGTTTGCATTATTAAACATGAAGAATATATTAATATCGTTTGCATGTAGAGAGCCCTTCTATTTAAATTACTTTTATGATATTCAGATTGAAGCGTGGTTATGGCCTTCTTTATTAAGTTTGCTTCGAGGAGCGGAAACTCACGGATGGCCTCACTTTATTTCTTTAATATTTGGATATTTACATAAAATTTTAATTTTGCTTACACCGTCATATTTATTGCTATCAGTTCTTGGGGTGATGATCTAGAAAGACATCCATACCTCTGAGCATGCACCAGATCCTTGTTGTCCAATGAGGAAGTAGATTGTTTCTCCACCAGTCCAGTTGAAGGTCGCACGAACAACAGCTCCGCGACTTTTACCGCCATTTCGAATCGACGCTCCTCCACCTCCTGCTCCTTTGGCAAAAACCCTAAAAATTAGATTACGTAGTTGCTATAACAAACAAGTGTAAGTTGGCTTAAGTAACAGCTATTTGTTGCCAAAATCCAGGCAATTAAATAAACAGGATTTCAAGAGACAATCAATGGTAATACGTAGGGTTAACATAAGTTAAGATAAAACTTTGAAAATTGCAAGCAATCGAGTATGGATAGAGATGATTACGTGTATATTCCATCTTCTGGAACAGTCCATCATTTGTATGCCTGCCATGGTGTTATCGGTAGAGATGGCAACCTGAACTGGGCTATTTTCGTAAGCCAAGGAACACTGAGTCATGGTCGGACCTATACGACCTCTGCTTCTACAGGTACTGAAGGAGTATCCTAAAATGAAAGGTTCCCAATTAATGAAGAATTTCGCCACATCTTTTAACACAGTTTAAGTTTGTTATTCGCACAGTTAAATGAATCATATCAGAATAGATTTAATTATTTTAAACTTATTTGCTCGTTTTCATGAGAAAGTTGTTAAAGAGGCTGACCACTGGGACAGTTCAGTCCATCTTGTTGGTGGAGGGTGGGGTATCTTCATAAATCCCAACGGGATTTTAACGTCTGACCTTTCCAAACAAGTGGAAGGTTAAAGTAGTTTCTACTTTTCGTAATAGATTCGATTTTTTCTCTATTATTACCTTATGATGATTTACATTATTCAGTATTTATATAATTGTCCATGAACATTGATATCGATCCGTCAAAAATCTAATATTAAAACATATTTGTATTTATTTAATTATTAAACATAAAAATATAATAATTAAACTAAATAGTAAACATTGATTATCGTTTATATTAGCAAATTTTATATTTACATTTTATTTTATTTTACATTTTATTAAAATACAATATCTATAATTATAATTATAATATTTACATTTTGAATTTATAGAAACATTCTTACCGTGCTTCACTAGCTAATTAATTAATTAAAATTACTGAATATTATAACAGAACATGCAAATAATCATCACGATAGAATGAGAGGAAGTCTTACTATCAGCTTTCACTCCCGGATTCTGATTCAGTCCTTCAAATTCTCCTGTTTGGGATAGAAACATTTGAAATTAGTGACAAACAAACAAATAGACTATGTTATTCTGTTAAATAGCACTGAACAACAAATTTTGGGTCATATTGTGTTACGGGCATGAAAGTAAGTTTACTTGATAGATTTTGGTGTGCTAAACATGGAAATAGGGCTTAAAATGGCAGATTGGCTCTTGTTTTCGAAAAAAAGTAGTTTTTTTTATATTTATACAAGGTATTTTTTTTATTTACATGGCAGTAAGATGTAGCTACGAACATACCTGTATCAAACACGGGACCTCTTCGCCTTTCGCTTGTATTCAGCTTCGGGAGATCCCTTTTCACCATCCAACAGTAATCGGCAAATATGGTGGCAATCCATTTGCTTTTGAATCTTTGTTCCACAGCTGCGATGTCTTGATGGAAGCGCTCACCATATTCGTCGCTGATGGCGCAACAGGGAAGAAATCCAAGTGTGATTCCAAGAAAATGCATCTTCAATGACTTGTTGCACCCCCCGTTTTTCGTAAGAAGTAATGAGATCTTCCATAAGCTGCCTGTAGTTTCCGGCTTTAATATTTCCTAGAAAACCAGTCGAAATATTTCGAAAGGATTTCGATGCTGATTTCTCGTTATCTAAGGACACATTCGAACTGTTCGTCTTTGAAAAGTTGCCTTATTTGTAGACCAATGAAAGCGTCTCCCTTAATCTTCTTTGTGCTAAGTCTTGGGAATTTCTGTTGAAAGTATGTGAATGCAGGGACCGTCACTTCCAAAGCCTTCACGAAATTTTTCATGAGCCCCAGTTTGATGTGGAGTGGTGGAAGCAAAACTTTATTTGGATCTACCAGAGGTTCAAATGCTACGTTCTTCATTCCAGGTGTTAATGATTTTCGTTGAGGCCGACTCCTCTTCTCGTAGTGCATATTCTTGGCACGACTAACTCACTCGCAGAGAAAGCAACAATTTTAACTCTTTTGTAGTAGTCCTAATAAAATGGCGATTACCTTTAAATCACCACATAACTGCCACTCATACGTCTGACAGTGTACACCTAAGAGGATGTTCTCCATGTTTGCGTATGTTTCTTTTTTGTGGACAACATATTTCCGTTGTGTAATAGCGAGGCCTTAAGGCTAACCTTAGAAGCCTCTATAAATAGTCGCCATTCTTCGGGAACGTGCCTCATGTTCATTGCTGCCATTAGACCATCAACATCCTTACAAACAGTGAGTTCACCTTCTGTTTGATAGAATTTATCAGTCTTTATTTCGAGTACGAAATGTTGTCACTTTTACAGAATGATCTAGAAGGTTCCACTGTTGTAACCTCGTGGTCAAAAGATCTGCCTTATTCTTCGGCAGTTCGAAATCCTTGATGAGGTCATTAAGCTCACTTTCTGTGACCTTATGTGGTGTTCAGA
The DNA here is from genome assembly GCF_048544385.1 of Mastigoproctus giganteus. Taxonomy (NCBI): domain Eukaryota; kingdom Metazoa; phylum Arthropoda; class Arachnida; order Uropygi; family Thelyphonidae; genus Mastigoproctus; species Mastigoproctus giganteus. Next base: position 208,394,700 of record NC_143577.1, read on the forward strand.
AGGATAAAAGTTTGGGCAAAACGGTGGTTCCCTTGACGTCGACGGCGGTTGTACTTCGTGTATATCGAGTTGATGTTCATCAATGTCTTCATCTTCATCTTCATCAGAGTATACAGAAAATGGTCGGGTAGTTTGGGAAAGGTAGTACGTCACCATGAGGCACGGAACGAGTTGCAGATGATATATTTGGGTTGTCATGCATTTTGCCGAGAGCCGTAGTTGATAATGTAAAGTAACTCGCTAATATGAGACCTCAACTGTAATTCGAAAACAAGAGCCAATCAACAAACTGTGATTTTCGCGTTGAACAGCATGAAATTAGTCAAGATTGGGTATTTTCGTTTTCGTAACATTTTACACGTTGATCAGTGTAATCAACAAATGTGAGTCAACATCAATTTTTTGTTTTTTATTTCTAAGAAAATATACTTGTATAATTGATTAATATCAAAATACAAGAAACTTTGTAAAATATTAATAAATAATCGGTTATTAATCAAAATGAATTTAATACATTCATAAGCTCTTGGGAATTCACAAATGCGTTAAGCGCCTATTATTTTCAGCAAGTCTATCCGTCAACATGTAACAATTCAACACTTAGTGGATGGATCACCAGGAAATTTATATTTGAATATTTTAGAAAGTTTGTCGGGCCATGACAAATTTCATTGCAGTCGGACCAATAGAAAATATCATATGACTTGCTTAAAATTTTTCGTCTTATGATTGAAAAATAATATCCACAGATTTTGAGGGTGATTTCTTCAGCAAAAAAAATAAATAAGATTTTTAAATAAAACCGACATTATAAAATACGTATAAATCCCTTACTGTAAAATATTCTAATCATTCTACTGCAGGGAATAACCTTATGATCTACAGTTTAGAATCTTTTATTTGTATCTACATGGTTCATATATTTTTTTAACAAATTCACTCCTTGAATTTCTGGGAAGATTTAGGCTCCATTCAGATTTCATACCCTTCCTCGGTTCCTACAAGGGGAGAACTTGATAAAGATTCTGGAAATAGACTCTAATGCTACTGGGACAGCGTTTAGTTGTTGATCCGGCTTTGTATTTCCTTTTAACCAGTTACATAAAGAATTTTAGTGGTTGCCCTTAATGTGTTTTCTCTGTGTCTAGCACTATAAAATATGACAAGAACCTCATAGAAACATTATACGGTTTTTGGGAATATATCGCAGTGAAAGGGTCCTCGCATTAACGGATCTAGATCACTTGAAAGAATTTTCGTGGATCTGATATCTTCCCCCCACCACAGGGGTGGAGTAGTGGCACCCCAAAGCATCATGCGTCATGCATCAATACCCAGAAAATTCACGGTCCATAGCTCCTTGAGTATTTTAGATTTACTCCAGCCATAAAAGAAAAATAACCAATTTCTGAAATGTAAAAAACCGCTGAACAGGTATTGTTTTGAATAATAATAAAAAAGATAAAAATCATAAGAAATATGAACCTAAGTTTCATTTTTCAAATAATTCTATAAAAATTATTATTAAAATTTTAACTAAGAATTTTTTCATATTTTCTTGTTTTAAGTTTTCTTTTTTTTCCATTTATTTCATATTTAATTCATCCAAAGAAGTCCCAACACGTGCCCCAACCACTGAACATCCTTTTACTGTCCAATTACAAACTAGCAGAACCAACTTTTCTTCTTCCTCATTTATTCATTCAACTTCCGGTTTCTGAAACAACCTTCCTTCGTACGTATTTCCTGAAAATTATAATCTACAGAAATTCACTTCTAATATCTACAAGTATCTTCTTTCATTCTCTCAACTTTCAGCAGATGCGCGCTTAAAATATTTAAATAAAAATATATTTTTTAATTAAAATAACAACCAACGTAAACTAAATTTTTTCACATGTGAATAGTGAACAGTGTAATGAAGTTATCATTATCTCAAAAAAATGGATAAAATAAAGAATACCAAAAACATTTTCATTATTTATACAAAACTACCTCTTGATTGAAAATGAAACACATGATTTTTAGTTTAAGGAAAATTGATTTTTTAATTTCTTTAAATGTACTCAAGAGAGAATACATTATAGTCCACTTAACTTTTGCTTAATTAGGAAATGATTTAAGGCATCCCTCTCTGGCTAATTAATCGCGAAAATTAGAAGATTATATAAACAAAGTTTTCTCATAAGGCTGCAGTTAGTTTCGAAACGAAGTAGGAGAATAGAAAATGGCGTTTTTAATTACTGAAGAATAATTGTTAATCGATGCATTAATGTGGATGAGGTTCCAGACAGAATACAACTGTGTAGTCGCTAGTAATTGCTGTAAATCGAATTACATCAGAGTTCTACGTGCTCCTTTGTGCAAGTAGGAAAGTGGAATATCTCATTCTTTTTACGAGTAAAAAAAATAAACGAATTTTGTTTTTTCTTAGAGAGATTTCAAAGTAAATCATAATCAATCGAAAAGTTTCAACCAAGAACAGTTTATGATATTAATCAGATTTCAATGAGTTAATTTTTAAATAGGAAATTAAAGCTTTTACATAAATGACTAACTGATATCGTAGATCAGGATATTATAAGCAACAACAGTTGAACAATAGTAAAAGTACGTTTTTATTACTTCGAGTACATTGATCAAAGAGCAAAAAGAATGCGACCACGAGAAGGGAATTTACTGATTAAATAAACTAACCACTGAATGTTAAACAGGAGCCTTACATTTGACCTTTATAACCAGCCTCCATGGTATTCTGAGATCAAATATCACAGAGAAGTTGATCACAGAATTCTACATTTAACGCATCCTCAAATAATATGAATATCTTTCAAGTTTTTTTCCTCGTATATCTTTTAAATATAGCCGACTTTCAAAAGCATTTATTACCAAACTGACTCAACACAAGGTGTTATTTTAAATCTTAACCGGCAGTACTCTAACTTACACCAACTTGTATCCAACAGTTTCAAAGCAGGTTATCAAAGCAGAAACATGAAAAAGGATTTGGCACAGTCAACCCAGGTTCTATTCAAGGGTCCTGGTATGGAACTTAGTCCTGGATCATTGGCTTCTTCTCGATGATGAACTGACAAATACATAAACAATAGTTTACACCGATCCATTTTTATTCACCTTAATTCCAGAAAGGAAAAATAAAAAAAAAACTTTTTAAGTAAAATAAAAATAGATAAACAGTATAATGGCCAACAGCCATATTTACTTGTTAAATAATTCTTCTTGTTAACCGTCTTATCCATGTTCTCGTGGGACAGGAAAAATACCAAAGGTGGAAAAATTCAAAGGTCAAATGAGGACTGTCAACCGGAAGAAAGATACTGTCGTTGTCATGGGAACTAACTCCAGGAAATGTCTAAATGGAGAATTCTCGCTCCAACACATTCGTAAACCTGAAAAGTATGGAGGGAGAGAAGAGAAGAGAAGAGCAGAGAACTTCCAACAAATTCGTAAGCAAAGAACTCTTACTGGTTGCCCCTAGCAACGATTAGGAACATCAGATACACATGTAATTCGAAAGAAATAATCACACAGCCGATGCTGCTCTTCAATAGCTGTCGTGTAACTTAATAAGATGGACAGTTCTTTATTGAAAGAGCCTCAGTTTGCCTTCTGCAACTTAAATAAATCGCTCTTCCTTTCTTTCTTTTTCTTTCTTTATTTTGTTCACAAGCATACGTAATGGACTCATGTCTCAACTCTTTTCAGTGGACACTCAGTTACAGCACGTGCTAACCGCCTGTCACAGGCAAACTCGGTTAATTCCGAGGAAGCTGTCTTTAATTAATAAGTGTGGGCTGTTCCTTGTACATAAATATTTAAATATATAAAATTGGCTCCATTACTGTTCATAATATGCCTTTGTTCTTTCGCACAATTATTTCTCCAACGGAAGAGTCAAACAGTAAAGCACTCGTATCACAATGAAGTTAAATTGGTAAAACAACACAACTCATTAAGGAGCTCAATTATCATCCACCCACACAAGCGGAGCTATTCATAGGGTAAATGCTACAAAGGGGTCTCTATTGTTCGACGACTTCCCAACATGGCTTTACGATGGTGAATTAAATGAGGAAAATTTAAATAAGAGACCATTTTGGAAATTATACGCTAATTATCAAAAATAACTCGAAGTCTCCTTAATAATCGCTAATTAAATTGTTCCAAAATCCGAATAAATAATCGATATCAATCCTTGTGACTTTTCCACTTTTATATTTTCCTCGAATCACTAATTAAAAGACCATAACAAGGATTACGAACATTAAAAAGCAACACTGACATTATCATCATTTACCTGTTGTTGGCAGCCATTTTGTTTCGTTCTCTGGAACACCTAAAAAAGAAAGAAATTATGATCAGCTCGTATTCTGAGGCTTCCTAAGTATTCACGCTTTAATAACAAAACAAAAAGTAGTAACGCGACACCTACCAATCCCAAAACACTCTGGACTCAATGTGACATCATCAATGGCGATTTCTGTGTGTCGGAAACCCTTGGAGGCGCTGAACTGAAGATAATATCTATGAAGAAAAAAGAAATATTTTCCAGTTCTTTATATATTTTATTGCCCTTACTTTATTATACGCATCAGTTCTTAATCTAGGCTTCGCCAGCTAAAATTAAATAAAGTATACCATCAATTTGAGTATTTCAGCTATACGTTTTAACCCAAAAATATTTAAAAAATCATTACTTGTATTTGATACTTGGTAAAGAAACAACGGCCTTCTTCCATTTGTCGCCTTTATTTCCAAAACTTCGCCATAGTTCAACCCGCTTCCCGTTACCGAAATTAGGATCAAACTCAATGGAGTTTAGTTGCAATTCTCCAGCATGTTTGCCAAATTTGTGGTAATAGAAGCGAACCTGAAAACATCAAAAAAGCCGAGTCAGAACCACCGACAAAAAGGAAGCCAAATTAAATACGAATAAACCAACGTTTAAATGATTATAATTCTCTTTTTTCTTTATTAATAACACTTCTGTCTTTCTTATTTGTAATACTTTGTTTTAGATGCAACGGGGGATTTTGAAAGCGCCTCTACCTACCTGACAGCTGTTGAAGTATTGCGAATTGGAATTACTGTGGTAGAGTGGAGGTGGATTAAACGTTTCGCTATTCAACGACACCTCGGGTCCAAATGCTAAACTGTCCAGTACGAAATGCGCCAACATATAAACACCTGAAAATAGAACAGAAAAATAAAATTAGGATAGAAAATATCAGGATTATCCTTTTAATAAATTTTGTATTACAATTTCTTGAATAGAATTTATTGGCTGTAACTCAGAAAGAATTTGGTCAGATCTATCAGCTGAATATTTTCACTTTAGTAAAAGTTTGCGAAGCATTTCAGTTTATAATAAAACTGATGTTTCCTTACTTTTGAAATTATTTTAGGATTTATCTGCGGCATCTTATTATTGTACCTAAACTCTGGAAGGCCTGTACATGTCCCATAATGCCTTTTAAAGTTGAAATTACGGGAGCGTATCCGTCTAGTAATATCGCTTCGTACTCGATGTCGCTAAACCTCCCTCTTATGAAATGAGCTAAATGCCGCAGCACTGATATCCGGCTCGTGCCGACGATTTATTACGTATTCTGTATCAGCACGCGCTGGACATCACTCCCTTACATGTCACGAATGAGCGAGCAACGTAAGGTGGGATAGCTGATGGTTGTGTGCAAAAGCCATAGCGATGATAGAAATTTTGTTGCCACAGCCGCGAAAGCAATCACCTTTCCAGATAGGAAGACAAACGTATCGTTGCTAGGTAACGCAATAACGGGGCTCTATCGTCACTCGGAGATGGTAGCGAGAGTGAAAGGGAACGCATTGTAACACGCTCTAACAGGGAACCCAACCACTGCTATGAATATGCACAAACGGTGGACATGTTTGTAATATTGTGGCGCTGTCATTTAGCGAAAGGTAAATATGGGCCAGAACAGTAGCGCACAGATTCATGGGATACTAAGTCAAAGTATGGACGTCCGCTTGGTGCCATTACGATATTCAATTATTCCAAAAAAGTTCTTTAGTTATAAGGCTATGATGCATTTTGCCCATTGTGTCTGAAAACGTAGTGCATTCTAAAGTACGGCTTGTCTGTTTATCATGGTTAAAATATGGCTCCTCCAGTTAGAAACAGAGAACAACTCCATATCGACTAAAGCTGAGCAGTAAAGCACGATAGTGCGGTAGCACACGCGTTTCAGTAGACTTTGGTTCAAGGTTCCATGGCTGCTAATGCTAAATACAGTTAATGATTGTATTAATTGTGAAAATGATTAACTGTAAACTCCTCTGGCCTAGTATAAACTCCTCTACCTACAATCTGCTATAAACTCCCCTATCTACAATCTAGTATAAACCCCTCTATCTACAATCTACAATAAACTCCACTTTCTACAATCTAGAATAATCCTCTATCTACAATATAGTATAATCCTCTATCTTCAACAAATTCCTCCATCTACAATCTAGTATAATCCTCTTTTTTCAATAAACTCCTCTATCTACAATCTAGTATAAACTCCAGTATCGTCAATAAACTCCTCTATCTTCAATAAACTCCTCTATCTACACTCTACTATAGTAGATTGTAGATAGAGGAGTTTATACTAGATTGTAAATAGAAGAGTTTTATACTAGGTAAACTCCTCTAACCTACTCTAAACTCCTCTATCTCTTTGTTTGTTTGTTATTTTGGTAGGAGCATTAGCAACTAAGGCCATATTGCTCCAGAGATATGCGGTGGTCATTCCCTGACCTTTCCGCATCCTCCATATTTGGTGGTCACGGGCTCGAAACCAGGTCTAATCAAGAAGCGTGTGCTACGCACTGCTGCTCCTGCCCACCTGGCTACGAAGGCGCCATGCTCTATCTACAAGCGACTATAAACTCCTCTAGTATAATCGAAACTAGTATAATTGTAAACTCTTCTGACCTAATAAATCCTCTATCTAGAATCTAGTATAAACTCCTCTATCTGCAATCTAGTAAGGTGTAAGGTGTATTTAGTGTCAGACGGCACCAGGGGTTTCCCCCATCTCCGCGTAGTTTTCATTGTGGGTGTACCAGTTCACTGGAAATGCCAGAGATTTAAAAGTGTATGGATATTGTATGTGTAGTCCCATGTACCGTTGTTCATCTGGTCGTTTAGCCGCTGGACCCCTGCTGAGGCCCAACGTTGCCCCACCTTTGCCCCGTGGAGACAGACCAGGAACTCAGTAGGCTTAAGTTACTCTGGCAGGTCCTGCCACCTAATTTCCTAAGATTTCAGTGGCTAGGACCTAAAAAAAAAAAAAAAAAAAAAAAATTTATTGTATTTTTATTGCATGCATATATGCGTGCATACAAGCACATATATACACACATGCATATATGTACATCATACATGTGCCAACGTCAATCGTGGGGTTGACGTCGCTTGAGTTGGGCCAGAACGTGGGTGAAGATATTTTGGATGTATTTAAATTTAGGTGTGTGGGGCTTCGCTAGCGTGAAGATAGAGAGGGGGGAGGCTGAAGACTGTGGGGAGAAAGACAGAAGTATGGAGCCAATAGGGAAGACAGCCCCAAGTTTCAGTGTGGCATGCCCATGCCCCACCAGAGTAGAAATGAGGGGGGGCGACGAGAGAATCGTCTCCCCGGGGGAGTAGGGTTTAAAGGTGAAGGGGGCTAGGGTGCCCTCTTCAGGCTGCCATGAGGCTTTGGGAGCTAGGCTGCAGTTTGTTGTCTGTTGTCTCTATTCTTGTCCACTTGATTCAGATTGGGACACTCATGAGGCAATCCCTGTCCTTTTTTTTTTTTTTTTTTTTTTTCGTTGATTCTCTTTTCTTCTTCTTTTTCCCTTCTTTTCTTTATTCCTTTCTTTTCCATTCATTTTCTTTTCTTCCACAGTTTTCTTTTCCAGGAGTTGTCTCTGTCTTATGCGATTTATGTTACTGTACTATCAGTCTCGGTGTATGGCAATTAACACCCTTCTCCTTGTGAAGAGGTCCTGTGCATACTGGGAGAGCGCGCGGTACTCCTCTTCCGTGTCAATGAAATGATGTTCAAGTCCTTTGGGGAGGAAATGGATTTTCGTGATGAGGGTGCATCTGAGGTCTTCGTATTGTGGGCAGTCGTAAAGCAGGTGGTCCCAGCTTTCGACCTCCCGGCACGTGCAATTTGGGTCATCGACGAGGCAGAAGCTGAACAGTTTCTGGTTGAAGGGTCCATGTCCTGTGGGTAACGAGGTCAGGTGCAAGCCCGGGAAGAACCAGCCCGGTTGCCTTGGGTATATTTTGTTCAGTTCTGGAAAAAAATTACGAGTGATCTCGCCCTTTGTCGTCTCTGTCCATCTTTGTTGCCACTCCTGAAGGAGGTAGGTCTGTAGCCATGCTCTTTCCATTTTTTGACTGCTTGCTGGGTTGATTGTGAAGTCCTGATGATTTGCGGCCACTCCCTTTGAGTGCAGGTAGAGCAGTCCTGCTTTCACAGCTTCTAAATCCAGGGGTAGCGCTCCAGCAAGCACCTGCAGTGCAGGTGTGCTTACCGTGCGGCAAGCTCTGTAGTTGTCAATAGGATGGTCCTATGTGTCATATCCAGGATTTTCTTGTTGGTTACCAGTGATGTTTTGGTGTACCATACTGCAGCTGCGTAGTTTATTGCTGGGATGAAGGTTGACTTATAATATAGCATTAGAGTTCGTTTTTTCAGTCTCCAATCCTTCCTCGTAATCCTAGAGACTAGGGCTGAGTACCTTCTTATTTTCATTCTTATGTGTTTCAGGTGAGGTATGAAGGATAGGCTATTATCTAAGATAACTCCTAAGTACTTCATTTGCTTGGTGAGTTTGATGGTTAGGCCATTTATTTTTATTTGGGGCGGACGCTGTACCTGAAGAGTTCCTTTCAGCAAGATGGATATGGTTTTCGTCGGTGCAATTTTTAGCTGTTTTTTTGTGGTCCAGTATTATAATTTCTGCATTGCCTGATTACCGATGTTTTCCAGTTGGACTCTGGAATCTGCCTCAATAGTAACAATGAGATCGTCCGCAAAGGCCTGGGCCTCAGCCAGCCCCAAGTCCTGGCACAGGAAATCGTCCAAGACCACGTTCCAAATGAGAGGACCCAAGACAGACCCCTGCGGACATCTCCTATGTATGTTTCTTGTGATTTTTTGATAATTTGTATTTATTTCCACTCTTCAATCTAGTATAAACTCCTCTATCTACAATCTACTATAATCCTATATTTTCAATAAACTCGTCTATCTACAATCTAGTATAAACTCCTCTATCGCCAATAAACTCCTCTATCTACAATCTAGTATAAACTCCTCTATCTACAATCTAGTATAAACTCCTCTATCGTCAATAAACTCTTCTATCTACAATCTAGTATAAACTCCTCTATCGTCAATAAACTCCTCTATCTACAATCTAGTATAAACTCCTCTATCTACAATCTAGTATAAACTCCTCTATCTACAATGTAGTATAAACTCCTCTATCTACAATCTAGAATAATCCTCTATCTTCAAAAAACTCCTTTATCTACAATCTAGTATAAACACCTCTATCGTCGATAAACTCCTCTATCTGCTATCTAGTATAAATTCCTCTGACCTACTCTAAACTCCTCTATCTACAATAATCTCCTGTAGTATAATCTAATCTAGTATAACTGTAAACTCTTCTAGTATAAACTTCTCTATCTTCAATAAACTGCTCTATCTACAATCTAGTAAACTCCTCTATCTACAATCTAGTAAACTCCTCTATCTACAATCTAGTATAATCCTCCATCTTCAATAAACTCCTTTATCTGCAATCTAGTATGAACTAAACTCCTCTATCTACAATCTACTATACTGTAAACTCCTTTATCTACATTCTACTATAGTAGAGTGCAGTTGTAGATAGTGGAGTTTATACTAGATTGTAAATAGAAGAGTTTTATACTAGGTAAACTCTTCTGACCTACTCTAAACTCCTCTATCTACAAGCTACTATAAACTCCTGCAGTATAATCTAATCTAGTATAATTGTAAACTCTTCTGACCTAGAATAAACTCCTCTTACCTAATATAAACGCCTCTGTCTACAATCTACATCTACAATCTGGTATAAACTCCTCCATCTACAATCTGGTATAATTGTAAACTTCTCTGACCCAATGCCAAAGTACAAACAAAACATTTATTTGTTAAACGAACTGGTATGATCTTAATCGGTTAATTGACGATCTCATTAACCAATGAGGTCAACAGAATTAGCAAGATATGGAAAGAGGCTAGCAATTTTGTCCATATTTTCAGCAAAACCGTAAGCAGAATCAGATTTCACTGCAAAGACTGCTAATCCGTACAGTTAAGCTTTTCTTGTACATATTTTTAACGCTGTCTTAAATTTCTCGCATTTTCTTAAAGGCCGGAGGAGAATAAATTACATTGCAAGTCCACTTTAAGTTCCAGATGACTAATGATGTTAACGCACCATTCCATTAAAAGTGAAAAACACACCTTTTTAGCTGAGGGCGCCCCAGCAGAAACGCCTCCGCAAAAAGAAGCCATAAATCAGAGGACTTATTTTATAAGGATTCTTATGTAACTTCTTCAAAAATCTATTCAGTGCCCTACACAATAATCACCACTGTCTTGTGATATGTAAAGCAGAATTTATGTCCGTATTGTGAGAAAATTAATCATCCCTACTTTTCTTTCTACAGCGATTTAAAATCTCTTTTCTTTTTTTTTTTGTAGAAGAGAAGATCGACTTCCTGGTTGCTTACATCTATTAGAAGCTGCAAGATTCATCAGTAAGTTCTAGGACAACTACAATAAAGCACTGACAAAAATTCTAACAAAATGAGCACCTATAAAAACTTAAAACAGGGCATGTCTGAAAATCTATTATCGAAGATAGATTTTCTGTTACTTTGGTTGCTCAATATAAAAAACAATAAATAATATAGCGCTTTAATTTGCGCATAAGACCAAAATAACAGCATGTACCCTGAATGCACGAAAAATGTTTTATTTTATGTGAAAACATCCTTGGGAAACGTACACTTGAAATTGTATTTACAACACTTTTCACAATTCGATAGTGGACGGCGAATGAAAATCAAAACCGTTTAAATTTTTAAAATCGAACAGCTAGAACCAATGTTATGAACGATGTAACGTTTCATGCTCACGCACGCCACTTACTCTGTGAAATCAACGTTAGGGACTTAGCGTCATTTAGGAAGTGACGTCATTTGCGTCAATTCCGTCTCGCGTTTTCGTTACCAGTCGGTTTTACTTCAGCCTGAAAATTTAATTGGTGCCGCCAAAGATGTTCTCAATCAATAAATTGAGAGAAAAAGTAAAAATAAAATTACCAATATTTAAATAAAAATATATTCACAAGAAATCGTGATGAAGCTTGTCCAAATAATCAAGAATGTCCCACGATATAAAATCCGAGTAAATAACTAGAACCACAGACACTCTTAAACGATTCAGTAAATTAACCACACAAACTGGTTGGTAATTAACACAGCCAAGACCATCAGAGCATTAATTACACGACAGTATGTTATTACCACTTGGATGTGTGGTAACGAAATCTCGTGTTTGGTCACCGGAGAATGTTGGTTGGCATCTTGCCAATAACGGCGCGTCTTAGAACTGCGTTCTCCACTGTGGGATGTACGTATATACATGCTAACATCTCGATCAATCGTGTACTCTGTCATACCCTAATAAAAAGGCTTTTTGTCCAATTTCTCTCGAGCCACCTGTGTGCTCTACTAGTGTACACAAATCGTGGGGGGTCACTTGACGTGTTTCCTCCCAATAAGACCGATCGGTTCGCCTATATTGCGATACGGCGTTCATCTATGCTGTGTGACAAATGTCCTCTATGTAAAGTAATTAACCGCCACAATCCTGGCACTGCACACGATATCTCATCCCTACTATCTTACTTTTTGCAATAACAGAAGTAGGGCCCTTAACATTACTCAATAAACTACGTCTGAAACGTCTGATACAAGTTCGGATTATGTCCAGGTAAGGCAGACTAGTGCTTAGGTTACAGCCCGGATAGCAAAAAATCTCCCCTCAACTCCCACCTTCCTTTTTTCAGTTATTTTTCTCATCTCGTGTAGTATGCATTACAGTAAAATCTGCATTAAGACTATTTCTGCTCTTTCTTTTAAAAGATTAGCGTGATAGGTGTTTTATTACAATGCTCAGTAAACTAAAAGGAAGCAGTTAGCGCATACAGCAGGATACAAAACTAAATTATTTAGTTTCGTATCCTCCCTCATGTAGGACACGAATCGAACATATTTTATGTATAAACATAAACTATGAATTATGAAATCCATAATAAATAATTAATAATAATAATTGCGTCACGGAAAATTAGTCAACCGAAACTACCAGCTACAGACTGGTAAAGGGATCAAAGCCATGATAGAGGGAGAGGCCAACCTGGCGATGATGCAGGCTCAGCAGTTACAGCACAAGGAAATTAAGGCCTGCCTGACCGAAAAATACCATCAGAGACTCAGAAGCCTGCTGAAAGCAAAGCTGAACGAAGGGAACACAGTTAAAGCCATAAACACCTGTAGGATAGTCAGAGAGTTCTTCGACCAACAGTAACACCAGACATAACAACAACCACCCACCCTGTGTACTTGGTAGCAGTACCCGTCACGAGGTGGAACCCCCAATCAGGGAGAAATAATAATAAAATCTACTGATTAAAATATGTACAATTTTATTAAGTTCTTTTTGAAACATAGATTTAATAAATTAATTTAATATTTATTAACTACACGCAGGTTTTGTTCTCAATTGGTTAATCTTGTGCGATTAATTCTGATTTTATTTTACACTTCTGTGTTTTTCTGTTGTTTTTTTTATAATTAAGCGCTAACGTGACATTATTTCACTTTCAAAAACTTATTTTACTAATATTAATAAACTAAGAAAACGGCTGATAGAATAAAAATAATAATAAAAGATGAAGAGAGTAATTACTGAAGAAGAGAAGATATACACCTATTTTATAATTCAGTGGTTTTATTTAATATTTTACTTATATCTATCTATTTCTCTTCATATATATGAAACCGTATTCGAATATTCGAAATGAAGAGATATTTTTAATTGCTGGAGTGACTAGACATTTTTAAACAAATTAAACTACACCACCAATTAAAATAATTTGCTCGCAATATGATCACTGATGTTGCTAATGAATTTTTAAGAATTTTACTGTTGCAATAAAAATCGTTGACTTCTGTTTGAATTATATTTTGGGGTGGGGGGCCTGTTTTTGCGTAGGTCATAAAAACTTTGTAGGCCCATGCACAAGGCCTAACAGAAAATAACGCCCGGCTACGTAATTTTGGCAGCAGCATTGAGACAGCAGTCCTGGGATGCGCTGATTATGGAGATTCTAGAGGATCCCACCATAAACAGCAGAAAGAGATCCCTTCTGCTATTTATGGTGGGTTGATAGGCCTAGGTAGATCTATCTGACCGGCCATTTTGGTGGTCCGTACTCGTGGAGGAATGTGGTGGTTATCAAGGGTCCACTTGAACAGCCAGTACTCTTCGGCATAGATTTTTACGTTTATTGCCAGACCTGCTGAAGCTCAGATTTCTTCTGCAATAGCACACAGGAAACTAAATTACAGCCTGGATATTTTATTCATCATTCTTATGTCATTTATGTACAGAAGGATTTGTACCATCAAAGGTTACTCATTTTTGTAACTATGGGCTCAATATGATGATGAAATCTTAGCTTTGGGTTGAAAATAAACTGCAAGGTCTTTGTGGCTGTTCAATATTGGGATCTGGGCTCAATTTCAAAGAAAAATGGGCACTGTTCTTTAAAAGAAATTGATGAAATAGAGAAATATTCAGAAGTGTGCCAATATCTTCTTTTTCTTTTTTTTTTTTTTACTTCCTCTCCATCATGCATGTGGAAATAGTATTTCATTTTAATTTATAGAAGAGCGAAACTGAATGAAAGTCTCCACACTGAAAGTGATTCTACAAACAGCTTGCAAATTTACAGGCAAAATCTAACCAAAACAGGTTCTAAAGAAAAACACAACTAGTAATTATGAATAGAGTAATTTTTTAGGTAATATATATTTTCATTTTTGTGTCCAATAATAATTTAGTCACTCTAGTTATTCCCACGTACGTTCCATCATTTATCAACCGATGTCCCGAATAGTTATGATATTATCTAAAAAAATATCGCGGAAGCAAATCAGTTGATAATAAATCGGAATGAACACACAGGAAGCAGAGATCCACGACCCAACAGAATAAGTCAGTTATGAAATACGTCGTCTCCTTCCGTTCGCGGGGCCCTGTTTTAACAAGGCGTGCTCGTGACATCCGTCAACAGCAAGGAAGGATGCTCGATTTTCAAAATTCAGGAACATCCCGAACTACGCGTTGAGTTTGTCATTTTGCATGACTGACCAGCTTGTTCTGTCACTTGGCAATCGTGAATTTCAACTTGCAGAACTTAATTTTTCAAAACGAATATCAACTCCACCTGGAGGCCAGTGTGATCGTGTACATTTGTGTAATGATAAATTCCAGTATACAAATATCGATCGTTAGTCGTACTTTAAACTCACCACTAATATTCTGGTAGGTATGATCGAAACTGGGTCCACTGTTTTCGGCAGGAGTTGACCCGTTGTGTCTGATCCATTTACTTTCGCCGAATTTAGTTGTTGTCCACCCGCAGGTTCCATTTTCGAAAGTACATCGTGCAAATTCCGGCACCTGATCTATAAGACAGGAAAGAAAACAAAAATTTTAATTTTGAATGTTGTTTTCCAATAGTTTAGGTTAACTTCCAAAGTACTATGACCTTAATCTTTTTAAAACCACATATTTCACTCAGTTCATTAAAACTCGTACATTAACTTATAATGTATTAAATGAAACGCGTAGAAATTTTGTTATTTGAAGTGATCAACGTCGGTTGCTATGACAACAAAACGGTGGCTTGGTTGCCATAGCAACCCACGTCAATTTATCGAGGATTATTACAATTAAGTAATCGTCGGTTGTTATGACAACTAAGCAGTCGCTTAGTTGTCATAACAACTTGGTTGTGAAGCTTTCAATGTGTTGGCATCCATTCCCCTGGTTCTGAAGTTCTTTAAAATCTTGGTTGCAAACTTGTTTACTTTGAGGCCACCAATTAATCCGATGATGACTTTGCAGAGGACGATAAGCTTTCTTTCAATAAACAATTGGCTTTTCCACGGAGTTGTTTTCAAGGTTGAGTTGAAAATATTTGGATATTGTCAGGGGATGACCACTAACCCGATTAAGTCACCTCATGATCCAATATTCGAAGATCAATGCCTCTTTATGTGTGATTTTAGAGTAGTTGACTAGATGCTGACATCATACACTGGTATTGGTACCAAGCATTTTGAATATAGTTTGGTTAGTAACGTCTTATCGCTAACAAACTCTTGACTGTCCAGATGCTGCAAGGGTTTCAGCTCTGACTTTGACAAAGCATTGCTCAAATGGTAGTGCGAACGTCAACACCAAATAAGATGGCTTACTGTCATGAAGTTCCTCTTCAAAAAAGACATGAGGGTCCGAAATTCATCGAAAGTTTCGATTTAAGTGTGAAAAATCTTTGTCTATTCCGAGTTCAGTATTTTGCTGACACAAATCATTCAAGAGGGTCACAAACCAATGACGAAAGAAGCGCACAAAGAAAAGGCTAAAAACGTGGCATTCAAATTGTTGACAAATTCAAACGGTGTAAGAGAAGAGTACGAGCGAGTGAGTGCATTAGCGTTGAAACTTAATATTAGAGTTGGAAGTGCCAGCATTGTAACAACTTGAAATTTGGCAAAGTCAGCATCTGAGTGCCCAAATAGTTGTCACCAGAACAAAAGGCGATGAAAGTTCAAACTGTAAGATTTGAAAATCTTACAAAAATAAAATATTTTTTTTAGACTTTGGAAGTTTGTTTTCCTTTTTGGATTCTTGCCGTTAGTAGGATAATATGGTAATATCCGAAGTTTCAATAACAAGAATTATTCAGTAAGAATTGTAAAATTAGTGGGTAGTAGAAATGAAAACAGAGCCATTACCATAACAAGCAGGGAATAGACGGTGAATACTACGGCAAAAGCAGCAAGTGGTTTTGCGAAACAAACAAGTTAATGTTTATGCAAGGTCAATATAGTAGGGGCAATTTACTTCAGTCGCTAGACCGGAAATCGGTTCTTAAACGCACACACAAGTTTCCAAAAATAGATGCTGTGGTCACTAATGTCACTTTTTGTGGTTTTAAAATGCTATGGAGACAAGGCGTTATATGAGAGGGATATAGTTGTTTTTGGACAATCGGCACCTTTAAACGGCATACCGGATGGCCGCCGATCCAACAGGTTGTAAAAAAAAAGGGGAGTATTGATCACGTGCTACTGGGCCGCGGAATAAGGGGTTTTCCAACAAATGGAATGAGATAGAATCCGAAAGTAAATGTAAGATTGGTAGAAGTCACTGGGAAATGGGCGTGGCGAAATCGGCAGTAAGAGGTAGGAAAAAGGCAGTGAAGGAGTGGCAATGACACTAAGTTGAGATTTTGGCGGTGTGGATGAAATGGTTTAAGGACACAAAGTTGAGATTTTGTCTGTGTGAGTAAGAATGGGTTAGTCAGACACATAGTTTAAATTTTTGGTCGGTGCTAGTGAGAATGGGTTAGTCGTTGAGAAAGTCATAGTTCTTTTTTTGAGTGGAACATAGTCAATGTTGGCTCTTTGGAAAAGTCTAGGAGTTGGGAAGAAATATGTGAAAGATAAAAACGAGTCTCTCACAAGAAAGAGGTGAAATCGAATCTGCCATTAAAGACTTTTCTTGGAAAGCAAAGTGCAGGAATCGGATGGAATCGGAACGCCAACCGACATGAGAGTAGCCATTCCGAAACAGGAGAAGTGCATCAAGCGGCCTGAATAAAATGGAACCGAAACCTACCTGGCAGCCCTACTACCAGTGCCTAATTCTTCAAGAATAGTAAGACGCCGCCCCAGATAGTGAAGATAAGCTGTACATGATAGGAAGGATGAAAGATGACACCCCGCCGAGTTCTACAAGTAAGTGGCTAGATTGTAGTAGTACCTTCACACACACCAAGAACTGTAGAAACCCAGTAAATTGGTCAGCAGGACTTTAGAAATACCTAATGGTAAAGATAGTTTAGGGAAGAATCAGGAAGGAAGAACATTAAAAAGGGAGAAATTTATTAGATATAGGATATTTAGAATGCTGGATATATGATAATGTAGAAAGGAATAGTATGGAATTAATGTTTCTTATTAATGGTATTTAATTGATGCAGTATTAAATATATGTAGGAAGGAATGGAATGGAACTGATATTTCTTGTTAATAGTATTTAATTAGTGCAGTACTAAATATATGTAGAAAGGAATAGAATGGAATTGATGGTTCTTATTAATGGTAATTAAATGACGCAGTATTAAGTATATGTAGAAAGGAATGGAATGGAATTGATCTTGTTAATGGTATTTAACTGATGCAGTATTAAACATATGTAGAAGGGTATAGAATGGAATGGATATTTTTTTACTAATGGTATTTAGAGGATGCAGGATAAAATATATTAACAAAGGAAGGGATTGATATTAGCTTGTTAATGATTTTTACTGATGTATGAATATGATATATATACACACATGTAGGTGAGACCAAATCATGTTGTCATATGTATGAATTTAATTATTATTTGGTTTAATTATGCTCATGTAAATATGTCTAATAAACTGATTTTTTTATACAATATTTGTGTGTGTCTTTTGTTGTTCTGGGCACAAGCCTATCCAAAGGGAATTAAACACATTAAGGAGCTTTCCCCCTTGAGCTTAGAATTTTCTGTGAAGCAATAGTCAGATGCGCAAGAGGGGATATATTTAAATAGGGGAAACAAAAAACAAAAGGATATAATATATAAATAAATAAAATACATATAATCTTTAATGAAACCCCCCCCCAACAAAACTTCGAGTCTAAATGAATGGTTTCAGAAGGAGATTACTTTTTGAATCGCATGGTGGCCACAGATGAGACAGAGGTATATCAAGTGACTTAGAGGACAACTATTCCAGTATGGAATGGAGAATACAATTCACGGGCAGGAAACAAAATTTAAAAGCGTGTCCTCAGCAAACAAGGAATCATGCCGATTTCCTAAAAAAAGCCGTAAAATTAGTATCGATTAAAACTTGTATTTTGATCGCCTATGGAAGGAGCCACGGCGCCTTTGTTTTCCCTCATGAAAACATCCCTCCACATATATTTAACTGACTCTGAATTTTATGGATCTAATTTTTATACCATGCGATTTTCATATGTTCGTTCCGATGGGAGAGCAATTAGGATGCAAGAAATTCAACTCGATTGGTGAAATGAAATATGCAGTCCAATATAACGATTTCGATAATGTATAATCTAGTGTTTTTAAATCAACTTCATTTTCTATTTTATATTTTATAGTTATTTGTGCTTTGCACTTATTTCATTGGGATTACTTAAACGTTAAATTTAATTGGAAGTTTCGTATTATATACTTTTCCAAATAAAATTTTGAAAAGTATTCGTGTGTTTTTATAAACCACTTCATAAATAAATTTTGGCTGAAAATACAATGTAAATAAAAAATCCTTTCGATCTTTGTACATTATTTACAACAACATAATGGATATACGAGTATAACCTACATCTCAGTGTATGTGTCAAGAATTAAAAAGCTAAGGCAATGAGGTATAGACGGGATTCGAACTCTGTCCTTTCCAACCCGGTATGGAAGACGGTGATTATAACCACTGGCTACACGGGAAGGTTTTACAGCTCCAAATGAAAGCGTAAGTTGTTTACACCTCGATTGATCTGTAACCATGAAGTTCTTAACGTCTCTTTGAGGGTTAACTTGGCGCATTATAGCCATAGTTGTATTTGGGCCATAAAAAACCAAAAACTTTGTGGATTACACAAATTGTTTGTAATCATCTTTCTCCCCACAAAGGACGGAAAAGGGACGGGGTTCGAATTCCGTCAATGAGAGGAACTTTTATGTTGGACTTAAGAGCAAACAGATTTTTTCTCTCCGGAAACTTAGGTTTTAAATCCAGAAAAACAGGCAAACCGACCAGAGAACAAACACATGGGTAGATGGGGTAATCTTCGGGTGATCCTAATATAATTTTTTTTTAATCTCTTCACGTGACTTCTAGAATATAACCAGAAATATAATCCGTCTGTAACTCCTAAAACATGAATTATAGTATAAATTTCATGTTCCTGATTTGGCTAATTTATCAACTACGTTAATACAAAAATTCGTTAAGCGATACCACACTAAGGAGCTACCAGCACCCTTCACAACTGTCAACAAAAATGGCATTTGACTAGAAGCTCCCTCTATCTTTCATTACGTCTTCAACTACCTCGAAACAACGCTACAATGGCAACCACTCCTTTTAACTCTAAGCCTGTTCTTCACAATGGACGAAAACTATTCACCTAATTAGCCTTTTCCGTTATTAATTGCAAGTTTCTAATCTGGCCAAAGCACTTGCTAACCGAGTCTCGTATATTTCCTTATCAGTCCCTAACGATTGAGTTTGAATAATTGCTGTTGGGTATTTAGAGGATGTCTGATAGGGCCTGAATCCGGCGTTTGTAGTTGACCATTTACTGTTTTATGCCCACCTCCCAATTTCCTAATATTTCAAGCATGCGTGTGAGTGATAACACAAAACCCTTTTGGGAAATGCGTGGGTGGTCTACGCTCCGCAGTCAGGTCAGAAGTTTAACGAAGATTAATCCTTTTAGAGGCGTTTCTAGAATCAAGGAGACCTCTCGGATTAAATATCCCGCCTTATGGCATGTAGACAAGACTAAGGATGGACTATGTATACTCAAAACAAATTGTGGGTGTTTTGAGATTAGTAAAAGTAAGCCTCGTCATGTTACTCCTCCGCTTTACCACTCCAGCCTTTTATGCGTGTTTTGCAATCGCCTACCTTTATTTTCGGTGCAATGAAGGAGAATTGGGTCATGCCTTGGTCTGTTTCGCAAGCACCAGAACAAAACAGCAAACAGATCTCGCTGCATCAAAGATTCTGTTTCTTAGCTTGTCTAAGTGTTGTCATTTTATTCTACGACAGTCACTGAACACTTTTTCAACAAACAACCTTTCAAAGGAATATCACTTATCTTCGGTATCTTATTCCCTTGTAATTCTTACAACAAAGAGTTGCTTTTTTTTTTAAGTGAAAGATCTTAGACAACGAACGTCTGAAACTATATCCTCATCTTCTTCTTCCAGGCGTGCTCGTTGGCAGCACTAAACGTATCACATCTCTTTATCTAGATGCAACCGTTTGCTTTGAAACGGTTGTCGTGGCAACGGACTTCTAAAGAGACTCCTGCAAGGACGTGATTGATGCACACATAAAAAGGAGGCTGTTAGGCTGGGATTGGTTTTGTTACCTGGATGACGTAGCGAGCTTATCTGCGACGTTTAACCTCCAGCACTAAGAGGAAGTCTGTGTTCGAGTAAATTAAATGGTGCTTTTTTTCTTTCTTTAATAGGATCGGACATGAATTCTCTGCCTTCAGAAATGGACTGACCATTAACATCACTAGAGGAATCTGAAAATGAGAGAATCAATAAAAGAAACCTGGAGCGCCATCAGGGATTACTTTCGAAACATCAACTTGCCGCAGACATGGTCAATGCAAATGTTAACATTACAGCGCTGTTCCGTCAATGTTCTTCAACTACAATCAAATCTTGCCGGCCTGATTCGCTAGTGCAATCATTGAACTTACTACATCTAAAGCAATTTGCATGCAAATATCTGTAGCTCCGAGATTACCAACATTACTTTGACTTCATTCTGCAGCACGAACTTCACTCCGAAGTCCTGCAAGAACTTCATTTGGAATATGAAGCATGTGTCAAATATTTCATTACTTCTAAAGATGGGCGCATCGTTTAACAGAGAGCACATTAAAAACGTCTTTGCCAACTATTACTACTACACGCTGAAGTAGCGATCGGGTCCATACAGCTTAATCTCAATCCTGAGTGTCATAACACGAGTTATTAAAAAATTTAATAATCTATTCATGAGCTTAAAGCTAATATAACGCCTAGATGAGATGGAATTCAATTTCTTCCTTCTAGTGAAGAACAGAGGGTAATTCCGATATAAGTAATACATGGTGACAATTTTAAAACAGCTATTAATCAGTCCAAACTTTATTTTGAACAGTCTAAGATTAGAAAACTTTTTTCTTGTCCAAATGGTACTCGAGAATTCTAGTCTCTTACCAAATTTATTGACCGCAATATCTGTCCATCAATACATTCTCACCTCTGTTACAACCAGACGGTTCTATTGCATACTCAGCTATGACATTCTACTTTGCTTCTAACTGTTGTATAATTGATGATCTTGCTAACCAACCTCCTATCATAATCTCCACTCAAAATCTCCGGTGGCCTTCCAACAGAATAATATCAGAAGAATTCTGAAAAATCTTGGCATCAAGATTTTTTCAGAATTCTCCATGTCCTGATGGTGTTTTTCATGTTCTCAAAACCTGTACTGAGATTGCCCCTGTTTTGTATAGCCTTTTTACACTTTCTTATTCCACTGTTGTTTTTCTTTCTGCTTGAAAATTTGCTCATATCCAACCAATTCCCGAAAAAGGATAAAAAATCAATACCGTCCAATTATCGTCTCATTGCGATTATCTCTACTCTTTTCGAAGTAATACAGAAATTTCTTAACCACCAACACCAAAACTATCTGTAAACCTTCCATCTGATCAATGATCGCCAATATGGATTCCTTCAGTGACGATCCACTGATGATATATTGGCTTACCTACCTATGAACAAATTCAATGGAAAAGTTTGGTGAAACTCAAGCAGTTGCTTTATGCATTTCTAAGGCTCGCACTTGGCATAAAGATCCTCTAAACAATCTTCCATATTATGTATTGCCGACTTTTTTTTTTAATTGGATATCAAATTTTTTCTTTAACCGTTCGTTGTGGTTAACTAATAAATATCAATATCAAAATAACCGTTCGCTGTGGGTGAGGGTAGACGGCTTCCTGTCTACCTTCAGAGAGAGACTGCTCTCTGTCTAACTTCCTCACTAATTCTGATGTTCCGTTCTTTCTCCCGCGCTAACCTTCTTTCACTGAGTGGAGCTCTACATAATTTTGCTGATAATATAACATTGCATTCCACCTGTCAGTTTGAGAAACCTTGCCCTGCACAAACGGCGTAAACTTTTTGAATATCCGCCACCGATTCCTTAAATGCTGATCTCCAGTTCCAGATAATAGAACTGCTGAAATTCCAATAATTTCAGTTCCATAGAAGATTGAAACTATTGAAATTTCAATAGTTCCAATCAGGATTGTCCTCAAAATCCTCGATGACGTACACTTCAATATATGCTTTTACCTTATCATGATGCATCGACTTTAAATTCTACTACACTACCTGGACACTTTATAAGGAACGTGGAGGTTTAGGCTATTCAATTATAAGAGATCACATGGTGTTTTAGTGGCCATCGAACCGCGTGACCAGACCAGTGTTCAAATCAGTTCATCGGCAATGAGGAAGGTACAAGATATCGCTGATTTCCAAAGAGATTATCATTTAGAAAGCACTACAGCAGAGAGGGTTGCTACACTTGCTGGATATTCCGTTCTTCGTCCTCCGGCGGATTCCCAGAAAATATCGACGCGGCTGAATTAGTCATTTGAGACTAATTCAGGCGCGTGAACAAGCTCAGCCATGCGAAAAAGGCCAATAAAAATTCCTCTCGTCAGTGGCGGAATTCGAACGGAGGCCCTTTCCAGTGCGGGAAGACAGTAAGCATAACAACTATGCTACCGCAAGGGCCACATTGACAGCACTGATCCTTTTACTCTAGACGAGCTCGTCACAGTACTCAACAATAATCCTAAGAATGCCCAGGTCTTGACGTTGGATTACATCTTTATCCTCCGAGTACACAAGTTGTGCCCTCAGCACGTACTACTCCTGTATAACAAATGTCTGAAGGAGGGCTGATTCCCCAGGGTCTGGAAATCAGCATTCCTACGTTTAATTAAAAACCTCACAAGCCTGCAACCGATCCACGCTGCTTTCGCCCAATTACCCTGCTTGACAACCTTGGAAAGGTCCTAGAGCGATTGATAACTCTTCGAGTCATGGCATTATTTCAATCACAGAACCTGTTTGCACCATGCCAGTATGGATTCACCCCTGGATGGTCCTGTGGGGACGCTCTATTCAACCTCGTACTACACATTGAAAACTCTACGGCAAAATTTGAGATGGCTATATTTGTAGATTTGGAGGGCGCTTTTGACTACATCTGGTGGGATAGCACCCTGGCCTACCTACGGGCAGCCTCCCGCTCCAAGCAACTTTATAGATTATTTTTTCAAAGTTATTTCTCTGAAAGGGAGATCATCTTAAAATCTAAGCACTACCAGGTTTTTAGACAAATCAACCGGGGGTGCCCATAAGGTTCCATCCTGGGCCTTGGTGTGGAACATGGTCGGGCAGGTCTGCCCCACGCGCACCTTTGAGAAAGTAAAGATCATCGCATTTGCGGATGATTTAACAATCACAGTATCCAGCCACTCTCGAAAAATCATCAAAGACAGAGTAAACCACATCCTGGCCGACCCATCAGAATGGGCTACCCTCAACAAGTTACGCATAAACACTACTAAAGCAAAGATGACGTTGTTTAGAAATAAGCTGGATCTCAGGCGGCCGCCGCAAGTGAAAATATCCAACTTACGACTTCCAATAGTCTCCTAAGTCCTGGAAATCGACATAGATCACAAGCTAAGTTTCCTTCAGCACTTAATACACCTTAGCAATAAAATATCAAAGAACTTTCAGAATCAGTTATTAGGATAACCATAAATGAGTGGGGACTGTCCAAAAGTTCCCTGCTCCTGTACTACAAGGCGGTATTCCCCCCGATTGTGACATGCGGCGGGCGCCTGGTTTCATAAGGTCAGCCTTGTGAAGATATGCGAAAAATTAGGACCCATACAACGGTATTAGGACCCATACAGGTGGCGAGCAACTGCAGGATCTGCCATACTGTTTCCACACCAGCCATCCAGGTAATTTCTGGGACACTATCACTCGACTTATGTATAGCTTTCCGGTGTTAACCTTCAGGATACGCATGAGAATACTGACCAAAATCTTAGACATTGAACTGACCTCGACGAAGCTCAAAGCAGAAATGAAACGATGCTACAACCAACTTGTCAACATCTGGCATACCCGCTGGGACACCACAACCCTTGGGGCCGTTACCAGAAGATTTTTACCTGAAATTACCTACTTTGCTTCGAAATCCGTGCAGAAATGGTTTTCTCCATCACTTGAGACCACATACCTACTAACCGGCCACTGTTCAATGAATGGCAAATTGCACCAATTGGGACTCTATCCCACGGATCTCTGCCACTGTGGCAGTAGAGAGTACTGGCTACACCTGCTCTTTCAATGCCCCCTCTATGACGACCTTCGACAGAACTTTATCAACGCTACGTAAATCTCTGAGAATGACCTGGACCAATTCCTCCAAAAATCCTAACAATCTTCCGCCACTACAAATCTTCGCAGCCGGAGTCTTCTCACGTAGAACAAGATACAGAACCCCACCAGCAGACAGAAACCTGGCCGCCGGCTAAAATTTTTTTTTTTCTTTCTCCTACACATAGGCGGTGGTGTTTGTTACTGTGGCCGAACCCCAGTGCGGGATGAATTTTATTTTATTTTTTTATTATATTTTATTTTTTAAACTCTCTTTTCTCTCACTTTTTGTACTCTTTTGAAGCTTGCAATTTTTTTTTTTTTTACTTTCAGTCACGTGTATCACGTGCTCTG
Source organism: Mastigoproctus giganteus (assembly GCF_048544385.1). Taxonomy (NCBI): domain Eukaryota; kingdom Metazoa; phylum Arthropoda; class Arachnida; order Uropygi; family Thelyphonidae; genus Mastigoproctus; species Mastigoproctus giganteus. The sequence continues at coordinate 208,419,761 of NC_143577.1, forward strand.
CACTTTCGTGTAGCTAAAAGAACTTTTTTTTTTCACCACGAGATTTTTGATTTCTTATTTATTGTTACAATTTTTTTAAATTTAATTTTTATTTTTTTTTACACCGCGGGATTTTTATTATTATTTTTTTTCTGGAGTGAGCCCCAGAGAAATCTGGCCCACCTTTTCGCAACATCAGGTGGATCAGAGTCTTTAATTGAGACAGTACGAGCTCCATTGGGACTGGTCTATCTTCCCGTAGTGTGGACGAGTACCCAGAATCATCTCTCAAGGTGATTGATGCTTCTGTGTAGCCAAGAGGTCAGAACAAAACAACAGAACACACACACACACACAAACTTACATCAACACATTTCTGGCTCTTTACAGTTGATTCTGTTCTCAGAGTTCTAGGAGCCACCCCTCACAAAAACACATATCCACAACTATCCATCGAGCCAAATGTGTGAAAGAGTGTTTGGAGGGATAAGAAAACAACTTCAAAAATGTGCCCATTCATCAGATCTCAATCCCATTGATCTTCTGTGGAACGAACTGGAAATTCACAAACCTCTGTACGAACTAGAAAGTTCGTCGGCACAATCCTCTGGATCATTCATACAAGAAAACTGCCACTCGAGGAATTGAGGACAGTTTTGTTGCATGAATGATCCAGTCTTCTTTTTGTCCTTTTTCAACCCCTTTTTGATTACATGCCGGTCGCTGGAGCAGTGATTCGTGCCAATGGCAATCAAATAGTCCTAGGCCTGACGCAACCGAGTGGTCAGGAGCGTGAGTGCAGAAGCACGCGCTCTTTGAGTGGACTGGGGTCTAATAGATCGGCCAGGAAATGCACAACTCTTTAATAACCCACTCTTCCCCGTATTTCACCATTTTAGCATTCTTGAACTCCAAGCTTATGGTACTTCAGTATCTTTTCAAAGGTTCGTCCAAGCTTCTAGAATCCGTAATATGTCGTGTCAACTTTTGATCCAGATTCGGTTGCATTAATTGAAATATTCTTAGGAATTAGGGGGGTGTAAGCGATTGCTCATATTAACAACATTCAAAAGAGAAACATGCAAGGAATGCGAGCGCCTTCTTATATAATTATTTATCTCACTACCTACCACAGTCCAAATCTTCATCTTCATTATCCACACAGTCTTTAGTGATGTCACAGATCTGATGCCTCGCTATGCACTTGTTGTTTGAACATTGGAACTGCTTCTTGCCACACACATCTTCCCATGGCTGTCCTAGAAAATTAACAATTACAAGGTTAAAAACATCGCATCCAACTTAAATTTTAAATAAATCTCTATACGCCAAATTGTTATTATGTTCTTTCCATGGGCACCTTTCACTTATTTACAAAAAAATATAATGCATACATTACTAAGAGATTACTCAACCGACCACATTTTGTATGTTGCTCCCAGATGGGATAATATCAACAATATCCTAAACATTTCTTTTCATTTCTTGATCCAACTCTTGCAAAATTTTATATTTAATAATATTGGCATCACGCAATGTTTTTATACATATTTTTCCTCGAGTGACTGCTGTTATCAAAAATTTGCATACCGATTAAATGAATTTTCTATGAAATTTATTATATTATCCTAAAATCGCTTTAATGTCCTCTATTTTGTGGGCGCTTTTGCATTGTTATCAAAATAAATGTTTTCTTCATAAAGTCCTGTTTGTAACAGCGCCCCCTGGTTAAAACAAATAATTTTCTAAGTATTAAAAATACAAATATTTATTATTATAGCCAGTTGTTGCTAGGTTACCAATACCGAGTTTCATAAGTTGATTATAAATGATTGGAAATGATTATTTGTTCTCTTTATAAAAGATTGCTTCTTTTTTTGGTAATTTGCGCATCTACTTAAAAAAAAGGACGTAAAATTATATCTTTAAAACTGATTACGTGCCATAAATATTAAGATACAAATCTTTTTAATGGTGGCCATTTGCATCTGAAGGATATCTTAAAACCGTTCGCGCTCCACAATAGAAGAAAGAAAGGAAAGAAATATCGAATCTCATGAGTTAAACTTCTAGAAAATATTTCTTTAGAATTAATGTTTTTGTTTGATGGACGGGGTAGCGCTGGAAAATGCAAAAACTAGCGACGTGTTAGATGATTTTGGTGCATTAATATCCATTCTCTGTTGTGTGTGGTGATGGGCACCGTTCGTTTAGTGAAAAAAAAAAAAGGGAGAAGAAAAACCAGAAGTAATGTGCGCATGTTTAATGGACAGCATCAGTAGAATTCCTAATATCTGAACACAAAATGGCCTTATGTTAGCGTAGGAAAGAAATATTCTATGGGATGGATGCGTGAACTCGGGATTTCAGTGCGCAATTTGAATAAAGACATCTGTTCTAAGGAAAGAAGATGAATAGAGTGAAAAGGAAATTAGTTTAAAAGATTGAAAAATATGTTAAATGCAAATGTGGGTGCATTTACTAAATATCCTCATTAGTTCAAAACTATATTCTGATTCTATCGGAAAATAAAATACCTTTATTATTTTTATAAATTTATTTATTTTTATCTGAACTCCATATTAGATATTAACTCTATACAATAGTCGCAAATTCTAGAAATAAATTCGTGGTAAGGGATTTAATAATCCCTTTTATTAAATCCCTTAACTCTTTTGCCCAAGAAAGATTTTCCGGTTGTTTCAATTTCTTCCGATACTAATTTTGATGAATATCAATACTCAGGTTTTTGTTTCAAGGCGTATTGCCATATATGCATAATGAGCCTATTGTCTTCACCCTATCCATCCGTCCGCATGTAATAAGTCAACTCCCAGTGGACTACTTTTCACGAAATTCTATATTTGGGCGTTTTAAAAAGATATGTCCAGCCATTCCAAATTTCATTAAACTGAAACCAATCTATAAATTATTATTATTTATTTCATTCCCAGTCGATGGATTTTCATGAAATTTTGGCATTAATATAATGAACAAGTTGACTTAAACCTCATTGAATAATAGTTTTAATAATGTTCTTGAGCTGTGCAGGGTTACTAAAAACTGTGAAAGAACTTACTTTCAGCACAGTCAAGAACTCTTATGTTGTCCATCGCCACGTGCCTGTAACGAACTGAAGGAGGAATTAAGATTTCTATAATAAGAACAAATGGCTGAGTTACTTGTCCAATCAACTGCCGATGCGTCTCCCACCTGAAACAAAAAAAAAGGAAGATGAGGGTATTAAAGGGATGGATTTTAAAGAAGAAAAAAGCTAAAAATTAAATTAATTTGTAAAGAAAATTGATTTAAGAAGCATGGGTAATAGGACAAGAGAGCACGAAGTCAGCATTGAACAAGGACGCAGTGGCCATGCAGAAACAGCTTACTGCTTCAATAGGAATTGAATCGAAAGTCTGGTAGATCAAAGGAAAGTCATGTTACTTCCACTTGGCTGCTTTAAATACCCTTGCGAAAACGCAAGGGATTTAAAGCCGATTATTTTTCGAGACTGTGATGTGAAAAGCAATCGAATCTATCAATGAATAAAAGTAATAATAATAATCCTAATAAATACTACAGTCTTATTAAATTAAAACCCGAAAATTACTATACTGTATAGACAGAAAGGGTAAGAAGGTAGTTTATTGTGAGAGTAAAGGCTGTGTAGAAAAAGAAAAGAAAAAAAGAAAGGAATTTGAAGTGCTGAAGTACCAAATGCAACTCACAAAGATGAAAAATGCCTTATACATAGTTTGGTAATTAAGTGTAGGGCTGAATCCACGGAGGACCACGATGTAAAGGTCCCAGTTCATCCATATGACTACTTCCCTCTACAGGGTTATGCGCATATCGTAAGTCGTTCTCGCTCAGTCGTGTTAGAGCTATTTTGTTGCTCAGCGTATCGTTATTGTGTTACAATTGTTTCCAACAGCTCTATGAGAAATGTCATTTGTAGCTCACAAGGATGAGATTACTTTTAAAAATATTAAAAGTTATCGATTAACCAAATTAAAATTAACACTTTTATACAAGTGCGAGAACCACTGCTGCTAACTGCAACAATTTTACGTAATAGTCAAAGTTCATTTTTTCATTCTAACATCTGGTTTTCTTTAAAAATGACTCCATCCTGGAACTTAATTGGTAACGAAACATTCGCGTTGCCAGTTGGGCCTTAAAAGGCTGAAGAGAATTCGTTTATTCAGCCGATAAACCCCTACAGAAACACACAGCCCTATCTTTTACATTTCCTCGTAAATCATGCCCTTGACAACGTATTACTGCTGCCCCGAAGTCCTTTCCAATTCTGGAGCCTCTTCATCAGAGTCAGTTAAAGGGGTTGTGTTAGACCTCTTAAACAGCCTTCCTCAGCCATTTCTGCATTTTCGGATAAATATAGCAACCTCTGTGTTTTTACACAAAATATTTTTCGAAAGCGAAACGTATGACCAAACAAAAATGTCCATTTATAATCCTTCCCTTATTTCGCCATCACAGGAGAGGGTGTGGTGTGATTTGGAGCGTATACATAAACATCTCTCGCTAAGTGTCAGCCACTAAATTAGCCCTTGACAGCTTTATACGTCCCCTCACTTCATCTGCGCTGCGCGGGTATCTTTTAAGTTGCTCTTTATCTCATATTGGCCAAGCCAATATTTACACAAAGGCTAGTTATCTGGCACGAGAAAATAGCGAAGGCCACAAATCTCGCTAAATGGCTTGGAAATAAATGCGATAATCCAGCTCTCCGATATTTTCTCTTTCAACTTAACAGCAGCCTCGTTTTCAACTTTGAAAACAATGTATCCTAATTTATATTACAAACAGAATTATACATTTAATTTACTTTTTTAAAAATAGCAAAAAGAGCTGCAAACTATTATAGAAATTAAACGAACTTGTAGTTTTAAAATAACTTATTATTTTCACTTAATATCTCCCTCTAAAAGCTCTTTCATAAAAGCCAAAACTTTCCTCTAGAGATCGTCTTCATAGCTGATAAAATGGCTTTTCTACACTCGCCGCGTGATGCGTGTTCGTTATTGCGCATGCGTTAAAGAAAAATGGCCCAAAGCTACATTGTACGTCTTTATGACGTATTTAGCTGGTCACAGACAGCTAAAATAGCGTAGATCTCTTACTTTACTTAGATTTACGAGGAATTTCTGTTTGAAGACTTTATTACCATAAATAATTTATTTTTGTTTACTAGGAGATATTTATAGATGAAAAGGAAAGAAATTTAAAAACAGGGAAGTAATTTTTTTTTTTTTGCCAGCGTTTTTTTCTGGAATATTTTGTACGACAGATTTTTGCTGTTCAACATAAAAGAAGGAAAGGCTATTTTTTGGAGGTTAAACATTTAGAGATAAAATGATAAATGTAGTTGTAGGCGTCTATATATTATTCATTTATGGAAATGAGAAATCTTTAGTTCAATGCCTAACCTGGGAATTCAATTTTTCTTTTTCAGATTCTCGAAAAGTAAAGTGAAAATGTGCTAGCTTTTGTCGTCCCTGTTTTTGTATCGATAAAAATGAGTACGCTGTATTCATCCCAGAGTGAGAGATAGAGAAATAAGTCTTAATTGTAGCAATTTGTATGAAAATTTCTTGTAAACTGGGACACATATTTCTAATACATCTTGTATTTGTTGGTATAAAGGAAGATTCTTTTTCGTGGGTTTTGCCGGTTGAACTCTGCAATTTATCTGTGGCTCAACTGTGACCAACCTTTTTCTTTTGTTTTTGTAAAAGGCTGCGCTACGTTTATGCTTTTCATAAGTATTATCATGATTATGTTTAACATTCAGTTTGCAACACTTCCATTTTGTTGTTATAGAAACTTGATACTTTCCTAATGTCAGACACGTGCCACTTCTGCGAGAAACTATTTCGTTTTATTGGTCAGTACAGTAAAAAAGTATATGATTTAAAAATTAAACGAGCAAAATTTTAAAATAATTTGCATATTCTGAGTTAAAGCTAAATACTGATAGTTGGCAAAGGGACTCGAGAATAAAAGTTTTCCCGAAACCAATAAACCAGCTATGGTCCTGATGGTAGATGCGCTGCTTTTGATCTGCCTTTGGGCTTTTGATCTCTTGAATATCCTGGAATTAATCTTGAATATTCCAGAATATTAAGAATATTCTGGGAATATTCTGGAACTATTCTTTCACATCACAGGGCTCTTTCATCATGAGCTATTTTCAATCCACTGCAGGATGAAGGCCTCTCCAGCAACTTTCCAGTTCCTTCTGTTTTGAGCACTGGCCATCCATTTACTACCCACGAACTCTTGAATTTCATTTGTCCATCTCCGTTGTTCTCTTCCAGATTTTCTTTTAGCTCCTCTTGGTTACCATTCTGTTATCACGTCTTCGATCTATGTGTCCTGCCGAAGTCCATTTCAGTTTAGTTTTGATAAGAATGTCCTTTACTTGAGTTTGCTGTCTAATCCATGTGTTTCTCTTCTTATCTAACAGTCCGATTCCCAATATAATTCGTTCCATTCCTCGCTGTGTAGTTCTCAGGTTCTCTTCCATTCTTTTGGCGAATGCCCAAGTTTCACTTTCATAAGTCACGGCGGGGAGTATAGTTTGTCTCTTTGGGGACTCTATTAAATTTCAGTCCTTTAATGGAGCTTGCAAGCGATCAAGGATCCGGAAAAGGTGCTGTTACGAGTTGTAATCAAAGTATAGCACACAGAAAGGTTGCGCTACTTTTTGATGAATAAAAATAACTGTATAAAAATAAATCGTTAATGAAAACCGATTTACCCAATGTCATGTATCTATATCTTGTTCGATGTATGTATTGTCACATTTATTTTGTTCTTAACATTAGCGGCTAAGCTTTAATTGACGCCTTATCTGTAAATCGGGTATGAGATTAAATCAGGATACAGAGATTCCTTTCGTCTTCTATTATTTATTTTTTTAATCCTTTTCTCCTTCATGGAGATTCCCTTTTATTTATTTCTCTCTCTCTTTCTAAACGTATTTTCTCTCTAAACCTACCCACAGGGAAGAAGAATGTTGAACACGAAGATCTAATTAGGTGATAGCGACCTTCTCGTGTAACACACGAAGTCAGGTGGACTTAACCAGTGTGGTAAAATCCTACTTTTGCTGATAACGAAATTCCATTCATTTTACGCTCACTGCTTCTCCTTTGTTGTTCTCAATTCCCCTCTCTGTCTTCTCGGAATACGAGGCTCCCCCCACCCCTCAAGATTGTGGAGGACCAATTAACAAACAGCGTGTCGTAGTTTCTTTTAAGTTAAGAATTTCGCCGAGATGTTTCTGCGCGAATTGTTAAACCTGAGAAAAATGTGCAGTGTCAGCATCCTCGCAGGCGCTGAGAGTGTTTGGTCACGTGTCACTGGATAGTGCAGCTTTTCGGCTCAGTTCACTGACTTCTTTATCGCTACTCAACATACTATGCGTGTCTTCTCCATTGATCATTCTACATCTTTTATTAGAATCCTCTGTTAGTGCGTGTGAGTTTGCCTCTACACATTTCTATATCTCACATTACACATTTTTTATATGAAAGGTGTGTAGATTTATTACGTTTTTATTTACTGCAACAGTAAAAAATATATAAATAATAAGTTTATACCTTGGTTATCCAAGATACAAATTTTGATGTAATTTACTGATAAATCTCATAGAAAGAGATTTATTAATAAATAAATAATAACTTATCTTTATTGCTGCTAAGTGCGGTACAAGTACTGGGAACAATAATACAATACACGTGATTAAAAAAGTTAGGTTACACGTAAAAGGAATAAGAATGGCTGAGAACAGGAGGCCAGAAAGGACTCCACCTTGTGGGACTCCTGCTGTGATCTTCCGAATAAAGTGAGACTTCTTCATAATGAAGTGGAAACTTCTATTCCTCAATAAAGCAGTGAAGAAAGGTAGTAGATCGCCATTAATTCTGAAGAAGGATTACAGAAGACTGAGAAGGGCTGTGATGTCTAGGCTGTCAGAAGTAGCTTCAATATCAGCGTGCGTAATAGCTAATCACGATTTTATTTCGAAGGTCTGAAGGATGGATGTCTGTACCCATGAAGTTTGTTAGGGATGATCTATTTGCAACTGCGAAGTGGAACTGTTTCCGTTTCTGTAGCATGAGCTGTTCTCTTAAGGCTGGAAGATGTAGTGTGGAAAGGTCTGAGTTGTAGATTGAGAGCAATGGATCCAGGCCAAAGCACTTAATGATGAAATAAGGTATCTTATTCTGCCTGCTGTACTAGATGGACGCAGGGAGTTTATATCATTTATAAGTTGCTGTCTGGTGATCACGTAAATTAAATTTATATTAAATGCAGTTTTCATCTTTTATTATATTTTAAATAAAATAAATATAAAAACTTATATTTATTTTAAATAAAAATACTTAAAACTTGGACAAAATATGTTACAAATTACAAAACACCTTTTATTTCTTAATATCATTGTGACTATATGAAAAAATAGTTTAGGTAGGGTTATTACTACGTATACGTTTAGTACAAAATTATTTATAGATTTCTTAGTATGCTATTGTTTACAAAAAAATTATGTTCATAATAATTACAGAATAATTACCATTGAATCACAATAATTGCCATTGAATCGGTAAAATCTGCAGAATGCTCTTCGAACCATGTTCTAGTCACCACGGCTCTATGGAGAGGTGCATTGTCCTGCTGGAAGAGTCCCTTGCCCTGTGGGTGCACGATGACCATGAAGGGATGCATATGGTCTGCAAGGATGGACTGAAGGATTGGAAACGTGTGTGCTGGTCGGATGAGTCCAAATACCTGGTGCAACATACTGATCGATGCCTTCGTGTGTGGCGCAAGCAACACGAGTCCATGAACCCATCGTATATGGTGTCCACTATCCTGGCTGGCGGAGGTGGTTGTTTAAAATGGGGCACGTTTTGCTGGCTAGAACTAGGACTCCTGGTGTGTATGGACCAACTAGTGAGGTCTTCCGGCAGTTCTTAGAAGACCATGTGCCCCCTGCCGCATTGCATTTTTCGCCGAACAGAAATGGGATCTTCAAGGAAATAATGCGTGTCATCTGGCCAACACTGCGCGCGAGTGGAACACAGTGAAGATATCGCCCATCTTGATTGGCCTCAATCCAATTGAACACCTGTGGGTGCCCTCGTGGTAGCACAGTTGGTAGAATCGCCGTCCTCCCCACACCGGGCGAAAAAGGTCTGGGTTCACGCCCCGTCGATGACGTGGGGAATTTTTGTGGGCCTTTTTCATAACATGGCTGAGGTAGTCAGTCTCGGGCGATGAGAAGCATGGTTTTTCGTCAAGCAAACAGAAAATCGACCGCACAACACACGTAATTTACAGACAATAAACACGAAGCAATATGGCCTCAGTCACTGATGCTCCTAAAATCCTTATACAACAACACCTGTGGGATGTTTTGGAACGAGAAGTGAGTGGTATGGACACGCAACCGTGATCTATTTCGACACTGCGGAATGCCTCGCAGACAGCATGTGCTGCCGTTTTCAGACATCTAATGGAGTCAATGGTATGTGGTTATAATTCAGTGAATTTATTTATATATATATTGATTTATTTAAAGTTAAAATATATGTATATATTTTAACCATTGTATATACATACCTACTATATATAACAGTTACACCTAAATCCTTAATCGAAACTGTCATTGTGTCACAGTTATTTAGCATGTAGGAGAGTTGTAATTTCCTGGGATCTTGAAACGTAAGTAACTTGAACTATTTTGATTAAGTTTTATTAATTTGAAGTAACCAGGCGGAGACGGTCTCCGAAGCAATAACGTTAGACATTCCAAAGGCAGGTTTCATGCATCGTGCAAGGACACCGCTCACCAATTTCAGCAACAAACATCAATTCCTTGAAGACAGTATTATCGAAGCAATTAAGGCTGTTGATGCTGGTATGTTTACACGAATCAGGTCTGATATCGATTAGGTTGCTCAGAATGCGCTTGTAAAATGTTTTTAAACGTCTGGGTTCTCTAAAGAATGGCATTGAATAGTTTTCTCTGTCCATATATTTAGTAATGGAGTTATAAAGATAATTTATGTCCAGCCTGTTTATTAAATACGTACAATTCTGTCAAAGCTTGTGGCCATTGCTTACAGCGTGAATGCAGAAGTGTAGAGGGAGGAGGGAACTGTTTTGATTGAATGGTATATATAATGAATGAGATGGTACAAAGAATTTGTAATTCTATTATTGGACAAAACACTAATTTAGGAGCATCGGCAACTAAGGCCATATTGCTCCTTGTATATTGTCTGCAAATTGCGTGTTTTGAGGTCGGATTTCTGGGACGCCAAACCATGCTACCCTCTCCTGAGAGCGACTAACTCAGCCGTTGTGAAAAAAGTCATTTTTTGGAAAAGATTGGAAAAGATCTGAATTCCTTTATTACCTTTATATGGGTAATAAAGGATTTGATGTAACAAAAAAACAATTTAGAAAAATGTGGGCAATCCACGTGAAAATAAAACATAAAAACACAATAAATGAAAATAAAGCTAAAGCATGATCAGTATATTCAAATATTATAAGCGAATATCGAATAGTAATTTATTCTATGTTAGTAACTTAATTATAAAATAGCTTTTAATAATTCCTTGAAAATTTTTATTATTCTACAAAATATTTAACATTTTAAGTAAAATATGTTAAATTAAGAACACCTTTTTATTTTTTTAATATAACTTTATTGTATATTTGGCTTTCATTTCAAAAAATAACGCATTAAAAATAAAGTTCTTTACATTTAAAAGCACTTCAAAGATCTGGAGAGTTATCGTGGTTTATATGTTTTTCTTAAGGTTTCGATTCCTGAAAGGAGATGAAGTCTACTGTAAGTTCTATTCAACCGAAAAAGAAAAAGTTGTTCCTATGAACTCAAGTCCAAAAATGCTTCCTTACAGAGTCACAGCCATGTCGAGACTCTCATGTTGGTGATATCGTAAACAGTGTTTACTTCTTCAACTGATTTGTATTTTATCTGAATAAAGATCCTCTTATATATATTGTACAGAAGTGGAGGGCACGCATTCAGTGTATGGCTGAGAAAATAATAAAGACAGGGAAGTCGTGTTTCTCTACCAGACGACAATTTCCAGAATCATTGCCTCCCGATAGAAAAATGTTTGAAGACATGGATCGTCTTAAAGAAAATGGATACGCGCCTATTTAGAAACACCCCTCGGTTCGAAGGTTGTTGGTTGTTATAGGGTTTTAGGCGTATCAGCAACTTAGGCCATATTGCACGGTATATAATGTCTGTTCTGTAAATTGCGTGGGTTCTGTGGTCGATGTTCTGTTTGCTGGATAAAAAGCCAGAGTTTCTGGGAGAAAAATATCACGCTACCCTCGCCTGAAACCGACTAACTCTGCCACGTTGTGAGAAAGACCCTCAAACATTCGTCGCGTCATTGACGGGATTCGAACTCAGTTCTTTTTTACACTGAGTGGGGAGGATGGCGATACTTCCAACTCGCGAGGGCCAATATCAATAAATTAACGTCTCATAGCCTTAGTTGCTATGGTATCAAACCTAAACTACGATTCTTCTAAGAAATCTATTAACCTTATGGCACAGGCTGCAAACCTACTTAACATCAATATAGCAACAACGCTGGACGATGTCTGACAAAGGAGACGTCACCCGAAGGTTCCTCCCGAACTTGCAACGAGTATACCCAAAATATCCGTCATGGCTCTGCCCTGGTCTCCATTTCACCTACCTTCTCACTGGACATGGAGCCATCCGCTATAAGCTTAACCTCCTCGAACTAAAAGAAATCCACGATGCATGAAACCTGCGTGTGGCTCCCTTGAAACCTGGGACCACCTGCTGCACGAGTGTGAGTTGTATGAAGATCTTCGGGGTCACTTCATCACACGAGTCCGCTTCAATGCTAAAAACCAAGAGCGCTACCTACTAGAAGACGAGGCAACCTACAATGCCCTCACTAACTTTGCACAGTGCTTATTTGCAAGACGACAGACTCTACCTATGCCACCCAACCCAGAACAACCAGAATAAAACAGCATACATACATACTGAAACTGAAGCCCCACGGACTTAGTGATAGCCTACAAACTGAGCGAACAGAAGCGCAATAAGCCCTAACAAAACTCAAAAGAACATATGCCGCAAGAATGAATACTGGAGACCACCTCGAATTTCACAACAACCTGATGCACCAAGAGAAAGCTGCACCAATCAGCTGTGACTAAACCTCACTTCTAAATATTGATCCATGGACGGGACATTGATCCCATGAGAGAACTGAAACAACGAATGACATCACCTGCATGGACCGGAATCGGACCTACACCGAAATCCTGGCTGATTAGCCAGATTTCCTCCTTGCCAATCTATGGACGGAGTCACCACCGACGACGACAAACCCATTGAACAACAACCAGTAAAGAAGGGGGAAATGAAGAGGAGATTGGTGCATCCCCCTTCCTTCTAGAGTTCCAAGGTTGCATAGTACTGAAACTGTTAAGAAGATTACAGATAAGTTTATCAGAGGTAAAAATATTAAGCCAGGTAGTATAGAAGTAGTGGTGTGGTAGGTGTAATGAGTGCAGCTAATTAGAGTACAAATCCTGGGGTATCTGGTAGTGTTGGTATTTATTCTCAGGCTAGTAGAACTGAAAATTCACATTAGGGCAATTTGTGGAAGATGATTTCAAGAGCTCAAAATCAGAAACTTGAGAACTATTCGAAATAAGGGGGTATTGGTTGAGACGGATAATGTCAAGGATTTAAATAAGTTGGTACAGTCTGAGTCTTTTGCCCATAGGGCATAAAACAAGATAAAGTAAGGCTACAGAATCCAACAATTTTGGTCTACGATGTGGCGAAGGATTAACCCAGGATGATATTATTAGAGACTTGTATAAGAAAAACCTACAAGACTTTGGTTACGAGGAGAAGGAAATTAAAGAAGGGGTGTGTTTAAATTTAGCACAACCTCAAAGCAAAAGTATAATAATTGGATCGTTCGGGTAGCTTCTAAAATATCGAATGATTTGATGAGTACTGACAGGCTGTATATTGGTTATACCTCCCATAAGTTTAGACGTTTTACAATTGTTTCTAAATGTTTTAAATGTCTTGGGTATGGCCACTCGGCACAGTACTGCACACAAGACTGTGTCATGCGGTCACTGCGCACAGGGTGGTCATTATTTGTAGATTGCCCAAACAAGAAAAAGATCCTAGCTGTGTGAATTGTAAACGTGGAAGTAGTTCATGATCATTCAGTAAGAAGTTTGGATTGTTCAGAGTACAAAAAGCATTTAGGTGTTGCTAATAGACCAGACCTTTAACAATGTGCATGGAAGATCAAATTTTGATTTAACCCTGGTAACTCAAGGGCTTTTAAGGAGAGTCTGTCTTTGGTGTGGTTCAAACTAATTATACAAATAGTGATCATATAGTTCTGTTGTTTTGTATTAGTTTAGAGGATTTACCCAGAAGTGGGCATAATGATAATATGGAATTAATTAGATTTAATTATAGAAAGATAAAATGGTCAACTTTTGTCCGGTGTTTAGATTTAGATTTTTCAGATGATATGTTATCTCTAAATATTTTAAATGCCAATGAATAAGCATTCTATGTTCAAAGTGCGCTATTTAGAGCCTTGTGCTGTGCAACCAAAATGCAGAATCTTAAGAGGAAAATTATTAATTGGTGGACATCAGATCTAATTAGTTTAAGGAAACAGGTATTTGCAAGTAGAAAATTTTACCAAAGGCTTAGGCACTGGGGGACTCATGAAGCATTATATTATCAGGCACTTTATAGAAGTAAAAGGAAAGCTTACTTTAAGGCCATTTATGAGTGTAAACTGAAAGAATGGAGGAATTTGGTTACTAATGTGGACAGTATAGATTCCTGGGGATTAATATATAAACTAAGTCAAAATAAACTCAGGTCTGGGGATATTATGAACAGTGTCTGTAAATGGTGTAGAAACTTCTGACTGGGTTTCTACAGTTAAGGCAATTACTTCTGAGTTAATTCCGAATGATCGAGAAGGTGGGGAGGAAACAATGGAGCACGCTCCATCAGAATGTCCAATTCATTGTATGTTGGTTCTGATGACATTGATCTGTGGAAGATTTTGAATTTATCTCTAGACAAGTTAATTGTTCCAAATCCCCTGGGGTTGATTTAGTGGAAAATGTTGCTATTCTTAAAATGGTTGAGATTTATCCAGATATTTTGGTTAATTTATACAATAAATGTTTGCTTCAACGAACATTTCCTGGGATATGAAAGGTGCGGTTAGTAAAATTGTTACAGAAACCAGTCAAACAGTCAAATGATCCTAGGGGATATTGGCGGTTTCTTTGCTGGCTACTCTAGACAAATTTTTTGAGAGACTACTTCTTTTAAGATTGAATCAGGTGTTGGATGTGAGTAGGTTAACTTAACCGTATCAATATGGATTTAAGAAAGGTCATTCTGTTGAGATGTCAATGACCTCATGTCTTTTGTAACAGAGGCTTCAGATAAGTACGTTTTAGCTGTTTTTATTAATTTCACCGGAGCTTTTGATGTGGTATGGCATGATAGTATTTTGATGGCGTTAAAGAGACTGAAATCCACAGTTACTGTATCAAACAATTCAAAGCTATTTAAATGGTAGAAAAATTATGTTAAAATCAGAGCATTTAAAGTTTGAAAGAAATATTTCGAGCGGTTGTCCACAAGGGTCTGTATTAGTCCCACTATTTTGGAACCTTGTGCTTGAACAACAGATTCCTGAGTTGCATAAGGTAGCGTATGCTGATGATTTGGTTTTGTGTCATGGAGAAATCTGAATTTGTAGTTGAGACAGAAGTGACACGGGTTTTAAAAAATTTGGAGACATGGGCTCATTTGCATAAGTTAGCGATTTCTACTTCTAAAACCGTTATGATGCTTCTTAAAGGGAAATTAAATTATGAACGACCACCTAAGGCTAAAATTATTTAAGTTCAGATTAGACTACAAATTGTCCTTTCTCTCCCACTTAAATTACTTACATGACAAAGTTAACCAACAGCTTAGATTAACTGGATCTGAATGGGGTCTGAAAAGAAGGGTGCTTAATTTATATTACAACGCAGTGTTTTTACCCAATGTAACCTATGCTGCCTCAGTATGCTATCATTGAGTTGTAAATGTTAAGTTTAAACAAAAAGTACTTTCGATCCAGAAGTCTATGCTTTTAGTTATTTTAGATGTATGCAGGAGAGTTTCAACTAATGTAACGCAGGTGTTGGCAGACCACTTACCATTGGACTTATACATTGTATATAGGGTCCTTTGCTACTATAACGAAAAAGGTACAGTTGTTTCTTTTATGAATATTACTTTTGATTATGCTACTGATTTGACTAATTCCAAGAAGGATATTTTAAATCAATTGGTTATGAAATGGCAACAGCGGTGGGATATAAGTGACACTGGGGAGGTGACGATATTGTTTATTCCCAGGGTCACTTTTACTTTTGATAACAAATGGGTTTTTTCCAGTAATGGAATTGTCATATGTCCTGACTGGTGGTCATGGGTCCTTGAATTTTAAGTTATACCATTTTGGCTTCGTAAATTCTCCTTTGTGTAGGTGTGGTTGGCCTGAGACATGGTACCATATTTTATACGAGTGTAATTTGTACTCTGAACAAAGAGGAAAGTTATTGTTACATATTGAAGATCTTAGTTTTGGTAATGAAAGTAATTATCTTAATCAGATGAGATTTAATGTATAAGAGTTCTGTGTAACTGTTTGTCGGTGGCACAAACATTGGATAAGCCTTATAACAGATCATTAAACCTAAGGTAAATTTAGAATGTGATTTATCCACTATTTTTTTTTTTTTTTTTTTTTTTTTTTTTTGCTGGCTCCCAGGTTAGGCACACTGGGATCGGGACTGCTGGCACCTACCGGTATAGCAGTTCCTCCGGTGGATGCGGGATTTTGTGCTTTAGCACAGTAAGATAATAAGATATACTTTCAGGCCGTTTCTTTTTTCGGAGTGTCATGGGTGGCTCCCAGTGGAACCTGGGAGCCACCCATGACACGGACACATATATCCTTATGGCTATTCTCAGTGAACTCTGAGAGATAATCTTCTAAGGCTTGAGAGCTACTTTACCTTTCGTATCGAGCTATTTCAAAATCATCATTAAAAGCGTTTTAACATTTTTCATTCTTACTGTCCCTGTAACATTTTTACTGTCCCTGTAACCACAATAACACCCCAACGTCGAGGAAGCAACTACAATGCAATCCAGCAGGCTGGTCGTGATGGTCTAACACTACACTAGAGCCACAATTTCTCCTGCCAGAAAAGCGTTAGCAGTCTCATCAACAACTGAATCTCATCAACAAAAGAATGAGCAGAAGCCTGAAAAACAAGATGCATGGTATTTCAGAGACTGCTGGGAGCCATTGCGGTACAAGTAAACACATGGGTTGTGTTAGGGTAGCTAAGAATAGAAACAGGTGCAGGTATACTTGCGTGTACACCAATGCTAGGAGTTTAGTAAATAAATTTGATGAATTTGAGGTATTGCTCAAAACATCAAAGGCAGATATTGTTGGGATATCAGAGACGTGGCGTCACACAGATATAAGGGACGCAGAACTGCAATTTGGGGAGTACAACGTCTACAGAAAGGATAGACAGGATAGGAAGGGGGGGAGGGGTTATGCTATTAGTTAAGAAACACATAAAAACCAAGGAAGTGAAGCCAGTCGACATCGCTGGACAGTGCAGTGTTGAGTCAGTTTGGTGTGACATAAGCATTGGGAGATCAAAATTGAGAGTAGGAGTGTGCTATAGGCCTAATGACTCTGATGAGTATAATAAGGAACTGTACAGGGAAATAGAGTGGGCCAGTAAATCAGAGAGTCTTATAATGGGAGATTTTAATTTCCCAGATATTGACTGGAATTTGGGGGCTGGTTACTCACACACTAGCAGGGCTTTTGTGGATTTATTGGATGATTGTTTTCCACATCAGCATGTTCGGGAGGCAACTAGAGGGAGTAATACTCTTGATTTGATTATCAGCAGTGATTCTTCATGCATTAAGAATCTGCAGATAAATGAACCACTAGGTGGCAGTGATCACAGTGTGCTGAAGTGGGATTTACTCAAAGAGGTAACTACCATTAGGGGTAAAGGGAAGGGTTATTGCTTCCGTAAAGGCGACTACGATGGACTGAGACAGTATTTAAATTCTATACAGTGGGACCAACTGATGATGTTACCAACAGCAAATTCAAAATGGGAAGCATTCAAAGAATTTATCTTGGAAGCTACTAGGCTTTACATACCAACTAAGAAATATTGTTCAAGGTTTAGGCCAAAATGGATGTCAGATGAACTAATGAGACATATGGCAGAGGAGAAAAATGCATGGGATACTTACAAATTAACACGTGACACAGAAGCCTATGATAGATACAAGTTGATATGCAACCAAGTTACAAAGGAGGTTAGGCAGGCGAAGGCAGATTACGAGAAATCCTTGGCAAGGGATGCAAAGAAAAACAGCAAAAAGTTCTTTACTTATGTAAATTCTAGAAGGAAGGGGATGAATCAGATTGGTCCACTTGATATCGATGGGTCAAGTGTTGATGATCCTGCTCAGGTAGCTAACAAACTAAATGAATATTTTGCATCGACATTCACACATGAGGAGTTATTCAGCGAGGGGAATGCCAGAGGAGTATTCAACTCTAGCAGTAAGCTAGAGAATCTTCTAATAACTGAAAGTAAAGTGGAGGAGAAACTGTTGAAGATAAACACAAGAAAGGCGCCCGGGGTGGATGGGATCTATCCAGTTATATTAAAGGAGGCAGCAAAGGAAGTAAGCAAACCCTTAGCCATAATTATGAGAGCTTCCTTGGACTCAGGGGAGGTACCCATAGACTGGGAATGTGCAAATGTGACCCCAATTCACAAAGGAGGATCAAAGACTGACACAAGTAATTATAGACCTGTGAGCTTAACTTCTGTTCCAGGAAAATTAATGGAGGCACTGGTTAAAGAAGCACTGCAGGATCATCTAGACAAGACTTCAGTTATAGCTCAGACACAGCATGGTTTTGTTAAGGGGAAGTCTTGCCTGACCAACTTGATTGGATACTATGATGCAGTCACAAAAGAACTGGATGCAGGGAATAACTTTGATATTATATACTTCGATCTTAGAAAGGCTTTTGATACTGTTGCACATGGAAGACTGCTACACAAATTGGAGCAGTGTGACATTGGAGGCAAATTGCTGCTATGGATAAAGGGGTGGTTGAGGGGGAGAAGACAGAGAGTGGTAATCAATGGACACTGCTCATCGTGGACTAATGTTATTAGTGGAGTCCCTCAGGGCTCAGTGTTGGGTCCATTATTGTTTTCTGTATTTATAAATGATATTGATGATGGTATATCAAGCTTAATGTCCAAGTTTGCAGATGATACAAAGGTTGGCAGGGTTGTCAAGGACACTACTGACACTATGCTGCTGCAACAGGATCTGGAAAGGTTGAGCAGATGGGCTGAGAGGTGGCAAATGAAGTTTAACATTGACAAATGTAAAGTACTACACATGGGAAACAGCAACCCCAGAGCAACGTATCAACTCTGCGGTACTACACTGACAGTGGTAGAGAATGAAAGGGACTTGGGGGTGATTGTGCAGGCAGATATGAAGTTCTCTGACAGTGCAGACGGGCTGCAAGAGTAGCTCATGGAGTATTGTCAATGATATACAGGAATTTTTCCAGCAGGGATAAGGAGGTGATTATTCCATTGTATAAGGCAATGGTCAGGCCACACCTAGAGTACTGTATACAGGTCTGGAGGCCTCATTTCAAGAAGGATGTGGAGCTGCTGGAACGAGTACAGAGAAGGGCAACAAGATTAGTGAATGGAACAAAGGGGTGCTCTTACGAAGAAAGGCTTAAGTTTTGCAAATTACAGTGTCTGGAGACTAGGCACCAGCGAGGTGATCTGATAGAGGTGTATAAAGCCTTGAATGGTTTGAGCATGCTCAATGCTGATTGGATTCTTCCTCTAGCTCAGAAAAATCACCTGAGAGGGCATAAATTCAAATTGAGGAAAGACAGATGTAGGATAGACGTGCGGAAATTTGCCTTTAGCCAGCGGGTGGTTGGTTGGTGGAACAGACTTCCATCCCTTGTGGTGGAGGTTTATAGCCTAAATAAGTTTAAGGCTCAGCTGGACAGGTATTTTGAACGAACAGAGGGGTGAAGTGGAAGTGGGTTTTTTTTTTTTTTTTGGCTGATGCTGCATAAGCTTGCTTTCTTGCATCAAATGCCTCTACTAATGCTAATGCTAACTGCTCTGAACCATCTTTGTAAAAGAGGTATCTGGATATTGTATCATGAGATTCTTTAGAAGATGTAGTGTTCATATTGTTGACTCCAACGTATAATAAGAACGGCATCATTCATCCTGTATCCACTCTGCCTAACATAATAATAATCCGTTCAAATATAGCAAGTCATACCCTTTTTAACTGTAATTCAGTATCTGGCTCATTCTCTGCCAGCTGCAACAAGATTCTCCTTCTCAATAGTTGGCCCATAAAATTTCGAAGTGCATAAAAGTATTTTTTACTAACAGTTGTTAGTTAGGAGATGGGGGAAACCCCTGGTGCCGTTTGACACTAAACACACTAACTAACATTCAGGAATAAGATAAGATAGTGGAGATTAAGAGCTTCTTCGATTAATTGTCCCTTCAAGTCACAATACTCAACATATGAAAGATGGTTCCCACGTTCGGCGAGTCCACAAGTACAGTACTTAAATTACACTCTGTGATTTCAAATTCCCCTTAGCTTTGCAAAAAAGGAACCATGTTCAGCAAAATGATAAGATGTATGGAGATCGGGGTTAACCAAGTTGCCCAGTATTTAGTATTAGCATTTACCAACAGAAAAAAATTTTCTGATGGTAAATGCTGATGGTAGATACTGTGTTCAGATCGCCGGTCGTGAACGAACAATTCATGCAGAGTAATTAACTCCACCATCAACCGTCCATTAGTAACTCTACTGAACCATAATCGAGTTAGACGCCATGCAGATAAACCTCTCACTTTGCAACGGTCCAGAAAGCTTTCAATGTAATTCAAGTGTTGTGCAATGTCACCATCATGATGAAAATAAATGCTCCTCAAATAAAATTATCTCCTCAGTTTCAATGCAAATGCAAACCACATCAAGGGTATAATATCGATGGAGGACGATATTATACCCTTGATGTGACGGACAAGTTGCGAATAAAAAGAATTGCTTTACGTAAATTGCTCTAATTACACGAGGCAATTTTGGTGCTCAGTGCCCATGACTCCTTCTGAATACAGGCAAGATCAATTCTTTCACGGTTGCAGGCTATTCGCAACGCTTCTAGATCTTTGCCCCTTAAGTTCTATTATGTTAACAATCCCCTAATTTTTTGTCACTCCATTTTGTGCTATAGATTGCTGAGTACCAAAATGTCGTATATTCCTACGTCTTACTCTTACGTTTATTCCACCGATACATTATTGAGTAAGGAGTAATTCGTTTGTTCAATTATAAGTTTCCGCGCCTTTTCATAATCCGGACACTTTATCTCTCATCAAGTGGCTCGATCTATTCTCTCTCTCTCGATATGTAATTCGCACATGAGAGCAGTTTGCGAATGTTAGGTAAATTGTGGTATGAATGTCTATTATTACTGCAATGACTGCAGGCTGGTTGACAACGTCTACACGTTTTCGAAGTGTGCCCAACGATTGACAATTGTAACAGATGGTTACCAGATGAAATGGATTTACTCTGTAGGACACCATTCTGCGTATATCCATCTTGTCGTAATAAATAGTTGTAGACACGCTCTAACACCTCCATTATCCAATTTATACCTGTCTTAACTTTAATGCTGTTGAAGCGGATTAAAATTTCGCTTTCCATTTCCATCTTTGTCATCTTCATGTAACTTAAATTGTATTCATAAAGTCATTTTTATTCATTTTGGGCCTGGTCTTCTTTGTTTTGAAAAGAGAATCCCCAGCCGCTTAATTCTCTCATTCTGTTTTATGCGATCAATGTCGCCTTCATTTTCTAACTCCAAGACAATAACTTTCCCCGCCGTTTTCCTCGCCTTATGTATTCTTACGAACTTTAACATACCTGTCAAAACTCTGCCGACAGCTTTCTGAACGTCATTTTTAATGTGAGATTCATCCTTAGCCTTAATAACAAGAGCATTACAATTTATCCCCTTTGTTCCTTAACAGATCATTATTTTCCACAGTATTGTTCCCTGAACTTGTCCTAGGATTCTTTTTAGCAGCATTGTCCCTAAAGCCAAGACCCTTGACTGCATCAGTATAAAAGATGTTATTGCTTCGTAGACCCGCAGTTTCATCTTGTTTCACTGATCATACTCTGTAATTCTCTTATTTGAGAATGATATCCCTCAACCATTCGATCCAAACAATTTTTCCTTTTGACTCTCATTATGAGCTCTCAATTCAACTACCATTTTTCAAATTCACCCCACCTTGAAAGGATTTCTGCTATAGCCCTACGGTTTATTTCAATTCCTTCATCAAATAATTCCAGTGACCCCGGTCACAGAACATAAACAAACTTAGCCATGTTTAACCGTAGGAATACCTTCAATGTTTTCTTGATTCGCCTTTGCGCAATCACAAGATTCCCGCTTTGTGTGTTCATATGCTATTCCTTCCGTGATATGTTCTGACCCCCTAAACGGTTTTCATCCGGTTCAGAGCGAGGTACGAAGTTCAGTACCAACTATGTGAGTTGAACCTGCAAGTGGGGATGTTATACCTTCCGCGAGTTGTTCCCCAACAACACAAGGAGTTTCCAATTCAAAATCATGTGACATGCAGCTCTCACCTCGTACAGCTTTCATATTTATTTCCACATTCCGTTGTACTCGCTCTAACGCCAACTTGTATGAAACAGTTTCCGTAGTAACGAAAACAAACAGTTTCCGTCTTATACTTCTAGGGTTGATTTTTGACATTGCGAGTCAATTAGCCTTGGAATGAGGAGTATTTTTTAAAATATCCCGTTTAGTTATTTCTATATTTGCGCCCTGCCTAAAAGTCAACCATGGGCACTGTTCTTCTGAATTAGCATCTGTAGTTTCCCCACTCTCTTCCAAACTAGTCTGAACCCATGCCGCAACCAGCCATCATCATTTCATTGTCTATCTCTAAACTCAATACTCCAACTTTTCATCTTCATCATTTATCTCACTTCTGTTGTCTGGATCAAATTTCCTTCACGTGTGTTTCCTGAAAATTACAGAAATTCGAGTCTACACGACTCTTCTGTCTTCTGAAACTTCAACTCAAGCACGATACTAAGTACTATAGATTCTAATATCTTTCGTGTTTCTTGATTCATAAAAAAATCTCCTGATATAGCTTTATTGGGAACTCGAGACGGGACAGAAGACATTGTGGCGTTGCTATATTATGAAAGTTTTACATAAACAGATACCAAAGAAGACAGTTAAGTGACCATAAAAGCTCATACGGTTTTTAAAGGTTAGCATTCGGAAAAAAAATATGTAGAAGCCATGATAGCGATTGTTGTTGTTGTGGTGGTAGGGTTTTAGGAGCACTGGCGACTAAGATCATATTGCTTCGTGTACATTGTCTGTAAATTGCGTGTGTTCTGAGGTCGATTTTTTGTTTTCTGGACGAAAAACCCGAGTTTCCGGGAGAAAAAACCATGTATCAGACGATAGCGATTAACCATCGATGTACTTGGAAGTACAAGTGACGCAGAGTCATTTGACGCTTCAGTAAAATAGCTCATTTCAGCAACACCAATCAACCACATCGGTGGTTACCATCCTGGAAACCTGTACCGCACACATTGAAGACCCCGCTTCACCAAGAGAAGATTATATTGTGGTGGAATAGAGCTTGAATTTCCTTGTTCTGTTACTGCAGCTAAAATAAAGACTAATCATTTTAAACTAAGAATATTGCAGTCGTAGGACTACATAAATAAAGCATCCATCAAGTTCTGAAAAATCCCTTTTTCGTCCCTGACTGGTTTTCATATAATCCGTTGCCAATATAGTGATAGAGGAGTTAAAATTGCATATACTATATAACCCCCATTCTATTCGTATTTGGACACGTTTTATGGATGATCTTTTACAGTGATTAGTAGGGAGCATTCAGAACAATTAGTGGGTTCGTGAATAGTTTATTGTCCAACATTAAGATGGAGTTGAAAGGAGATAATTTGTTTTAATACGGCCCATGCTTCCGAATATTTTTAGATGCGTTGGCATATTATGCGTAAAGCATCCATTTTCTTCACCATATCCGTCCGCCTATGACAACTCAACTTCCATTGGACGGATTATTTGGGCCTTTTAAAAATATTTGTCGAGCCATTCCAAAAAAATCGGACTAATGTAAATCCGGCTCTTATTCTTTTGTTCATAAATATCACATAGACCGTATATTGTAGCTAAAGAAATGGATATTGTTTGTTGCCAAGCGCTAGTTGAAGGAATGAATGGGCAATGTGGTGGATACGAAGAAAGGAAATGTTCTCGGTTCGCGCATAAACTTCGTTGATTTTTTGCTCTTTTTTGTTAAAAATCATTATTATAATTAACTGGTTTCCAAATATTAGAGGATATACATTTACGTATGTTTTAATTTTATCCTAAAAAATTCGAAACCTTATGGTCAAATGGTAAAATTTTGAATCTATAATGTACGAGTATAGCTGTTAGGAGACACTCCTTTAAGTGTGTCTAATATTCCTTGTGTATCTTCCATCTTCCCGGCCCTCGTAGGTAGCACAGCTGGTATAATCGCCGTCCTTCCTACATCGGGCAGTGATGGGATGGAATATTTAAGGTCCTTTTCACAAAGTTGCTGACTTAGGCGGTCCTAGGTGAGGGCAACATGGTTTTTACTGTTGGAAACTCGAGGTTTTCGTCTAGCAATCGACCACAGAAAAAACATGCAATTTACAGACATGTTATGTACGGCGCAATGTGGTCTAAGTCACTGATGCATCTAACAGCCTTGCTACAACTAAACCAATCACCTGCTGGTCGACTAACTCAAGGAAAGAACTTTTCGTTATCTATGTCCAACAGATAAAGAATCAGTGAACATTATTGATTTATTATGTATCCAACAAACACAACTTTGTAAAGTAATGCCAAAGGCCATAGTCATCTGGGATAGTAACTGTACGTTTTTAAAATAACTTAAGAGACAGTCAAGTGTGTTCGTAATTCCCATGGGCATTACATAATCTCATTAGTGTGTCCCGTTTTTAATATTTTAAAATCTGGACACCCTACTCTATTTGGAAAGAAAGAGGGAATGGGTTCCTTTTGGATATTTTCCCAAAATCTCAGCAACGAACCCTGCTTCGCCCACCCCTTCTTCATCTTACTACACCCTTCTGCAAGAAAAACAGATAAAAAAAAGTAGAAGAAATTGCCAATAGTGAGAACAGCAGTTTTCGGAATATTACAAAAGTTCTTTACACAAGGGAATAGATGAAAACGTATTGGGAAAGAAAGAAGAAACAGAATGTCCCTTTTATGATCAAGAGAAAACAGGGTAACATCCATTGTGCTATTGGTTCACAGCCAGCAGCCTAGTGTGCTTTAGTGTGTGCTGGGTCCAGAAATTACCCGATCGATAAAACAAGCATAGAAACAACTCCAATTGTTCCAATACGCTGTATATGTATTACATAAGCACATACCAATCATGTGATATGTAATTAATATACAATACTGTCTGTAGTATTTGTATTAGCCCAAAGCAGCTGAAACAACCATTGTTGGGCGACCAATGTTTTCCAATGCATCTGGAGCCTACCTTGAAATGCCTTCGAAAGACAAGTTATGGACAACTCATTTTAATTATAAGTTTACGTCTTTGTCTATGCCTCGAATATGGAAATAGCTCACAAACCATCATGAAGACTGCCACCTTTTTATGGTGGTTATACCATGCAAAAGTATAACGAATTGGGAACTGACAGGTCCACCCATATCTTCCAATTCCCAGTTCACCTTTCAGATAGGAGTCTTCAGAATTAGATGATGAATCTGGTGAAGAGGATTTACGCCTCAGAACTCTGTTCAAGTAAAGTACTTCGTTTTCTTAATTAGTAAGAAATGAATGACTTAGTAAGAAAGTGACTTATTGAGTTCCCTGGATCTGGACAAATCCAATGCAAGTCTCCTGGCCTGGTTTAAAGGACTACTGGATCTCAGCTCAAGAGTACATCTAGAAAATGAACGTTTTTATGCTGTTTCAGAATCCCTTTGGTGTTTTTTGTTGCATAGCGACAATTAACAGACGAATAAGCTCTTATATTGATAACTTTCATGAATTTTTTTGTTTCTTTTAAATAGTATTCCCATTTTTACCTCTTTTAGGTGTATGGTGTGTTTATTGATGTAAAATTGTAAACACTTGTTAAACTTTAATGTCACAGTTTATATAATTAATTTCATGTAATCTCTCTTATTATTAAATTGCATATTGTACTCAACTTATCTAGCATTGGCAATTTTCTCGTTGTAGTTCGTACACTCACTGGCCAATAAATAAGAAATATTCTTCATAATTACGTCAACAAGAATTAAACGTACAGTATGGGGATATAAGCTATCACATAATCACAAACTCCTTGGTATTAGATAAATAATGTATCTCAAAAAGGAAAAAATGCACCAGAAAGTCCGTGTTCCAAGAGTACTGCAGGAATTTAAAGCGAATTGTGCGTCAGAACAAAAGATCCAGTGTGCAGAAAATGATTGAAAATTTCAATTTAGGCAAAGGAAGATCCATTTCCAAGCGAGCTATACGGCGGGGTTTGAAGAATCCAGGATTCTTGTAAAGTTGTGCGCCTATACGAAAGCTACTTCTTTCTGTAAAAAATCTAAAGATTAGACTAAAGTCTAATCTTTAGATTTTTTAATCTAACGCCAATACTAAACTGTGGAACAGCGGAAAAAGATCATGTGGTCTGACGAGTTTCGATTTACTTTTTTACACCAATGGTAGTGTGAAAGTGTGGCGTTGAACCTTATGAAGCTATGCATCCAGACTGTCTCTCGCTCATACCTTTAGAAAGTCTGGTTTTCTCCAATGACATCTTTCTCTCGTATAGGACAAAACTTCACCCTGCAATGCTTTTTAAGATGGATTCCTTCAAGGCAACTATTAATCGTGCAAAAATTTTATCTTAATGGTTCGCGGAACATTCCCAACATCATCCTGGCCGCATAACTGTCCAGATCTGAATCTAATCGAGTTATGTTAAAAAGAGCAGTTCGGCTTTGAAGTTCTCTACCGACCACAACACAGAAGCTGACAAATATCCTCATGGACGAATGATCAAATCTGGGGCAGATTTCCTCTGACACTTAGCGGAATCCACGCTGTGGCCTGTACGGGGTGTAGGTTCTGCAAATTGCAGTTTCTGGAGACTAGGTACCTGCAAGGCGATCTGTTTGAGGTGTATGTATAAGGCCTTGAATGGATTGAGCAGACTCAATGCTGGGATTCTTCCTCTTGCTCAGATTACAAACCTGAGGGGGCATAGATTCAAACTGAGGAAAGACAGTTGTAGAATAGATGTGCGGAAGTTTTCCTTTAGCCAGCGGGTAGTTGAATGCTGGAACAAACTTCCATCTGTTGTTGTGGCAGTTGATAGCTTAAATAAATTCAAAGCAGAACTAGACAAACATTTGGAATGAATGGATTAGTGAAATGGGAAGGTTTTTTTCCCCTCAATTAGATCACCTCGCAGGTGCCTAGTCTCCAGCCGCTGCAATTTGCAAAACTTAAGCCTTTCTTGGTAACAGCAACCCTTTGCTTTCTTGCACCATGTGCCTATGCTAATGCTGGCAAAAGAGAGCCTTAATAGACAATAAATAAAGGTTTCTAATTTTTTTATCCAATGAGTATATATTTTCTTATTCTTCATAAATAAAATTACAACGAATCACTCTTAATGGTACGCAACTTTTATGATTTTGATTTATTTATTTTTAACTTCGCTGGGTTAGAATTCCATTGAGTGGCTTTTCATCCCAAAAAGACACGAAAGCACTGGAATTTTAAATGGGTACGTTTCATTCAAAATTACAACTTGAAAATGGATACCCTAAGTATGGATCAAGCTTGTTTAGAGGTTAAAGTGAAATCTTAGAATACAAAATACCTAAAAAAATAGAAATAGTCTTAGCTTAAGACAAATAAAAGCGTAACGGCTTCCGCTCTATAATCGAAAATCCCACTTTGCCGGTCAAATATGTTCACCAGTTTGCAGCTAATGAGCCTACTGACAAATTAACCGCTTCACTTACCAATCCCTCATCAGCTGCAGGAGATAACCGTGCTAGCTATAAGCCTGTAGCTGTCCCCAGCTCCCACTAATGAGTTCATTATTTTGTGACAAACAGAGCATCTAATGAGCTGACGGTCTAATCACAGACTTACAGTAACATTTCTTTGAGTCACTATAATTTAGCTGCTGTGTCACATTTCTACCACCAGATGGCAATGCACTCAGCGCAGTTGACAGCAGAAAATTGCAGTAGAAAATTTTCTTCAGGATCTTATAACTGGTGCGTTATATTATTATTATTATTATTTATTTTACTACGTTAGATATAATTGCTATTATTAAGAGGAAAACAAGAAAATAAAGTTAAGATTTATATTTATTTTGTAGTATTTATACCATTCACAAATTTAATACCTATGAATTTACGTTAGGCTTAGCACGTATGATTTTAATAGGAAATCAAGTTAATCTACGTACAAAAATTTAAAAATACATTTTAAACTAATATATTAATTAACTTGATAAACTAGTAAGGATCGCCTTTAGCTTTTACACGCTAGGTGTTAAGCTTGAGGGGATCCACGTTCAATTTATGTGAAGGATACCACGATGAAAAAAAAATAATAATAAAATTCCTTACGTCCTTCGATTATTTCCTTTAAAACTCTTTCCGGCTGGCCAGGAAACAGCGGATGTTTTGACAATCACCTGTAACGTGCTGTCCAGCATGTTGTTCATGTGAAACGCTACTTCTATAGAACAAGTCTTTTCGCTTCCAGCTTCGAACCATGGACTGACAATTTCTATTGGGTGACTGGGGTTATTTCCACTCGTGACACCGTAGTATAAGTAGTGTCCTGAAAATGTAAAGAATACTCTGATAGTTTATTAAATATACTCGTTATCAAGATAATTGTTAAAAAGTTTTAAAAGAAACTGCCCCTCTATATCTTACAAAATATAAACAGATAAAACTGAATCCGCGTATATTTGTTTATACTATTGGATTTATGTGCAATTCTCAACATGTGTTCTCATAGAAGACATTTTACTATATTAGAAATTTGTAATTGTTAATATATCGAAACTTTTTCAGAAAATAAGACAAAAGACTGGGAGAAAGAAAAACTGGTGAATTGATAAAGACTGGAGGGTATCGTAGACCCAAGAAGATAGAGACAGGCAGATGTTATTGAGTTCTGGTTGTTATGAGACTCCCATGTGAGAGAAATCTTATGGTAATAACAGCACGCAGTACTCTATAAGGTAATGCGAACTATTTGTTAAAAATCTATAATTTTCTAAAAGTTTCCTCTGTGGCACTGTTGCCAACTGTCCAGTTTTCAATCGAAGACTAATTTTCTATCTCCGAGATTGATTGCCAAATTGATTATTTTGCCAATCCTACGAAGTTGCAGTTTTTATTGTCTTCACCATGTCCCTTCTCTGTACTCAAGTAATAACACGATTCTCAGTAGATGGATTTTCATTAAATTTTATATTTCGCTCTTTTAGAACCATTTGGCAAGCCTTCCTAGGCTCGATAAATCAAACTTTATCAAAATCAGACCAATAGAAATATTGACAGCCTATGTGAAATCATACATAGCACTGGTATTATGTTTGTTGCCATGTGTTGATTGGAGGAATGAATTGGGCAATGTGGCGTATACCAGGAAAGGAAATTTTCTCGGTCCACCCATAAAGCAGTTGCCTTTTGTTTGTTTGTTGTGTTTTAATTTCAGAATTAAAAATATATCGTAAGTAACTCTCATATTTATCTTAGGTAACATTAATGACTTCATAAATTGTCATTGAGTCGAGGTACCACGAATAATTACTTCCCCATCTCAGTAAGGAAGTACTTATAAAAAAAAGGGGGTTTTTTATGACATGGATCACTCATACAGAACTCTGTTCACCCTCATAAGAAATTGCTCTGGGAATGAAGTACTTAAAATATAAGGTAATAAGCGAGGAAGTGGATCACCTAAATTCTAAAGACTAATAAAATTATAAATATTACAAAACTGCCCACTGTTTTATGGGAAATAATTAAATATTTTTGGTGTGTGAAAAATCCTTAAGAAAAATCTACAAAATTCAAACAGTTACAATGTGATATTGTCATTTGACCATTTTTACTAGATTGTAGATGAAAAGTATAAAGTCAAGGCCTTGTAGAAACTCATTTTGGTCGCTCCTTACAGACGCAAACAAGCAGTAACCTGACAGTAACGGCGCTTGTAATCTTTCAGCGTTCACGGTTCAACGAAAAGGTCAACGGGCTATCGGCCGGCACTAAGTCTGGCAGCAAGAGTGGTATCGCTATCAATGCTCTGCATAAAGTAAATGTTTCATGGAGATGGATGTTTTAAATCGCTCCAATTAGGTCATCAGTTTTTTTGATCCCGACTATTAAGCGTTATAAAAGTAGCAAGGAATATAAAAGCATGGATAAAATCCAGTGGACAGCATGAGTGTCTTTGTCCAATAGCTCACAAACAACACGAACAGTGCCCGATTTGTATATATCTGGTAGCCTGGTTTAATGACATCGGAAATAACTACTCTTTGGTCTTAGATTGACTACGAAAACTTGAAGCTCCTGAGATAGTTCTTAAATTAGACCGGAAATCAAGTAAAAATATATGCCAAGAACAATAAGAAACTAGGAAATTACTAGCGCTGGAACCCAAAGAAATAAGAATGCAGATAACGCGAGCTAAAAGTTACTGGCACTGTTCCACGTAATGAATCCACTTTTTATTTTCACTTATATGTCTAAGTACCAACGTATTGCATTATGTTGGCAACGACATTTTATACTTATTTGACAGGAAACAAAGCGCAGGTGCAGCTAAACAGTTAACAATAAAATATAAAATGACAGAAAACAAGTCTTTTTATATAAGAGTATTTTTGGGTCAAACACAAAAATTAAATAAATATATTTTTATTAAATTAGTCTTTAGAGGTGGGAAACTTGACATTTGATGCAAGTGCCGAAATAGCTGTAAAATTAATGGCCATTAATCATTTGGGGATTCCTATTTTTTGTAGTGCAATACCAAGGCAATTCGTTGTGAAACGGAAAACCGTTTTACTGTAAGCATAAAAATTCCAACAAGTGGAATTCAAATCAACCATATTCGGATTATATGATTATCGTATCTGATGATTTTTAAATTTTTCATTCCTAAGAAGCTCGAGGCATTTGCCATTCATATTAAAATTAGGATTAGAGGTCCAGGCAACAAAAAGAAGGCACAGACAGGCACAGACAAAACTGTATTGAATGATGTCTATGTCAATAAAATGTATTGATAAAAGAGGAACAAAAACACGGATATATGTTCATGTTTGCTGCTGTACTTGTTTTCGGAAGAGGAACGCTTCTCTTCCCTTAATTACGAAACACCCTCTATTTCACAATAAAGAATTATAAATGAAACACTCAATTACGTTGTTAAAACAATACGTTGTTTTAGGCCTATTAAAAATTCAAGACTACAGGCATCATGCTGTTCCATATTATATACATTCGCTGGCTTTTAATAAATTACTTTTTTCTTTTGAAATTATTAAACGTATATAACGGGCGTTTACAGCAGGCTGTTCAATATTTAGACTTAAATGATGACATACTTTTGGATTAACTCGTTTGCTGGCGATTAGCAAAAGTGGCGAAAATTAGAGTGAACTAACCCTTTTACAGAAATTGAAAAACGAAGCTATTAAAAAAAATAAATAAATTAGGTCAACCTTTATGTCTTTAGGGAGTATATAATTATGAAAAATTTATTTATTTAGTAAGTAATATGGGTATTTGTGTAAATTGAAGTTTACCTCTTAACCTAATTGTTAACTGTCATTAGGCTTTGGTATAATTTTGTTTTTACTCGTCTACTGCTGATCAATTAGACAACAGCCTCGATAACATAAGTGAAAGAAGAAAAAAATATATGGTTATAGAAGGAGAAATCTTTTAAAAATTAATTCGTCTCGGACACAGGCATACTAATAGTTCTTAGAATAAGTTAAACCTAATAATGGGTGTACACACCTAGATAAGTCTTAGAATTTAATCTTGCAATTTATTCTGCTTTAACTACTGGCCATAAACACGTTCAGCTCTAGAAAAATAGGTACTCCACCTGGTTAACTCATTTTAATTTCAAATTTGAATGTAATTCACCCCTCCTTTTCTTATCTAATTACAGGTTGGTTTCATTAGATTAAAAAATACTTCGTGTGTTTTGGAGTGCCTCTCAGCAAGCTGAAAATTGATTTACATTGGCAGTTTGTTTGTTTTTAGGAATCCAATTCAGACTTCCAAATCGCGAGTAAGATTCGAAGAAGGTTTACAAGGTGGCTGCAGGGCAGAAGGCAGAAAATTATGATTAATGTTTATTTTTCAGACTGGGCTAACGTTAGAAGTGGAGAGTCCCCAAGAATCGTTTCTCATTTTCTTAAATGGAATCGATGAAGGTATAGAGGGCGTGATGTCAAAATTTGCAGATGATGTGAAGATTGGGAGACTAATTAATGATCAGCGCCAACCAGCACTCCTTCAAGGCAACTTAGGGCTTCGAGAAAGATCAAAAAAAGTAGCAGCTATGATTTAATGCAGCAAGATGCAAGGTTGCATTTTGGCGAATTGAAACCCCTAAATAACTTATATACTTTCAGGGGTTGAATTAAAACAGAGGAAGAAAGGTATTTGGAAGTTATCAAACCACTACATAAAAAAATTAAGCCAGCATTCAGAATAGTGTGCCCAACTATGGAGATGAGATCGCACCTAAAATAACACATCTAGCTTCTTGAAAGAGTCCTAAGACAGACAACCCACTTGTTGATATCCTCGAAAGGTTATCCGTATGGGCTGCAGAGCTAAACCAGACTCCTCAGATGGGACCTGATTGAAGTCTATAAGGGCCTGAGATGGAATAGTAGAATGATTCCAGAGTGGGACCATCATTGCAGAGATTGGTGGACTGTAGCAAGTTCTCTTTTAGCGAACGATTTTTTAATTACTGAAATAAGTTACTTCCGTGGGTAGTTGAGGCTGACAACTTGGGAATTCATAGTTCAGCATAAATGCTTACTTAAGGAGCACTGCGAGGAAACACATCGGTTGTTTATTTTCTTTTTTACACATATTTATTTTCACTTTTATTATTATTTATGTTTTTTATTTTATTATTTATTTATGGGCAAGGAAGCCACAGCTTCTGTGGCTTCCTTACCCATATAAGCGCTGGAGAGCGTGTGTGTAGTGCAGTGTAGTGACATTTACAGGGACGCGTTGCATCCCCTGGTAGTTGAAAAGGCTGTCGCCTTACAATCCCAAACCAATTTATGCAAAGATTATATCTGTAGGCACAATACTTTAAGGAATTAATCAAGATATTAATAATATTCTGATGTTTATAGGATCCGAAGAACTACTTCAGAGTGATTAAAAAAGGTTCATTTAAAAGGAATCGAACAATGAAAAAATAAAAAAATACAAAAATGTGGTCAAAAACTAGAAATTTCTCAACCCTATCCTCCATATTCTACACTAATGTATAAGCTTGAGAAAGGTTATGTACTATATTGTTGTTATATGACCTGTGGCGCCCTCATGCGAGAAATTGCTTCCCTGTAATAATGTTTAACTAAGAATGTAAACTACGCCGAAAAAAATAGTGCGAGGCTTTCTTAAGACAAAAGACATTTTGAGACGACCGAACAATTATATCGCGAAAACACTCGTTTATTAAATGGACAGATGGAAGTAGACGCGGCCAGGATGTTTATCTCGGGGTAATTCGTTAATAAATGTTGTGTTTTCGTCGCGGAGCGCTCTCTGTTGCGTAATTATGCCCGCTGAAGAGAATAATTGCGAGCGCAAATCATTGCTGGCACGGCGCCAGCGAGAGAACGAAAAGAAAAACACCGACGGAAACCACTCGACGTTAAAAGAAACCGACGTTGCGACACACTTGCCGAACTGAGCCGCATTTCTACGCACCTCGTAGCGGACGGGACTCGCGTGCACTGCACCGCCTTTGCACGATTTCATTATCGAATGGTTGCCGGGTATCGGAAGGGTCGTGCACGTGAACACGGAGAGTGTGCGACACGTCTCGCTTATTTATTATTAAGCACAACGCCCCGGGCGAGCGGGCACAGTGAGTTTCTCGGGCTCACCGATGTCCGTAATGACCCGAACACTGTTCGAACACGTAAATATCACCTTCGGCTATCCATTAGTTGTCTCCAGCCTTCGTTCCATTGCGCATTACACGAAGATGATGGAAGGGGGGAAACATTAAAATAGACAGACAGATAGGAAGAGAGAAAGAGCAAAAGACCGAAAGAAAAATAAAGAGAAAGTACAAACAGAGAAAGAAATTGTGAAAGGGAGGGGGGGTAGAGATAGAGAGAGGAAATAATGAAAAACAATGAGAAATACAGAGAAGAGAGAGAGAGAGAAAGGAAGATATAAAGAACGAGAGGGACAAAGTGCGAGAGACAAAGAAGGAAAAACAGTGAAGAAGAGAAAGAAAACGGAAGAAAGGGAGATAAACAGTAAAAAGACAGAGAGAGAGAGAGAGAGAATATAAAAGAGAGAAAGGAACAGAGTGAAAGATCAAGAGAAAAGGAATCAAAGAGATAAAGGGTGAAAGAGAGAGAGAAATGAAGGTAGAGAGAGAGGGAAAGTGAGAAAGGGGATTAGAGAGAGAAAATATTGAAAAACAAAGAAATACAGAGAAAAATGAGAGAATGTGTGTAAAGGAGAGAGAGAGAGAGAGAGAGAGAGAAATGAAGGTAGAGAGAGAGGGAAAGTGCGAAAGGGGAGTAGAGAGAGGAAATAATGAAAAACAATGAGAAATACAGAGGGGAGAGAGAGAGAGAGAGAGAGAAAGGAAGATATAAAGAACGAGAGGGACAAAGTGCGAGAGACAAAGAAGGAAAAACAGTGAAGAAGAGAAAGAAAACGGAAGAAAGGGAGATAAACAGTAAAAAGACAGAGAGAGAGAGAGAGAGAATATAAAAAGAGAATAACGAAGAGAGAAAGGAACAGAGTGAAATATCAAGAGAAAAGGAATCAAAGAGATAAAGGGTGATAGAGAGAAAACGAGAGAGAGAGGGAAATGAAGGTAGAGAGAGGGAAAGTGCGAAAGGGAAGTAGAGAGAGGAAATATTGAAAAACAAAGAAATACAGAGAAAAATGAGAGAGTGTGTGTAAAGGAAAGAGAGAGGGGAGTGAGAGAGAGAGAGAGAGAGAGAGAGAGAGAGAGAGAGAGAGAGAGAACGAAAAGGGAAGAGAAAGGCAATGGAAAGTGAAAGAAAGTAAGGGAGATAAACAGATAGCAAGAGAGAGAAAAAGAAAGATAGAAAGGAGAAAGGGCGAGGGACAAAGAGAGAGGGAAAAGAGTGAAGAAGAGAAAGAAACAGAGGGAGAGAAACAGTAAAAGAGAGAGAGATAGGAGGGAAGAGAAAGTATAAAGGGAAGAAAGGAAGAGAGAATAACGAAGAGAGGGAAACAGAAATAGAGAGAGAACGAATGAAAGAGAAAGGGTGTTACAAAGAAAGAGTGAGAGAAAGGAAGATAGAGAGGACGAAAATAAGACAGACGATGACAGTGAGAGGGAAAGAGTGAAAGTAAAAAGAAAGAAAAATGTGTGAAAGGAAAAAAGAGAAAGAGAAAGAGATAAAGGGTGATAGAGTGAGAAAACGAGAGAGAAAAAGAGTGAAAGAGAGAGAATAACAAAAAGATAGGGTGAAAGAGCGGGGAAAGAGAGAGAGAGAGAAAAAAAGAGTGCAAAATAGAGAGAGGCAGCGACAGACAGAGAGAGAGAGAGAGACAGACAGAAAGAGAAAGAAACTGTAAAAGAGAGAGAGAGAGAGAGAGACTTACTAGAGGTACTCTCTGATTTTGGTGAATGATATTTTTGAAATGACTCAATTAATTAATAGTTTAGTTTTGTGTGTTTTCATGCCAAAGCTACTAACACAATCTTCTGCTTCCTTCTCTCTTTTCCTCTACTGTAGTACAAAAAATCTGTATAGGCGGGGAGAGGTCATTCACTATCTGTTTCTTCTCCAACAATTGCACCCCTTCTCATCTACGTCTAACAAACACACGTCATACGACCAATTGTATGGGCAGAAGTAAATTGAAAAAGATGTTCCACCACGCCGCTTTAGTATTTAAAGGAACGGGACTATATTTTGCTTTTTGTTTGTTCATTTATGTTCGCTTAGTGCGTAGGCAGCTCAAGCCACGAGATGTACCGTTTTAACGTGATCGCTCTATCCGTCTTTCCTCTTTCTCTAACTTTTTTCAGCTTAGTGTACACAGCGTATTTCTATCGTGTCTTATTTCTTTACAAGCGAGGATCGGATTTATTTTCTGTAGCGGAACACTACGCATCTCCTTGATGCGTGCGTTTACAACTTTCACGCTACCGCATCTCTCGTAAGAAACCGAAGCCCGCCGCCCCTTAACAAATGCCCCTTCTAATCCAAACAGCTTCGCGTAATTCAAGCTTCTCCGCTATTTACTAGTTCCTCTAATTGATTTCCGCTTAATGCTCCGCACAAAAAAAAAGAAAAGAAAAAAGCGTCGTTATTCGTTAATAATACCTAAGGGACGGCGAGTAATAATCGCTACCCGGTTCGAAGCGAAAAAGGCAGAGAAATCTTCAGCCGCCCGCTGAAATCATTAAAAGTGAAACTTTTACGGCCGATCAGCGATGGCGGGGATAAAACAAGCGCATCGTTTAAAGACATCATTAGCGACGGTGTTGCGTTGTCAAATGAGGACACTCGGACACAGAACGCTGCAATTCGACGACAAATATCTTCCTTCTAATTTCTACAAAATTCCATTTAATGCTTTTCTCAAATTTTTTAAAAGAAATCCAGTATTACATCACCGCAATATTGGATATAAAAGCTCAGTCCTCCCTCGTGCTCTTTTTACAGCTTTCAGCAATCATTAGAAATTCGTGCGCGAAGGATAAATGTGAAAATGAGTGAGACGCAATTATTCACAGACGCCACTACAGAATTCAGAGATTATTGGTGTAGGGAAATCCATACCAACGTGTCATTTGAATACGTATGTCAAAGACTAAACAGAGCGTGTAATTAGGGAAAATATCCTAAGAAGAGATTTTTTTGCGATTAGGGAAATTGTTTACTCCACTTCTAAAATTAGGGAAATTGGCGAATTTTTCCCTCTTTTTTTTCCAGATCTAAAATTAGGAAAATTAGCGAATTTTTTTCACTTCTTTCAGGTCTAAATTTAGACCTAAATTGAAAAAAAATGGTTTTCTTTAAATCTAAAATTAGGATAAACTATTTTCTTCATGTATTAGATTAGAGAAGCGGTTTTATTCAAGTGTAAGGTTAGGGAAAACTGTTTTATTTTCTTCACGTGTAAGCCTCGGAAAAACGGTTTTCTTCGAGTGTATGGTTAGGGAAAGCAGTTGAAGTCTGCCTAAAATTAGGGAAATTGTTTTCTTGAAGTGTAAGGTTAGGGAAAAACTGTTTTAGTCTGGACTAAAATTAGGGAAATTTTTTTCTTCCGATATATATAAAATTAGGGAAAACTGTTTTCTTCCGATATATAAAATTAGGGGAAAATT
Source organism: Mastigoproctus giganteus (assembly GCF_048544385.1). Classification (NCBI taxonomy): domain Eukaryota; kingdom Metazoa; phylum Arthropoda; class Arachnida; order Uropygi; family Thelyphonidae; genus Mastigoproctus; species Mastigoproctus giganteus. The sequence goes on from NC_143577.1 coordinate 208,456,853, forward strand.
TTATTCCGATATATAAAAATTAGGGAAAATTTTATTCCTATATATAAAAATTAGGGAAAATTTTATTCCGGTATAAAATTAGGAAAAATTGTTTTCTTTGAGTGGAAGGTTAGGGAAAACTGTTTTATTCTGGACTAAAATTAAGGTAATTGTTTTCTTTTAAGTGTAAAATTAGGGAAAAAAGTTTTTTGTAAGATTAGGGAACACGGTTTCTTCCGGTCTAAAATTAGCGGGAACTGTTTTAGTCTGATCTAAAATTAGGGAAAACCGTTTTCTTCAAGTATAAAAATCAGAAAACGTTTTCTTTCATGTCTAAAATTAAACAAACAATTTTTTTCTGGGAGGGGGAGATAGAGATAAAAGAATAGTTCCGGAATTAGGAAACGTGAGAAATGTATTTCGCAATGGACCCATTAATTTACACCAGTTGGACTGTTCTTGTTATGTCCACGAAACCCTCTCTCCCATAACTCTTTTCTATTGAAAATGGCTCATTACTTCGTATCCTTTCTAAGTTTACGCTTCACTGTGTCCTCAGTTTATCTGCATGCTAGATCATTGATGCTGCTTTTACTGTAATAACCCCGCTCTCCATTTTTGTAATCTCGTTCAGAGGCTGAACATCTTTAACTCATGTGCATATGGTGTTTACATAAATATATAAAAATTGCTTTTTTCAACGACAAAAAATTCCTTTCGAAACAGTTTCTTTTACTAAAACTTTCTCATTCCGCCAAAAAAAAAAAAAAACTCAGAAAAAAAAATCCAATCCGACAAAAAAAAATCATGAAAAACCTCTTGTGTTTAAAAAAATCGCAAAACAAATAATGCTTGCAACAGTTTTTGTTGGTTTGAAGAGTTTCAAAACAACAAATTGAGGATCAGAGACATATCGTTAATAACAATATTTCCAGTTTAGCAGCGCCCCCTTAGAAAAAAGAAGTGTCAAAATATATCTGAATTTAAGCAATTATTAATTAAATTCAAAAATAGCAAAAGCTTAAATTTATTAATATAATAAAATACACTTAACATTTCACTATTTTTAACTTATAGTTAATTATGAGTTTTATTATTTTAATTTTCGTGAAACGTCCGAAAAAGTCTTATAATTTCTTAATTAAGTTTGGTCTTAGAAATAAAGTAAAGAATTCTTCCTACTAAAAGGAATCTGGAAATAAATACAGTATACGGAAAACTTCAGATTTTTACAACTTTGTTTTTCAAAATTAGGGACTATTTCCTCTGTCGAAAAGAGTCCAAGAATAAATTTAATATATGTAGAATCATTTACAATTTTTAATAGAGTAACAGACTGAAAAGGATATTAAACTCTTCAACCTGTCCAGCAGTGTGTGTTCTGGGATTACACACAAAAAAAAAACATGGAAATTAGTCTCTCTCTTTCTCTCTCGCAGGCACGCAATGTTAAGGAATTGGTTTCCACCCAAGTTTGTTGTGTCTACCAGCAATCTCCAAACTATTTATCTTAATAAGACTGGTAAAAGATAAAAAAAATAATATAAATTTATAGATTCCATTAATACGACCAAGCAAGATGGACAAAAAATGCGGCAGAAATATTGTGGAGATGGAATAGGTGAAAATTACGTGCAGATAAATACCCAAAGATTTTTGCTATTTAAATTAATTCCAAAGGCGACTGTGGCTATGAAGGTCCAATTTCTCTAAATGATGCGTTTGAAGTGTGATCTGTTTCCTGGATGAAAAATGGCAGTGGATATTATCGAAAAAAATCTTACACCTCTTCCAGAAAGAGTAAAACTAAACTCCCCTTGAATTCAATGAATCTCTCCGGTCACAGACAAATCGAAAAGAAACCTTTTTGTACAAGTGACGGGTGACAAATTCACTCACCCACAAAGGGTATTCTCTGGAAGATCAGTTCTGTTTTAACAAGCGAAAAGTCTGAAACAGAACAATGAGAGTTATTTGTTGTTGGGTTTTACGAGCATCAGCGACTAAGGCCATACTGCTCCATGCATTGTATCTAATTCCATGTATTGTATCTAAATTGCGTGAGTTCTGGGGTCCATTTTCTGTTTGCTGGACGAAAAACCCGAGTTTCCAAGAGAAAAACCTTAGCCACGTTGTGAAAAAGGCCCATAAGTTCCTCATCTCATCGACGGGACTGGAACTCGGGTCTTTTCCACCCGGTGTGGGGAGGACGCCAATCTTACCAACTCTGCTACCGAGAAGGATGAAAGTTGTGTAATGTAAAATTGTGTAATATTATTTTATCTAATTATAAAAACGCATTCGTTTGATTGCTCTTAGTATTTTGGAAAACAAAGAATGTTTGTTTATCACCACTAAGTAATTAATTTTCGCGAGTATATACTGCGTTTCTCATGAAAATTCTTCAATTGTGAAAATGATTCTACCGTAAATGTTTTCTTATCCACAGGTGTTGTCGATTATCAGCTTGTACAAGTTTCCTTTGGCACGTGGCATAAAGGATACATTTGATTATCTTTGCAGGGTGAGCAGTAGAGTGGCTTTTAATTTCTTCGCGTTGTAAATAATTTCCTCCATGCTTGTGTACGTCGCTTTGTAAAAACAAATCTTTGCCTAATTTGTTTTTTTATTTTCATTTAATTAATTTCCTATTGTAATCTTGTATTCTTTTCTCCCCTGTGTAAGAAACAATGTAGCTTGTTATTGTATTTGTTTCTTCTCGATAATTAACATCATTTGCTGATTCTTTCCCGCTGTGTGCTCTACAATTAGGAGAAAGTGTGCAATCCATCCTTAATTACATGGATATCATGGAGGCGTCAGAAAGGAGTGATTTTTTGCCATTCACAATATTGCTGACAACCAAGTTAGATGCGTGTTAACCGCCACAGCAATTAAGCCAATGAGGCGCCATTATATGCCTACAATCATTTTTCATTGAATATATTTGCTACCTTGCTTCTGTAAACCTCTTAACGGTCAGACAACACCAAGTACCCAAATTATTAGGACCACGAGTGTGTTTAGCAGCCATTGGCCCTTACTGCTCTGACACTGCGTGTCATACAACAAGGTGTTGAAGAGGGATGCGATAAATAATACTGGATAACTCGTGAAAGAAAACCCCAGTTCCTGGAGTGACGTGGACACATGATTGTGCGGATGAACATGCCTTTCCAGTTCATCTCACAGATGCTCTATCAGATCGACGAATTCCTTGCACCCCCTTGATACCCCCATATTCATGAAGGATCTTTGGGTCCTCATATCCACGCATATACTATTGCATATATGCCCAGACCTTCATGGACCTAATAAGATAACCAGGGAATGTATATATTAAGCAAAATATGCGCATAAGCTGGCTTATCTGAGATTAACTAGCGCGATTTATTCTCATCCACGATGCATAAATCTCGAGGGTTTCTCAACAGACTGCATTCATTAAATGAAAGTTTTTCTGCAAACTTGCATGCGACTCTGCATCAAAAGCAGAGCAGCTCTACAAATCGCCGAATCCTTTTGCCCCTTTCGGTGCTTCCAACCGCACAAATTCCGTGCACCTGATTTGCGAATACGGCAGAAGCAGCGGGTCAAGGCCGAATGCTTCTGGTCAATCAATCACGCCATCTGCACGCAGCTCTTCTTTCCTGCCTGTTATTGATCTGACACATCGCGAGTCTGCAGGACGGTCCTGGCCGTTGCTTCACAGCCGACCGATCGTTTGTGTCACTTAACAGAGGATTCTGCAAATGCCGATACCGAGACGATGCTAACTGAATGCACATCTGGTCGCGAGAATACTCCATCTAATGGCGAGGCTATCCCTGGGCATTCGCCCGTAATTTATGAACTCTTTCCACGAAATTAGGTTGCGCGTTTAACAACAAAATGGCTGCCGATTTACCGGAAGAGTAACGCAACACAACTATCTAGAAAGATGGGCGAGTGGAGGCCGTAATTTTCTCATTTTTCTTCTCTTTTATGATGCTTGGTGTTGTGTTGCATAATAATGAATTCAGAAAGTAATTTGACTTCCGAAGGACTCGTGGATTTCTGATCAATATTCCTGGACATTTGCGGTGCTGTTTGCAACTACAGGAAAGTCGCTCACTCTGAAACTGTACAGCGATGGCACTCATTTGATTCAGTGAGATTTATTGCTCTCTTTTTTTTATAATCCCACTACATTTTTCGGAAAGAGATTGTTCCTTCGCAATCTGGATAATTCTACTTATGCATTCACGAAAGTTAAGCTTTAGACATTCAAATCGAATGATGAGTATCTTCTCTCTCTCTCTCTCTCTCTCTCTCTCTCTCTCTCTCTCTCTCTCTCTCTCTCTCTCTCTCTCTCTCTCTCCTTTTAAACATGAAAATACGAATAACTTCGAGTAAAAGGTGCTAGAGACATAAAATTTACAGGTAACATCCTTTATTCTATGCGCAACATCACCATCTGTCGATAATTTGTAAAACTAAGAATGCGCATACGCAGTTTAAGCGGCGTATGAAAATGGTGTTCAGCACAGAGGAGTGTGTGTGAGTGCATTCGTGGTGGAACATAACCTGAAAAAAGTCGCTTAAAACTGCCCAACGTGATTTCTGAAGGCAGAGACAAAGCCTGAAACAATAATCCACACACTCTGGAAAAACTGAAAAGCAACATTCAACATCATTTGCAGCGTTTTCAAACACGTTGTGATCAGGATGGTGATAACTTTCATTCTTTATATGACAACTTAAGTAACATCACAAAATAAAGAATATTACTTGTAAACTTCGTATCTGTAGCATTCTTTTATTCGAAGTTATTCGCGTATTCGTGGGCTCCCATTTGAAATGATCACACTGTACTGTGAATAAATTACTCTGAGTATTTGTAATTACCATTAAAACTGCTAAAGGAGTACAAGTTTATGCGGGTATGAGAAGGAAACAATAGTTTTGGAAGCCTGTTCCAAATAATCAACCATCCATCAAATATCCTGCAACCATCCTTCCTCGGTTTGAATTTATGGCCCCTCATATGTGTGTAGTCTGGGCAAGAGGAAGAATACCATCAGCATTAAGCTTGCTCAGTCCATTCAAGGTCTTAAACAACTCAATCATCACCTCGCAGGTGCCTAGATGACGTCGTGATAGTCTAAATGACGTCATTCTAGACTTACTCTGGCCTCTCAGCTAAAACAATGCTACTCTTCAATATAGAACAGACAATTCTCTGCAAATAAACAGACTTTTCAGAAACCACTAGTTCGTTGAACTCCTCATACAAAAATGTTTTCAAAGACTTTCTTCAGTTCCAGTAGACGTTTTTGGCTACACTTGACTGCATTCCTGTTATGAATTAGTTGGACCATGTCTAAGAGCACCAGGCAAAACACTGCCATTGCCAACAAGTAGCGGTGAGAAAAGTGGGTCATCAAGTAATCAAGGAATTCCCAATTTCATACGTATTTAGCCTTTTGTGAGCAACAAGGGAGTACTTCCACTTACAGACATGTATTTTGGCGTACGGTGATGCAGTCAATTATTTTGAGTAAAAAATTTACAAATAAATATATTCAAAAATTCTTCCATGCAGGAAGTTGAACATTTTTTACCACTCTTTTGCAGCTTTTCTCTTCTAACTCTTTCTCTCTTTCCAGGTAATATAACAAAAATCAAATTGGAAGCATAAATTAAAGCCTAGGCCTAATTCATCAAAGAGGTACTTTGTTTATATTTCGAATTTCCAAATGTTCTCGATTATCAGAGCTCTTTTTCCTATGTAGTAAGTCATCAAATATAACTTCGTGTATTCCATTCTTAAAATAATCATCTTCACGAAGAAAGATATCCGAAGGACTGTGTTTATAAACCAAACTCCGGAAAACTTAGACACCATCACAATTGTCCAGCTATAAAAATAAAGTTTGAGATTTCATAAAACAATGGGAAAAGAATAATATCAATCATTGTGGGACCATAAGAGTACCTCTGGGTTTTATTTTTACAAGGAAGAAGTTATGATACCACTTCCCAAGTTAACCTTCAAGAACAGTTCAGAGGTATATGGCGAAATCTTGAGTCCTTGCTGCAGCAATTGGAGAAAGATTCGTTTCATGGATGATAATGTCCTTTGTCATAGGACATGCTTAAGGTTGGGAGCTGTGAATGACCTCAAAGCCCATCTAAAAAACAGGTGGACTTTGAGGTCACTGTAATGATGCTATTTTCACTGGCTACCAGTTTTAACCTCCGCTGCATCTAGCAGGTAGAAACTTGATGGTAAATGTTATCGAATATTTCATAACCTATGAATCGGACATATTTAATAAAGTATTTTTGGAATATTTATGCTTAAAGTGTATTATCATATTTTGGGAGTAAAATGTCCCCATAGGTTTAGTGAAGGACACTCCCCTCCCCTTCAACGCAAGTCCAACAGCCTGAAGGAATTCATTAATGAAATACTTTGGAGGAATTTTTCAGTTGTGAAACATGGAAACGTTGCATGGAGCAAGGTCAGGCGAGTATGCTAGTCGGAAGGTGCATATAAAAAAGTCAAAAATATGACTTTAGGAAAATATCTTCTCAAAGATTATACTCAAGCCCATAATGCTCAAAGATTATTGCTCAAAGATTAACTAATGAAAATACATTCATAGAATATCTGTTCTTTTTTCTATACCGGGATAAAAAATCAGATTCATTACCAAAGAGACTTTGTATTTGAACAGTTGAAGTCTTTCTAACCATAGAAGTTTTTATTTTAAATTTCAATAAAATAAACACAGAAATAAAGTAGCATTAACGGATTCTTTCCCCCGGAAATATTTCCTCTATCACCATTTTTAGAGTTCTGATAGTCTATTAATATTAAGCAGTATAGTATGAGAACTTTTGCATTCTCTTTTGGCTAAGTGTCCAAAAAATCACAATCAAATCCATCGATTCGAATTTGATTGTAAGTCTGTCAACCGATTTTCGCCCTGGCTTTACATGCAGTTGCAGCTTGGTGACGCAGAGAGAAATATTATAACGTGTGCATCCGGCAGAAGTAGGAAAAATCTCTCAATAAATTTTGCCAGCTGAGTAAAAAAAAAAATATATGGGCGTGTAGTCAGTTTCTGTCTCACAGACTGCTTTCCAAACAGTACACACTATATTTTTAGAGTGAAAGGATATTTAAGTTTATGATTACGATATAATTCTGACAGAGATGATGTAAGGGCTTTTGCTAATGTCAGGAAGAAGTTATAAGGGTTCAGGGAAACTGCTATTTCGAGGGATGATGGAATTGTAGGATTGACGCAGATAATTAACCCGGCCAATTATACTTCAATCCTCTTCGAGAGTACCTGTGTGCAACCTCTGATTACATTATGCACGAGACATTGAAATAAGCGCAGATGCCATTAGCACTCAGGAAAACAGAGGAAAAAACGTGTTTAAACATCTGTAAGGGATGTATCAGGTTGTAAAAGCAATATAATACAAACTTGATTTGCCTATACAGTAATGCCAGGCGTGCTGTAAACGAATTTGGGCTATTGATTAAATCAACCTCTGTTGATATAAAAGGACTAACGAAGACATGGTGCCATCCAGATATAGGGTATGAAGAATTTCATTATGGCGTGTATAGCGTGCTCAGGAGGAATAGGGAGGATCGAAGGAGAAAGGGAGTCATGCTTCTTATCGAATAGTCTCTGAATGCGACCAGACTGTAACTAGAATCAAATCAAGTTCGGACAGACGCTGAGTCTGTGTGGTAGAAGATGATAGGCGGGGTATATTACAAACGAAACGATTCTGAGGAGTACGACAAAAATCTCTATAGGCAACTTGAATGAGTGGCTGGCCAAGTGTGATTGCCTCATTATGGGCAACTTCTACTGGCACTAACAGCATGTGGAAACAAACTTTTGAACCACCTGGTCGATTGTTATTTATTTCAAAATGCCTTAAAAAGGTACTCGTGCAAGAGGCTCTAATATCCTCGACTTGGTTCTCACAAAAGATCCAAACTTCTCCAAAAACTTGACAATACAAGAACCAATAGAAAGTAGTGACCACAATGTCATAAACTGATATAATTAGGCAATGACGTTACGTGGTGATTTTCCATTAAATTTTTCTCTCTAAATAATCACTCTTATATCAAGTTGGTTTTTTTAAAGTTAGTTTATTTAACTTTATTGATAAATGTACTATACAATTAGGTAACGTTTCGGGAACCTTGCCGGAACCCATCATCAGACCATACTTGGCTGCACTAAAGGACAGAAGAATAAAGTATCCTTATAGAAAAGTTCCAGCTAAAAGCTAAGAGAGAATAAACAAATCCGACACCACCTTCCATGCATTCCAACGCGCAGATATTTGCATTAGCAAACCTACAGTCCTTTCAACTGACCAACAGTACAACTTAAAAACATTTAAAGAATCATTCTTTATAAAAATTATCGGGCCCGACTCCATAAGCAAAAAACAAGGTATGGAATTCGATTAACAATATTTCAACATCCTTAAAGTGGCGATAAAAGAAGGCCTAAAAAAAAAAAATTCGAGATAAGAAAGACAGCCAACCCTTCCCCAGCCCCCATAGGTCCAAGACTAGCATAACCACAACCTAGGAAGTTTTGGGAGTGAAGCTTAGCTAACCGTTCTGAAAAAAAAAATCAACTCCGAGGCCCATTACAAAAATAAGCATTAGGCTCCAAGATAACCGACCTGGCAACCTACCTTTGGCCAATTAATTAGATATCAACATTCAGCCCAAAGCCTGACATAGGTAAAATTGAGTTGTTAATAACGCCCCTTGATTGAATGAGGATACTTAGTCATTTGGCAAGACAACAGGTGTTAACAGGTAAAATAAAAAAAGGTAACTGCAGCCATTATCAACCCACTGCAGGATGGAAGCCTCCTCAACAATTCTTGAGGGAAATGGATCATAAATCGCCACGCTGGTTCAGTGCGGGTTGGCAGATCGACCGTATTTAGCAGTCAGGGGCTTGAACCCCGGTCTACTCAAGGAGCGTGTGCTATTGCACTCTCGCTCCTGACCACTCGGCTATGGACTGGCCTCCGTAGCCGAGGCCACTCCATAGTTGATACTGAGTTAACAGGTAACTCAGTATCAACTTTCTTTTTGCCTTTATTTGTATAAAACTTAGAAATTATAGATAATTTGATGTTTGTAGTAAAGCATAAATTAATTAATCGTAACAATTTATTTTCTGTTCTTTAGTACAGTCAAGTATGGTCTGATGATGGGTTCCGGCAAGGTCCCTAAAACGTTACCTAATAGGAAAAAGGATAAGCTTCAATAGCATCTGAGGGAGACTACTGTGGACTGAAGTGTTTCTTGAATTCTGTTAGCTATGAAGGCTACTCATTCGTTCCGCAAAAGAAAGATAAAAATTTTGATAACAAAGGGGATTAAATGTTTAACTGAGCAAAAGAGAAAAACATAGGCCAAGACATCGACATATATGAGCACTATAAGAATATACGGTATCAAATGCAGTGATGAGGTAAGATAGGCGAAAGCTGAGTAAGATAAATCATTTAGACAATAGAGAAAAAAGGAAGGGATCGAATGAGATTGCCCCTTATTTAATCGAAGTGAAAAAGTATATAAAAAAACCAGCAGGGGCTGCAGATGAGTTGAATATGAACAGTAAACTGTTTAAAATCCAACACCCTCGGGGATTGAGAGGTGCTGGAGTTTAAAATTTTCTGGATTTTAGAGAGGTCTACGCCTCTAGAACCACCAGATTTTAGAGAGGTCTACCAGAGACCTCTCTAAAATCTGGTGGTTGAGCAGTTTTAGAGGATTCATTTCAATGAACATTAAGTACAAACAACTGAACTCAGTTACATCTGTAAACATTTATAATGACTATCTTGTCCTTTCATTTGTTTTTGCGAGTATGATTTAAACTGAAAGGATGGCGCAATGGCCTTCTCACAGCACAACAAACTTGTCTTTGTAATGAGTTTCCCTGGTATTGCACTACTTTCAACAGACAGTTTCAGCTATATCACAGCTTTGAAAACGCTTATTTCGTATACCCCATGACAGTTCACATTGAACAACTTCTTTACAACTGTTTTGTCTGCACACTGTCACTAGAACCTCCCCTCCCCCCACTGTCTCATGAGAGACCAGTTAGCCTGTCATAGCGGCCTTTTAAATAAATGGCCAATTAACTTATCGACGAGCAATTGTTTGAAAGAAGTGCAATACCACGATAACTCTTTGTAAAAGCAAGTTTTGTTTTTCTGTGAGAATTAAGACAATTACATTACGCATACACACATTTTAAATCCTGCTGGTCTTGAAACTAGTTTAATGGGAAAGATAGTCCAAGAATCTTCTAAAGAAAGAAAGAAATGTTACCATTTTTGCAGGGATTCTTAAAGATAAATGCGATCGTTGATATAAATGTCGAATTACTTTCTTATTATTTCTGGATTGTAAAATGGTGATTTTTTTGTTAGTGTGCTGGATTTTAAATAAATCCGGATTTAATGAGCCAGATTTTGGATTTTACAGAGTTTACTATACTGTACAAAGATCTTTACAGTTGAAAGGCCATTCGAACCACGAGGGAACAGGAATGATCTCAGGGAAGAATCTATCTGGTACTGAACCCGAGGGAAAGTAAGGTTTGAGGGATGAACAGTATACTATGCATCTTGCTATATTAAAAAAAAAAAAAAGGTTACATGTAAGTTCATTCAGCCCGTAGCAGACCTCGACATGTTTAAGCAGATAACTTCCTCTTTGAGTCATGTGATAAAATCAAAATAGCCTATTTGCTTTGCATATGAGTGTTAAATTCGTGTAATTTCAACTAATCGAAGCAACACATATCGAAAAAACACAAGCGACGTTAACCTACCGTTTACTCCCGAGTTACGAACACCTGACTTACGAACATCGTGCCTGAGATAATTTACAAAAACAACAGCAACATGAAGTGTCACAAGCTGCGTTTAAATTTACCAGTAAAGGAAAACATGTATGCCTTTCTCTCAATGCATAAAATCTTAAAATTACAATATATCTTCCTTTTCCTTTTTGTAAAAAAATATTTAATATATTTATAATCCTTTTGCTAAGATGTCGAAATGTAAAGCCAACAGAGCGTCTGTGAGACTGAGAGACTGTTAGAGATGAGTCGTTAATTAACTAATTAACCAATCAACTAATTAACCAATTATTAGAAACTGAAGGATATCTTTAAACATTCGGCAGACAGAGTTTAATTGATTTAGAAGGCTCATTAACTTAATCAAATAAAACGAAAACCAGCCCACCTACGCTTCCTCATATTCCTTAAAAAAATCATGTCACCAACAAACCGAATATATCCACTACAGTTCCTGGAAAATAAACAAACAGTTCTGTTTTAAAACTTGCACTAAAATCAAAATTACAACAAGAATTTAATTTCAGAAACGTTGAAGTTTTTTTTTTTTACTGAAATTTTTCTGTCTCGGTTCAACCATTGTAATTCTATTTGCATTTTCTTTGCGTTCTTTCCGTGTTCTGTTTCTACAACAAAAAATTGCTAACCTGCTTTGGAACTTTAAAACTACGTACGTTAGGTGTTTAAAACTACCGTGTATGTTTTTAACTTAATCTGTCACATGATATATAACTTCCGGATTGAGCTTGAAAATGCTATTCAACTTGTTAATTTGAAGGTGGTGAAGATGGGAGTAGATTCAAGCAAATCCATTTTCATTTAAATTGATGTTTAACGAATCACAAAAGTGTTCTAACATTGTTTAGTTGTACAAATGGTAATTGACTGTCAATATACGTATAATCACTCAGCTTATGGTGAGAACTTCTCCTTGATGACACGTCTTCGTTAGGTTTTGTCCTCAATAAACTTCTTGAAATCAGCATCAATCTATTGAACATATTGGAACACTTCCATGGGCATAACCTGTCAACTTTCTTAAGCCTCCATGCCACGGGCCAAAGAGATGGGAGGGTTTTTAGAGATAGCGGAGGGGGAATATTCTCCATTGATGTAGCTACCAGAAACTAGGCTTGTTTAGCGGAAGACGAAGAAACTCTGAAACTCTTCTAAAATTTTGCAGTTCCATTATTTATGATGTATGTGCGAGGAGTGGAAGTTTCTACTCGTACAAGATCCAACGAAGCAGCCAGTACTCATCAGAATAGATAGTTTTCAGCATGGTTTTCATCGCCGACATCCAGATTTCAGTCCCATAAGTGATGGTGGCTGACAAACTATATGTATTGAAGTGTTCTTATACTCGGTCATATGAAGGTTTTGATTGGAAAGCCATCTGCAAACCTTGTGGATATCTGCGACATTGTGTTGGAAAGTGAGAGTCAAAAATGACCCCGAGATCTCTGTGCTTGGTGATTGGTGGGATGGGCATTCCAAGGATTTCCAGATTCAGCTGTGTTGGATGTGTTTTTAGAGAGAATATCATTAGTGCAGATTTCGTTGGATTTCTTTTTAGGGAGAACTGCGAGAGGTATGAGATCAGATTTTGAAGGCTGTTGACGATAGACTCGGATGCTGTATCTGGTGTGTCGGTCTCGCGTGTCCAATAGAGGAGCTTCTATCGGCAGTAAATGCCGGTAGAGGGAACTTCGGCAGAGGGAACTTCGCCTTGTGAAACAACTACGTTAACTGTCCGCGTGAAGGATTTCTTATTCAAAGTCAGGTGGGTGGAAAACCCTAGCCATTAAGAGCGACTTCAAAAATATACCCGAAACAGACAATAGATAATCTTCGCTGATGATATCCAACAATTGTTTGTAATCAACCCTTTGTTTTCTTAAATGTCTGTAATGTCGATAATCCAGAGAACTGAGTTCCACGAATGGCGACTGACTTTTCCATTAGTATTAACGGTGACAAAATAATCGATATTAGTCAGTTATTACGTTATAAAATGAATAAATATAATTTTACGGCAAATATAGTAGTGGTTTATCGGATATAAATGCAGATTAACTGAGGTATTTGACGTGCAGTGAATGGGCAATTTTAATGGGGAAAAAACTGGGATATCGCGAATACCGGTTGTCTAAATTAATTTATTCATTTCCTTAATTAAAAATTCTTTAGTAATATTACAATAAGTAATAGAATTTAAATATTTTAGATGAGCTACTACTGTTGCGAATCTTTTTCTTTGAGAAGAAAAAGATTCGCAACAGTATTTCGTGATGTTCCAAGTCAAAGATTATTTCTTCTCGAAGATTTACAAAAAGATTTTAGACTAGGGCTACTCTAGAAATCTATACGAACAATAGATCAGAGGGTTTCTGCTGCAGAAAATACATTCGATAAAAAGATCGTGGACAAAAGAAGGTCAAATAGAGCAAACCAAGGTTCTTTCGTGATGTTCCAAGTCAAAGATTATTTAACTTTTCACGATTCTTTAGGAATCTTTGTCTTCATTGTATTGTATTTGGTTTTACACACATCTTCGTGTCTTTTCAGATTCATGTAAACACAATGTCATACACGGCATCAAGTTAATTTTTAATGAGTAGAAGTGCTGCTCCCCTGTCATTAAAAATTAACTATGAGACCTGTTTGTGGTCCCGGTAAGGTAAGGTGCTTTATCCGTCACTTTTAAAAGGGCACAACATCTCATTTTGACGTAGTACACTCTCGAGTAGGATTATTCCACCGATACATCTTACTACGAGGTTGGAGTTGATCCGATTATATTTTTTGAAGGATTACTTTCTTCATAGCTTGAACATGAGAAAAGAATGTAGTTAATAGTTAAATATATTTTTTTATTAATTATTTGGCCGGTAAAAGCCTTTTGATAACTTGCAGGTTCAAGTAGGTGGTTTGAGCCCGCATTATGTTACAAATATGTTCCACTGGCTGTTCGTTATCAGATTGAATTGACATTCCTGGAATTCGGACTACAAAACAAGTCCACTGATAGGCCGCGGCGCTACCAACTCAGTAACCTGTTCAAAGTTTTTTGTGGATTTGAAAGTTAGAATTGGCGCTTTTCATAAGGGGATATTCCTGGTATCTAATAAACTGCTACTCAAATTAATCAACTTGTTGACTACTTAGATATGGCAGGGCTCCAACTAAATCAGAGAAAGTCATCCCAAATATCTATAACCAAGAAGCGGAACAAAAATGATATCTAAGCTCTAATAAATGGCAGTAAGATCACAAAGGTTTCAACTCACACAGACCTTGGTCTCACCTTGGACGAAAACCTTACTTTCCAGGACCATTTCATAGATACAAAAAAGGAAAACATATGCAGCCTTCTGGCGATACGGTAGGAGCTTGTTGGTTCACTCCCATCGCTTTATATGCGTCTGAGCTATGGTCCTCAGCCCCATCAAGTATTTTAAAGAAATACCTGACAATTTAATATTGGGTTCTGAGGTGGTTGAATAGGATCCATGGGAACCTGTTCAACATCTCTAGATCTATTCTACATGCGAACATGAACATGACATCATGGAAGGTCAAATTTCTGGAAAAGAACCTCATCACTCTTGCCAAACTATTAACTAATAGGATTGATTCTTCCAACGTGCAAGAAATCATCTTAGTCTCAAGTACCCATCCATGCAGGTCGGCTCTTACCAGCTTTGTTCACCTTAGAGATACGTTCCCAGCAAACATTGTGGAACATTTCAATAATCTGAAAATTAACCCCAACAAACTATTAGATGACAAGAAATACAGGAAGGATATCCTGAAAGACTTGCATCGAAGCACCGACCTCCAGTGAATCTCGACAAACACGACAAAGTCACTCCATCTACCAGTCCATCCCATGCCATCGACAGACGCATAAAATAATCTGAAGTTCAAGACTTTGGTTGTCATTTAATAGATTGAGTTTATATTGTAAATTTAATTAATCCTCTGTATATATGTAAATTCAAATTAAGTTTTCTTCCTCTTGTAAATATGTATCCAGGCAAGCGCATTGTCAAATGTTATCTATTGTCCTTTTAATGTACGTATTTTTCACTTATAATTCTATGTACATCCTTCTAGCCAACCAACTGTACAGGTTGGATAGGGGATGAAATCAAGCTTAATAAACTGAATAATAATAATAATAATAATGATTAAGGTTCGAAAAATTCAGCCACCTAGTAGCCATTGAAGACTATGAAATGTGATCTGGAGTATAAACAGAAAATGTATTTATTTATTCATTCTACAATATCAAAATCTTTACATTACAGTGCGATGGATGCTACACTGCATGATGGAGGATAGCATCTCCAAAGGAATTCCGGCAATTTCTTCACGAATTCTTTCTTTCAGTTCTTCAGTACTGTATAGGCGATGAGATTACATCTTGCTTTTTTAAGCGCCTCCTTAAAAAGTCGCACGCTGACAGATCTGAGGATCTGGGAGGCCAAGAAATGTCACCATTCCTGGAGATGATGTGGTTATGAAAAAGCAGTCGTACGGCGTCCTTGGACACCTCAAGCGGTATGAGACGTCTTGCTGTTGAAACGAACTGGCCTCGTTAGCTTGAAGAAACCTAGTGGGTAGTTCATCAGTCATAACAGTTGCGATCATATTAAATCATAATCATCGTCAAAAAATGTTTCAATTCTTGCAGTCTCTGTACCTTGTAAGGATGGCAATTTAAGTCCTGATGCAATATTCGTTGTACGCTTACACTCCTATTGGATAAATTCAATTACAGTGCATGCCAACGTGCTAAACCGCGCTGTTCTGCCATTGCTAAATAGTATCATATGGACCAGGGTATGGCAAATGACTCAGTCCTCTCCACCAACGGTACCCATAAAACAGTTTTTAAATCACCCATTTCTCTGCCCAATCCTGTTATAACTTAAACTATAAATATTTGTTTTAAGTTTAGTCAAGATACAAATAAATTATTTGTTTTAAGGAGTTAATTTCTTGTCCGTCCTTCTGGACGGACAAATACAATCGGACAAATAAAAATCCAGAATTTTTTTTTTTTCCTTCATACATTTTGTATGGAAAAAAAAGAGACTTAAAAAAAAGTATACGGGAGAAGAGTAATAAATATTATGCAGTTGTAATTAAACTGAACGGCTAAGTTTCTAGAATGTAAAACTATAGACTTTTATTAAGTCTTCTATAAAAGGTATAATCTTAGTAATTAATTGATAAGGAAATATTTACTTTTCACATATATTAAACACAGAAAAAGAATTCAATTAATTTTAAGAAAAAAATAGACCTGCGCCTGAAATGTAACGCATTGTACATTACCAAACTTGAAATGGAAGTATGTTATCAGATATTTAGCCATTACTTAATAAAAAAAAATCAAAAAAATGTTCAATCGATATCACATTTTCAGCGTGTTGCGTTGGTTCCCTGGAAAGCTTTTAAAATCAATCAGCTTCCCTTACCCCTAACTCCTACTAACTCCTACCACAGAAATCTATTCAAAAAAATGAATGAATATTTCGCTTATTACTCAAGTACGAAAATTCGATCGAGGCAAATTTTTCAACATTATGGTCCTTGAAAAAATTTCAGGTCCTGTTAAAATTCCATAGTCTTCGTTCCCTTCCTCGCCCTTCACAAAAATTTGCATAAATGAAAATGTTTTCACACTAATCGTTTAATGCAAAGAATACAGATTGCTACCAAATTTTCAACATATATTATATTGGTCCTTTGTTTTGTTCTAAGTTCGATTCCGATTTCGTAGCATTCCCTCTCGAGTTTTCCCACATAGAAATACTACACTGGTGCGCAAAACTTAAGGACCAACTCTATTTCTAAAATGTACAACCACAAAATCTTTATTTAAGGTACTCTTTACTGATGAGCGTAGATTCAGTCTCAACAGCGATTCTGGAGGTCATCTAATCTGAAGAGAGGTTGGCATATGATATCACCCCACAAACATCACTGAAAGGGATCGTACACAACTCCAGATACTGGAAGGCGGTACTGTTACCGGTGCACGCTACTGTACTGAGGTAATCCTCCCCCATGTGCGTCTGTTTCGAGGTGCCATTGGCCCCGAGTTCGTGTTTATGGATGATAAAGCCACACCACATCGCACTGCAGCTGTAATATGCTTTTGGAAAGTGAGGACATTGTTCGTATGGATTTTCCTGCCCGTTGCGGCGATCTAAATCCCATCGAACACATATAGGACGCTCTGGGGAGATGCCTAGCAGCACGTTCACACCCACCAGAAAATGTTCACCAGCTGAAGATGGCGCTGACAGAGAAATGGACGATGTTAGCGCAAGAGCTTATCAACAACATTGTTCTAAGTATGGACAGGCAGTGGAAAGCCTGCATCGACATTAGGGGTGGCCATATCGCCTACTGAGAACCACCTCTTCCCTATGTTCCATCTTTGGCAGTGATGCATCTGTATCATGGAAGCCAGTGCTATGTTGCCATTTTTGAATAAAGTCCCTCTGTACAGTATTGTTTCCTTCATCATTTCTGTACCTCACGAGGTTCCTTTAATATGCTTTTCCCATATCCAGGCCACTCCTATGAGAAGCTACAGATGAAAACCTGACTGATCCTTAAATTTCGCATACCAGTGTTCTATAAATGTGGAACAGGAGCTCCGATCCATTTCAAAAGTTCAATGCTTACTTAGAATATTTTAAGAATGTTTGTAACAAATTTTCATGTCAATTAGTTAACTTTTTTAGTTATACTCACGAATTATTTACTGTTTGCTAACGCGCCTGAGATGTAACGCACTGGCAGCACTGCGTACATTAACTCACTTGTTTTTGTACCTTACTGCATCCAGGGGCGGCGCTACACAGCTTATAGTAACTAGCATCCTAGGTAAACCACGCAATCGGCACCCTTGGCAAACAATATTTTCTTATTCGGCATTCTAGTCGACTGCTTAGGTTGCATATATGGACGAGCCGCCCCTGACTGCAGCAGGAATAAATATTCCACCATCACAGTGAAAAAAAGAAAAAAAAACCAGAATACCTTGTCCACCCTTGCGAATCGTATTTATAAAAGATCCCGAAATCCATGACTTAAATTCTGAATTTAAAAATGCATTGTCTGTAAATTGCGTGTTCTGAGGTCGATTTTCTGTTTTGTGGGACAAAAAAGCAGAGTTTCCGGGAGGAAAAATCATGTTACCGTCACCTGAGACCGACTACCTCAGCAATTTTGTCAAAAAGGAGCATAAAAATTTCCTCACGTCATCGACGGGACTCGATCCGGTGTGGGGAGGACGGCGATCCTACCAGCTGTACTACCCACGAAGGCAACTGGAGAGAGATCGAACACCAGCTAGCATAACTGCAAACAGTTTAATACAAAGCTCTTGTACTCTTCAGAAGAAAAATATGGACTATCTTCTTTCTAAATCGAAATTGGTAAATATAGCAAAAGTACCACCTTAGACAGCAACTGTTGATGGAAGTAATTTCGAGAAATAAAACAGCAGGTGAGTCGTGCTCTTTTTATAAAAAAGGCTTGTTTATAGTTTTGGTACTGTTGCACATGGAAAACTACTGTACAAGTTGGAGCAGTATGGTATTAAATGAAAATTGCTACAATGGATAAAATTGTGATTGAGTTGGAGCAGACAGAGAGTGGTAATCAATGGACACTGCTCTTCATGGACTAATGTTATTAGTGGAGTCTCCCAGGATTCAGTGTTGGGTCCATCGTTGTTTTCTGTATTCATCAATGAATACAGAAAACATCCTGATGAAGGTACATCAGGCTTAATGTCCAAGTTTGCAGACGATACGAAGGTTGGCAGGGTTGTTAATGACACTAATGACAGTACGCTAGCAACAAGATCTGGAACAGTTGAGCAGACGGGCTGAAAAGTGGTAACTGAAGTTTAACATTGACAAATGCAAAGTACAGCGTATGGGTAGCAATAACCCGAGAGTAACGTACCAACTGTGCGGTACTACAATCAGGGTAGGGGAAAATGAAAAATTCCTGGGCAATTGTGCAGTCAGATATGAAGTTTTCTGACAGTGCAGACAGGCTGCAAGGAGTAACTCATGGAGTCTTGTCAATGATATACAGGAATTTTGCTAGTAGTGATAAGGAAATGATTATCCCCTTGTATAAGGCCACACCTTGAGTACTGTATACAGGTCTGGAGGACTCATTTCAAGAAGGATGTAGATCTGTTGGAACGAGTACAAAGAAGGGCAACAAGATTAGTGAACGGAACAAGGGGTTGCTCTTACGAAGAAGGCTTAAGTTCTGCAAATTGCAATTTTTTGGCTGATGCTGAATAAGCTTGCTTTCTTGCATCATATGCCTCTACTAAAGCTAAGTCTCCGAAATCTTACAAGAATCAAACCCCAAATTCCAACGTATTTTAAGTTTAAAACATCAGCAGATCAGACTCATAAGAGGACACTTTCGCCCCCTTCTACAACCATTCCGTCACTTCCACGTGCTTCGGCTTTATTTTAAGTCTCATCAGAGATCAGGAGGAAAGATTGCCGTCTCTGAAGTCTTCCAGTATGCCAGTGAATAAAAATGAAGTTCCCAGACCGGGTCCACTACACGCATGCGCACGTAAGACCATAATGCAGTATGCTGCTTGCGAACGACTTACGATAATTTGCATATCGTAAGTCGTTCGCAAGCAGTTCTATTAGAGCCATCGCATTATCCAAAAAAAAAAATCTACTGAAAGGACAATAATTTGGCGATGTAAAAGACATTAAAAAAATGCCACGAATGAATTTTTTTTTTGCAGCCGTTATAATACCTTCAAAAAAATATTTCGAACATCTGTACGAGCGATCACACAAGTGTATGCCTCAAGAAGATTACTTTTAAAAATATTAAAACCGTTTTTCCTTCTAACAACTGGTTTTCTTTAAATTGCTTCAGTCCTGGAACTTAACTGTCAAAGATATGTTGCTGTTCTAGTAGTATTTCCGCTTCAGGGTGTTTCTGCGGAGTATTTCTTTGATTATACATTTGCGGGTAGTTGTTGATCTGACTTTCATAAAGGTTACATGGATACACGCGTAGTAATCTGATACAATTTCCCTAATGCAGCGTTTTTACAAACACTGTAGAAAGCTCGAGGCAATCTGCAGATCGTTGGATTGCTGAATCATGTCTGGTTATTGTGTCCATTCCTCCCCACAGCTCCAGGTGGAAATGAAGTTCTCCCCCTTCTTCCTGCTGCCCCACCACGTTCTGAGAGATTCAGTTCTAGATGACGTTGCATTTCGTGCTTAAATGCAAACATTTCCCTAAGCTTTGATACTCATTCTTTGAACTGTTATGCGCATGAGTAAGATTAAATCCTAGCATGCTTGCTCAGTTTGTGCTTCCGATAATTTAAAACTCATGGGTGCCGCGAAAGGAACTCTGGCCATTTTTTTTTTAACTTCTAAATAAAATGACATGAAGAGATCATGAATAAAACAGAAGAAAAATTATAAAACGTGTCAAGCACTTTGTATTAATTCTGCATCAGGTGGAATGGTAATTTCCTTCTCCTCCCGACCGATCAGCAGAACTCAGCTCTTCATTGGTGTTTATTTTTATTATCTGAAGTGTACGAACGGTTGTATGGAACAAGCAAAGAATTATCATTCCACGCTCTGCAAAAAAACGATCCGGATCCACTATTTATGTAAAAATTGGACGCCATTCTTCCTTGTTCTGAATTACCAATTGATTAAAAAGACGTAAAGCGAAGCAGGTAGAACACTTCCAATTTGTTTCAGAACTAAACAGAGTAACAGCCCTTTTATATAAATAGCTTCGTGCCCTTACAAGGCTGATAAAGATATTAAATATCACGAGGGAATTGTCAACGTTTCTGGACCACCGTGAATGTTATTTTGGCTCTTACCACTCAGCAGTTATAACACCAAAAAAAATCACGTATACCTAAGTATTAAAGAAGCTGAAAGGGTTGCACGCTGACCCTATTTAAATTCGGCAAAATATGAGGGCTTGTTAAGAGATGCATATATACAGAGAGAAGAGACTTAAAAGTATACGGGAGAAGAGTAATAAATATAGCATAGTTGTAATTAAATTAGACAGCTAAGGTCAGAGAATGTAAACTATAGAGCTTTATTAAGTGTTCTATAAAGTTATAATCTTATTAATTGACTGATAAATTAAAGAAGGATCTTTTATTTTAAGTCTTTGTTGCCTTAAGAAAAAGCTTTATCTACCTATTTGTCCATCTGTCTTCCTTCAACAAGAAAGGAAAGGAAACAAATCTAAAACACTACAAAAATCTCATACCCAGACCTTAAATAACCTCGATATTCAAGTACATTTAGGACAAAGTCTCATTCTACAAGAGCAATAAACATTATTGTACACGTAGGGCATAGGTTATTTACGTACGCAGCAATGAGCAATCTAGGTTTGGTCATTGTCTGTTTACCCATCGATGAGATTTCAATAAGAATCGAAACTGGGGACTGAGTCATTCCCTTTTAATAAAAATACAAGATTCTTCTCCTCTGAAGCAGTGTTTTTATTTATAGTACAATACCGAGTCAACTCGTGGTAAGGGCCTCCACAATATGAGATCAATAATCGGCCATATCTGATGGACTTACCAAATCTTGTTTTTTTACCTCTAGAACGCAAGTATCACAAAAAAATCAAAATAATGAGATCTATCAGGAAATATGCAGCTCTAAGGAACTTTCCCAAAGACTACCAAAAGAATTCTATCAGGAATTAAAACATCCTCCCCTATAGTTCAAAGCAGCTCAGAAAATTAATGACTCACACTACACCCACTATCATGAAAAACTGTTCTCAAGAGTAAATCTCCAAGAATCTGAATTCTTCCAAACCTTTTGAGATCGCTGAAGTCTGCTTCTCTTCAAGATGCTTGAAAACAATCCTATTCTATGGTCCCAGAGTCAGCCACAACCTCTATTACATGACTAATTCCCAAGAAGGGAGACAACATAACAAGTGTCCATCGCACCTGTTCTTTGAAATAAAGTAAATAAACTGGATACCCTTCGCAAAACTCTGTCAACCGCTCATGGAGGGAACCAAGTCTTCTGTCAATCTTTAAGACAAAATAAAAATATTTTAGATCATTTTTGCCCCGCAGATAGAGTAATGGATATGAACAGATGGGCTGAGAGGTGGCAACTGAAGTTTAACATTGATAAATGTAAAGTACTGCATATGGGTAGCAGTAACCCCAAAGTAACATATCAACGGTGTGGTACTACACTCAGGGTAATGGAGAATGAAAAACACCTGGGGGTAATTGTGCAGGCAGATATGAAGTTTTCTGAGCAGTGCAGACAGGCTGACAGAGTAGATCATGGGGTCTTGTTAATGATAAACAGGAATTTTTCTAGCAGGGATAAGGAGTGATTATCCCCTTGTATAAGGCAATGGTCAGACTTGAGTACTGTATACAGGTCTGGAGGCCTCATTTTAAGAAGGATGGAGAGCTGTTGGAACGAGTATAAAGAAGGGCAACGAGATTGGTGAATGCAGAATGGAACAAAGGGTTGC
This sequence comes from Mastigoproctus giganteus, assembly GCF_048544385.1. Classification (NCBI taxonomy): domain Eukaryota; kingdom Metazoa; phylum Arthropoda; class Arachnida; order Uropygi; family Thelyphonidae; genus Mastigoproctus; species Mastigoproctus giganteus. The sequence continues at coordinate 208,479,352 of NC_143577.1, forward strand.
TCTTATGAAGAAAAGCTCACGTTCTGAAAATTGCAGCATCTGGAGACTAGGTACCTGTGAGGTGATCTGATTGAGGTGTATAAGACCTTGAATGGATTGATCAGGCTTAATTCTGATGGGATTCTTCCACTTGTTCAGATTACTCACCTGAGGGGTTATAAATTCAAATTGAGGAAAGACGGTTGTAGGATAGATGTGCGGAAGTTTGCCTTTAGCCAGCGGGTAGTTGGTTGGTGGAACAAACTTCCATCTGTCGTTGTGGAAGTTGATAGCTTTACATAAATTCAAGGAAGAAGTGGACAAACATTTGGAACGAATGGATGGGTGAAATGGGAAGGGTTTTTTTTTTTTTTTTTTTTTTTGGCTGATGCTGTATAAGCTTGCTTTTTGCATCATATGCCTCTACTAATGCTAATGCTAAACCAGGTGGAAAATGTCCGAGTTCGAATCCTTTTAATTAATGACTTAAAACATTTTTGTGGGCTTTTTTTCCCGCAATGTGGCCGAGTTAGTCGGTCTCATGCAATTGTTGAATTGTACGCTAATTAATTGGTGGAGAGATAGTGCACTATTAAATATTGAATGTTTTGCCCCCGGAAACTAGAGTTTTTCTTCCGCCAAACAGAAAAATTGGGCAAAGGCTACACCGAAATCCCTGTTAATACTCAATACCGTGACGTTTTTTCTAACCTTCACCAACTTTCTGCGCAATCAGTTTTTTGATGGAAGACCAAGTCCTTTTCTTTGATGCTGCTATTATGAATCCACTGATTGGTTCTTTATTATCTTTCTTGCCTAAGCCACAGCCATAATATGCATCATCTATTATTTCTAATTTTGGTATCTTTAAAGTAGTGCGAGAACTTAATTATCTTTGTGAAACAATCTGAGTGGAAATCCTAGATTTTTATCGGTGTTTTTTTCCAATCTTTTGCAGTTGTCTCGCCCATATATCATTAATTAAATGCACTCATACTTCATTAATTTCACGCCCACATTTCACTAATTTTACCTAATACTGAATTAAATTATTTATCGTATATTACACACAACACAATTTCACTTGTGTAGACAGTTTGCAACAAACACACACCGACTTCTTGGGAAGCATAAAACTCAACAAGCGAGAGTAGTGTACCACACTAGCTCGTACCGCTACAAGATTGAAAGCAAGTTTACCACCAGATGCAATCTATTTCATAAGTAAAGGGGTGATGGGGGTATTAGTAATAGAAGTGACAAAGGATACAAGAAAGCAAACATAAAATATCAGCCAAAAGAAAAAAAAATCCACATCACCTGTCCATCCACACCAATAATTTGTCTAGTTCCTCCTTGAACTATTCAAACCACCCACTGTTCCAACAATCAATTACTTGTTGGCTGAAGGCAAACTTCCGCACATCTATGCAACCATCCTTCCTCAATTTGAATTTATGCCTCCTCATGCGTGTAGTCTGAGCAAGAGTAAGAATGCCATCAACAGTGAGCTTCGCTCAATTCATTCAAAGCATTAAAAACCTCAATCAGGTCTCCTCGCGGGTGCCTAGTCTCCAAACGCTGCAATTTACAGAACTGAAACCTTTATTAGTAAGACCACCCTTTTGTTCCCTTCGCCAATTTCGTTGCCCTTCTCTCCACCGGTTCAGCATATCCACATCCTTCCTAAAATGATGCCTACAAACTTGTATGCAGTATTCAATATGCGGCCTAACCATTGCTGGAAAAAATTCCTCTATGTTACTGACAAAAACTCCGAACTCTCTTAACAGTCCATCCGCACTGCTCAGAGATCTTCATATCTGACTACACAATCACCACCAGTTCTTTTTCATTCTCCATTACCCTGAATGCAGTAGGGCACAGTTTGGTACGTTAATCTGGAATTACTGCTACCCGTATAGAGTTCCTTGCATCTGTCAATGTTAAACTTCAATGGCCATTTCTCAGCCTATCTGCTTAATTTTTCTAGATTTTGTTGCAGTAGCTAACCTTGATTAGAGTCATTAACAACCCTGCCAACTTTTGTAATATTTCCAAACTAAGAGCCTGATATGCTTTCATCAATATCATTGATAAATATAGAAAACAACAATGGACCCAGCACTGAACCCTGGAGGACTCCACTAATAACATTAGTCTATGAAGGACAGTGCTCAATAGTAACCACTAATTCTTCTTCGGCTCAACCATCCCTTTATCCAGCACAGCAACTTGCCGTTAAAGCCACACTGCTCCAATTTTTACAGCAGTATTTTATGTGCAACAGTAAAAGCTCTTCTGAAAACGAAGCATATGATATAAAAATTATTTTTGCATCCAGTTCCTTTGTTACTGCTTCATGGTATCCAATCAGATTGGAAAGACACGGCCCTTTAAGAAATCCATGCTGTGAATGCAGTATAATCGCACTCCTGTCTAGGTGGTCCTGCATTACGTCTTTAACCACTGACTCCATTATTCTCCCCTAAATAGAAGTTTAATATCCAGTATGATCATCAGGGGCTTTAGTGACATCGATGTCGTTTCCGGAAGACAGCTTCTATAAGTTTTTGGTATGTGAGATTGGAATCTTGATCAGCTCCGTACTTTAGGCTGCTGTTGGTTCTCTCAGTGAACTGGAACATCTTGTTCTAGCACTCGGTTCTTGTTCCAAAACAACCCCAAAGTATTCAGATGTAGACTCTTGGCTGGTTTGTGTTGTTTTTTTACCCGAAGTAACTAATGCTATGAGGGATCAGTACATTGTATCTATTTATTACGCATTGTTCGTAGTAGAGTTTCAAGAGCATCTACCCTCACTTGAGACCAACTAACTCAGCCTTATTGTGAAAAAGGCCCATAAAAATTCCTCACGTCATCGACGGGACTCGAATCTTTTTCCACCCGGTGTGTGTGGAGGACAGCGATCCTACCAACTACGCTACCAGGTGGACATATTCTGTGGTCTATTTGATGGGCGAAAAACCCCAGTTTCAGGGAGAACAGAAAACATGAAACCTACGCCTGAGACCAACTAATTCAGCCACGTTGTGAAAAAATCCATAAACGTTCCTTGCGTCATAGACGAGACTCGAACCCAGACCTCCTCCATCTGCTGTGGTAGGAGGTTGTCATATCCACTTGCTACCAGCGAGGGCTGACCACATAATTCTCTTGAAACGACTTTTTTACTAACTGTTCTTTGTGATATGAACATCTGTCGAGCTGATTCAAATATGGTCCACCTTTCAAAAAAAATTTCCACAATGCAAGTAAAGCAAAATTGTCCAGGATATCACAATAGATGGCTGAAGCCAAGGTTTCATTCATGAAAATCAGTGAGCGAAATCCAAACCATATAAACACACCAAGGTACGTCCATCGGATGCCTAGACTATTTCGGTGATTTAATATTGAATCACCTAACGCGAACATATTTTATTATATTTTATCGCTTTTGAAAAGAAAGTATTGAATCACTGGGTGATTCAATACTTTCTTTTCAAAAGAGATCTTCTTAATCAAATTTCTTTAGATTAAATTAAAATATGATTAAAGCCCTATTTTCGATGAGAAAATTTACTGAATACGTCATTAATTTATGAGACTGAAACGATATGAAATTTATGAGACTAATGCATAGCCCCGACAGATTTTAATCGGAATTATTGCTTCAATAATCGGATTATTCCAATTCAAATGATCTGGATCAATGCATGTTGGTGGAGGATAGAATATGCACCTCTCTCACATCTGGTCTTCACGCCAGGAAAAGTTATGGGCTTTTTCCATAAAAATTCATGGTCAAGTCAGTTGGTCTTCAACGAAGATTACATGGCAAACTCACATGAAAATGCAGAAAATATACTCCACAAATAAAAACAATATCAAAAATATAATTTTGCGTATTTTATGATTAAGATAACGTGACAGTAGAGAAAGTTGCAAAATCAGTCTTTATTCGTCTACTAACCTAGTTATAGATAAAGAACGTTTCTTTGAGAATAAGTTGCAACATAAAACTCTTCCACCCCTTAAACTATCCTGGAAACCAAGAGAATAATAAATAATACATAAGGTCAACGAAATAAAAATCACAGAGCCAATAGTGAAGCAACACGCGCAAAAATGAAATAAAAAAACAAGGTTTCTAGCACGGAAGATAATCTTCAAAAAAAATTTGTTTTGCTTTAATTCTCCCTCTTTGCAAAAATAAATTAAAGACAGTCGTAAAACAAAAAAGAAGTCTCGATTAACTACAACAAAAATCAATTTATTCGCCACAATTAATTTCTTTATTTTAAAACCAAAACTGTATTCATTAAATAAATCTATAAGTTGATTTTATTCAGAATTCAGAAGTGAATTATTAAACAAAAAATCGATGAACGAGTAGTCTTTAAAGAGTGAATACGCGTGTCAGGTTTATCTCCATTTTTATTTTATTTTTTTAACGCTGCAGTATTTATGGACATTCCTGCGTTCAGTGGAAAATGCAAAAATACCCAAGCACTTTTTAATTTAAATGGTGTGGTACGCCATTAGAGTGTGGCAAGCCACAATTAAATGTAGCCCTACGTGCATCTGCAAAACTACCATTATAATTTACGCTACTTCTGAAGACCACGCCCCATAATATAAGGGCTCATTAGACGAAAACGTCTTATATTTTAGAGGTGATTAAAGATATCCAGCAAGTTCGACCACAGCGCTATCTACAGGCTATGGACAGAACTCACTGTTACTATAGCGACGTTGGCATCCATAATATTTTACAATCTTTTCTCCAGCAAGAGGTAGTTGCAGTGCTTCACTGTTATAATAAATCGCACTGGGAAAAGGAAAGGAGTAGAAATTGAAGTTTCGTGCAATTATTTTGTGACGGGTGTCCAATGCATTCAAAAGGAAGAATTTATGGCGTCACTTAGGGTGGTAGAAAATGAAAAAGACCTGGGAGTAATTGGAGAGTCAAGTATGAAGTTTTCAGAGCAGTGGAGAAAGATTGCCAGAGCATGTCACGAGGTATTATCAATGATATACAGGAATTTTGCTAGCAGGGAAAAGGAGATGATAATCCCTTTGTATAAGGCAATGGTGAGGCCACGCCTTGAGTACTGTGTACAGGTCTGGAGGACTCATTTTAGGAAGGATGTAGAGTTGCTTGAGCGAGTACAGAGAAGGGCAACAAGATTGGAGAGGGGAACGAAGGGGTCCTCTTACAAAGAAATGCTTAAATTTTGCAAATTGCAGCGTCTGGAGACTAGGCACCTGCGATATAATCTGATTGAGGTGCATAAGGCCTCGAATGGATTGAGCAGGCTCAATTGTGATGGGATTCCTCTTGCTCAGATTATGAAACTGAAGTGGCATAAACGAACTTCTATCTGTTGTTGTGGAAGTTGATAGCTTAAATAAATTCAAGGAGGAACTGAACAAACGTTTAGAGGATATGGATGTGTGAAATGTTAGGGTTTTCTTTTTGGCTGATGATACATAAGCTTTCTTCCTTGCATCAAATGCCTCTACTATTAATATAAAATCTTATTCTGAATTCTGCTCGCAAATTTTTATTTTTTTTAATGATCGGGCGAAATGTAAAAGTAATTAAAAAACTTTGTTTCGGTTACAGAAGTAATAATTTTATCATTTGCTGGTATACTGGGCCTTCGAATTACTCTGTTTTGAGTTCACTTTTTATAAAATTCCTTAATGACTTTCTTGATATAAAGTATCTTTGCCTGGTCAATCAACAAATATGTTTGACACTAATTTGATGCAATTTTTTATATTTCTCAAACTGGAAATAATCAACAAAAACCATCCCCAACCTTGAATCATATCAAAGATACTTTGTCTGTTACCAACACAAACAAGACAACACAAGTAGGACAATAGGGGAGGGGAACAATACTGACATCCTCATAAATAGTAATGTACAGGAAGTTGCCTTGTCTGTGATTTGAGCGTTGATTTGCGATGAGAAATGATCGTGACACTCTCGGAGGACCCTAACCCCTAGAGAACGCATCTTCCTGGTGGCGGATCCCACCAGATATAGTGGAGTGGTACGAATATATTTAATAAGGACCAGTGGACCAATAGGGCCCCAGGGGGATATCATCTTGATAGTAAGTAAGTGGCTTTCACAGGGTCCCGTAACTTACTTTGAGACAGACCTCTTTTTTTTCATCTTTCCTATCTGGTCCCTCTTGACTAACTCTTGTTTGCTTCCAACCCCAGAGTATTCGAGGGATAGGAGTCTTTCTTTTTCCTAAAGTTCTCTTTCTATGGGTAGAAGGAGTCATAGTCTAGGTGAAGACAGTCCTAAGGGTGGAGGTACCCCCATGTTTGTTTGTTTTTTGTTTTTGATGTGGTACACGTTAAGAAGTTACTACATGTGCTTCACAATTATACATTTTCGTTTCCCTTCTGTCTATTCTTTAACTGATTATGACTCAAAGAAAATTACCTTTTCAAAACCATACTGGCTCTTATATTTGAGATGGGAAAGCAGGCAAGGTGAACCTTTACCAATGGTTTAAATTTCTTTAGTAACTGAAATTTGAGCAACTCAGTGGTTCAATCTTAAAGCCAAGTTCTCGTACTTGAATGAAAATCCATGTTAAATAATTTGAACATTCCAAACATTTTTTTTTTACAAAGTGACATCTGCCGCTCAAATCTGACTTGATTTTTTCTTTCCCCTCATCTTTGTAGACTGTTTTCCCTCGCCTTTGCAACAAAGTTGTACGTCGAAGATGTTTGAAAGTAAGTCTGAATCAGGCATGGCTCACTGAAAAGTGACAATGATTGAGACAGTGAAAAGTTTAAATACAATTATCGAAGACAATTGTATTTAAACCAAGCGATACGATAAATGGATCCTAGGATAAAAAAAGTTGTCCGTCGTCTGTGTAGAGGGGAACTATAAATTCCCACCCCAAACCAGATTTAACTGCATCACGTGATCTCTAACAAGCATATAAAAATAGCTCAGGCCTCCTAGCATATATGCATTACGGTTATTATAACTGCTAACTTAATTGTGATCAAATAATAATAATTTAGCAGAATGGCCGGTCGAGTTGCCTGTTTTGCTGGATGAAAAACCTCGCTGTCCACTCCTAGCACTGACTAACTCAGCCACGGAGTGAAAAAGCCCGTGGAACTATCTCAAGTCATTGATGGGATTTTAATCTGGAATTTTCGAATATTTTCGTACATTAAGATACCGATATTTTTGAGAAAGTTCCCTCAGTAACGTGCGTGCAAAGGTAATCACAAAATTTACAACAAAAATAAATAAATAAAAATGATAAGTATTTAAATAAATATATTATAAATTTTTAAATTAATTAAACGTTTATTCTTAAGTTATTTTACGATGGACGAAGATCGTTTGTCTATATTATTTTTATTTATTATTAATTTGAGCTAAATCCGGCGTTAATTATAAATTACAATTAATTATTAAAACGAGTAATTGCACTTAAGGCAGGTTTCGACGTATAATAATTAGATTAAAATGGAAAGTAAGATGAACTTCTCACACATTTTAAAAGCAGGCCACTATATTTGTTGATTTGAACTTTGCACCAAGCTGTACACTTTAAGTGGGAGCTCCTGTTGTCTGTTTTCCACTGCGCACTATGGCCAAAGTGGTCGATGCACCCAAAAAGTCTCCAAACCAATAACAACAACGTAATCTGGGTAATAAAAAATATGCCAAGCTGTTCTTCTACTTGAATATTATTTTTAGCAGAGCACGTTAAGTATTTAGACTTAACGTGCTCTGCTAAGAATGTACTTTTATTGCCGGATGGCTATATCTTAGATTGCATGCACTGCTACTGAGGAAACTTTGTCACTTTTATTCGTAAATTTGTCTTCGTATAATTCTTCATTTCGTTAGTAACCATGGTGACATCTTTCATCTTATTTTAACTTTAAATTTCCACCGACTTATTAAGAGGTATCTTAACTAAACTCGAAAGTTATCGAAAGGTAAACGGAAGAGACAGATAATGTCCTATCGAAACGTTTTGGTGATAGCTGATTGTCACGCTATACTATTACCTACAAGTTCTTGTAGAGACATCGGGAACTACTGGTTGCAATTACGTTATAAGAACCCAATAAAGAGATGAAAGTTTGGAGGGAGGAAGTTTGTTTCACCCCCTTGTGATCAAAATAATGTGAATTTTTTTTTACATGATTAAAATTTAACGATTTCTCAGAACACTGCTGCATCTACAAGGATAGATCACATATTATTCGAAAAGTTTCAACCAGGAATAAATTACTTAAGTTTTGATTAGAAGTTAGCAGTTATTTTTGTTAACTGTTATTTTATACCTAATTCCGAGAGTAGCAAAGTAACTCAAAACTAAGTACTCTTTTTACATATAAGCAATAGTATAGGCATATGATGAGATACATCCATTTGCTCTAAACGTTTGTCCAGTTCTTCCTTGTATTTATTTAAGCTATCAACTTCCAGAACGACAGATGGATCCCATCAGCATTGAGATTGCTCAACCCGTTCAAGGCCTTATACACCTCAATCAGATCACCTCGCATGTGCGTAATCTCCAGAAGCTGCAACTTCGTAAGACCAACCTTTCCTTCCCCCACCAATCTTGTTGCCCTTCTCTGTACACGCTCAAGCAATTCTACATCCTTCCTAAAATGAGGCCTCCAGACCTGTAAGCAGTACTCAAGGCGTGGCCAAACCATTTCCTTATACAAAGGGATAATCACCTCCTTTTCCCTACTAGCAAAATTCCTGTATATCATTGACAATATCCCATGACCTGCTCTGGCAGGCTGTCTGCACTGCTCAGAAAACTTCATATCTGACTGCACAATTACCCCCAGGTTTCTTTCATTCCCCAGTACCCTGAGTGTAACACCATCCAGTTGGTACATTTCTCTGGGGTTACTTCTACCCATAAGCAGTACTTTGCATTTGTCAATGTTAAACTTCATTTGCCACTTCTCAGCCAATCTGCCCAAATTATCTAGATCCTGTTGCAGTAGCACACTGCCATTAACAACCCTTCCAACCTTTGTATCATCTGCAAACTTCAACATTAAGCCTGATATACCTTCATCAATATCATTGATAAATATACAAAACAATGGGCCCAACACCGAACCCTGGGGGACTCCACTAATAACATTAGTTCAAAGAGCTTTTGATTACCACTATCTGTCGTCTCCCAATCAACGACCCTTTCATCCACTGTAGTAACTTGCCCTTAATGCTGCACTGCTCCAATTTGTACGACAGTCTTGCGTGTGCAACAGTATCAAAAGATTTCCTGAAATCCAAGTGTATGACATCATTTTTTTTTTTTTTTTTTGCATCCAGTTCCTTTATGACCCCATCATAAAATCCGATCAAATTGGTCAGACAAGATTTCCCCTTAACAAACCCATGCTGTGTCTGAATTATTACTGCAACCTTGTCTAGATGATACTACAATTCTTCTTTAACCAGTTACTCCATTATTTTTCCCGAAACAGAAGTTAAACTAATTGGTCTGTAATTACTTGTGTCGCCCTTTGTCCCCTTTGTGAATTGGGGATACATTACGCATCTCAAGTCCATGGCTTCCCTGAGTCCAAGAATGCTCTCATAATTATGGCTAAGGGTTTGCATATCATCCAAATCATCAAAATCCCTGTTAGAGTTTAATAAGTATGTATGTTTTAAAATACAGATTAAAAATCGCATCGTGTACGAACAGAGTCAATGGAATTATCGACTGAAAGTTTAAATAAACGTTGTTGACAATTTGCTTCGCTCGATGCGATAATTTAGCACCTTTAGTGAAAACTTTTAACACGCTGCGATTCGAAGGACTAGCCGCCATGTTAAAAATGCGCAGAAGCTTATTACGCATCGATCATTTCTATAATTTTTACTCATGCTGTATGCAAAACTTGTCGTACGATTTCGTTTAGATAAGGTTTTATTCGATCAAATATTTATGAATGTGGCATTGTTTATTCGAAATCGCCTCAGAAGATTCAAAAGCTCTTGTAACTATATTGTCATGCGTAGCGACACAACCGAACTTCTCCCATAGAAGCTAACGTTGACTGTGATGCTGTCGGGAAGTATAAGAAAGATAAAAGGGTCAACACACCACAAACTGCATAATGTATTAATACGCGTTGTTCCAACCATAGCACATAACAGCTACTTTTTGTTTTATTTTATTTATTTATTTTTTGCCAATATGTAAAAAATATTATTGCACAACTCTGGGCAATAGCCATAGTTTGCAAATAGCTGTGAGCAAATGAGGTTTGCAACGGTGTGCTTATATTGCAGTGAAGCTTCACGAGTTGCTTCGGTATTGCACTACCCTACAGGGAGTAGGGTATGTACAATCAGCTGCATTTTTAAGCGTAGTGGTTAATTAACTTCCCATTTCTAAAATGTGGAATAGTTTATTATAATATTTTATTTTAAATGAAGACATACGTATTTAATATTCAAAATGTTTCCTATCTTTAAATTCATTACAGATAAAACGATTTCTTCGATCTTTCTTTCTTGTTTTTATCATATCTTTCTTAAAATCGAACTGGTTATTTGAATAAGAAAAATGCGAATGTGGCTTGTAACTGCTTCGATGTAATTGAATAAAACAATTATTTATAGTATTAATTTATTCAATTTGTGTATTGTTTTATTTAGTCAGGGCAATTATGTACCTCAGGAACTCGTTTGTGGACCCTAGACAAAATATCCTTATTCCTGTAAGGATATTTTGTCTAGGAGTAAGGATATTTTGAGTGCCCTGTAGAGTGAGCCCGAGGAAAAAAAAAAATTCAAATAATAATACTCAAAATTAAGCTTTTTTTCTTTTTTTTAAATTTGGTATGAGCTGTGGTTCACTGACCCTTAAGGCTCACTGACGTTCAAAACTGAACATAAAATCTTAAATATCTGAAATGTTGAGACTACACAGGCTGAGAACAGAGACTAGTTTTATTATTACTTTAATTAGTTTCGTATCTGGACATGATTTGTTTAGTTTTTGGCGAGGGAGTGACAAAAACTAAACAAATCATATCCAGTTACGAAACACGCGCGCGCACACACACACACACACACACACACACACACACACACACACACACACACACAATTAAACGTATATTTGAAATGCGATGAATTTTAGTATGTGTGCATTTTTTTGGTATTCAAGTAGCAGTGAGCGATTACATTTTGCTTTCATTTTAAGTTGCTGTTGTGAATGTAATGGAGAAGGTAAGATAATTATAATTATTAAAAAGGGCCGGACCGAATAAGGGTTAAGGGAAAATGTTTCTAGATGGGCTCTTAATTATTTATGCTTTTGAAGAACCTTCTTAATATGCACGCGTATATTAGACAATTGAACATAAAGGAAAGTAGAAGAGAGAAAGGAGGAGAAATTGAACGGAAAGAGAATTAGAAAGAAAGGAGAGAGAGAGATAGACAGACAAAAAAGAGAAGAGAGCGAGACAGAAGAAAAGAGTGGAAGGAAGGAAACAGAGAAAGAGAGAGGACAGAAAGAAAGAAGGAAAGCGTGGGAGTAAAGGAGGGAAACAGAAAAAAAAGAAAGGGAGAGAGAAAGAGAAAATAAAAAAGGAAAAAAAAGAGAGAGAAGAGAAGAAAAAAAGTGAAAAATAGAGAAGTGAAAAGGAGAAAACAACGAAAATAGAGAAAAGGAAAGAAAGGAGGGAGAGAGAGAGAGAGACAAGGGAACAGAAAAAGAAAAGTGAAGGAGAGAAAGAAAAATAAAGGAAAGAAAGAACAGAAAGAAAAGATAGGGAGAAAGAGAAAAAGAAGAGAGAATTTTATTTTTTATTTCATTATTATTATATATATTTTTTTTTTTTTTTTTTTTTTGGCTGGTGCAGCATAAGCCATAGGCTTCCTTGCATCATGTGGCCATTGCTAATACTAAGAAAGTGAAAAAGAGAAAAGGAAGGAAAGAAAGGAGAGGGGAGAAACAGAAAGAAAGAAAAGTGAGGGAGAGAAATAAAAGAAAGAAAGAACAGAAAGAAAAGATAGGGAGGAAGAAAGAAGAATGAGAAAGAAGAGAGAAAACACAGAGATAGAGAAAAGGGAGAGAGAAGGAAGAAAACAGAAAGAAAGACAGAAATAGAAAAATAAAGGAGAGAGAGAGAGAGAGAAGAGAGCGAAAATAGAGAAAGAAAGAAGAGGATAGAGCGGGGGAGGGAAACAGAAAGACGGAAAAAGGGTGGGGAGAGAGAGGGGGACAGAAGAGTGGAGTAAAAGAAAAGAAAACAGAAAGAGAGAAAAAGGGTGGAGAGAGAGAGAGAGAGAGAGAGAGAGGGACAGAAGAGTGGAGTAAAAGAAGAGAAAACAGAAGAGAGAGGGGAAAGCAGTAGTTAGGGGAAGAAGAGAGAGTGGAAACAAGGATTAAGAAAGTGATGCGGAAAATTGTGTCTATTGAGAGGAAGCTGCATTGCGAGGATGGCTGAGAGTGGCAGATGTAGTGACGCAAATGTTCCGTAGTGGAGAGGGAGGGGGGGATGACATATAACGCGTCTGCCTGGATGAGTAGCATCGAGTTTAATGTCCCTTAACAAAGCAATGGCGAGATGAATGCTTAACTTAACACCGATCCCTAGCAAAGAGGGTAGGGGAATTCTCTTTCTATTCTGGAAAGAGAGAATGCGAAACTAACAACGTGCCGACAGACCGTATATGATGGATACATCTTAATATTTCTCTTCTTCCTTCTGTTATGTAGATTCGAGTGACACTCGGAGCATCCGTGTCCCTAAATGAACACAAAAGGATACGCTGCCGGGAGGAAGTCGCTGCGAATGGGACACAAAATTGGCGACACATTTCTCTCCCTTCAAGAGAGTGACGTGCTTTTACCTTTCACAAAACGCTTCCCTGTCCGAAATGAACCAAAAACGCACTTTCTCGATGCTGCGTCGCTATATTTAGTACACTGGATGGTAAAAGAACCGGAGCAAGAGTCCAAAATTTTGATGGAAACAGAACGGGCCACCAACTGTCCTAACTTCATCTCCACGAAAATTCTAACTGAATTTTTTCCCTTCCCCGATTACCCGCTAACCTTTATGCCCAAACTTCAACGCCGTACGCGAACTGACGAAACAAGAGCGAGTCTTCATCGGATCAACCGTCATTTTTAAAGCCCAACTTGGCGTCCATCCAATGGTGTTCGCTTACTATCCATCACCACAGCCAACATCCTAATGACACCCACAGGTCCCAACCAGTTTTTTGTCGTCCTCCGCAGCTGCTAACTTTCCGATAATATTTTCGCTTCTATCCGTAATCCGTAGCTCATTCACCCCATGTGCGCACTAAATATCGGACTACCTCCTCTGCACGGCGACTTATTTTTATTTTGGTTCATTTTCGCTTGTAGGTCCTCGAGATGTTTCGTTTGGTACCACCGGCCACGATACCTTCCATCGAACAGAATTGATGGAAGGTACGACTTTCTGAATTGACTTCCTTATTCTAAGGAACGCTGCTAAGATGTTATCGGAAGATCCAAAACTTCCAATGACGTCACAATAACCGAGAATAATCTTCAGACAGAACGGTATTGTGTATACAAGAGCTGGGAATTAATTCCAGGACCAGACAGATAGCAACAAAAGTTGCAGTCATTTAATAAGCAGTAAGTTGCTACATACACGCTTTTCTATTTCTGTTGAGACTTTGCGAAATTTCTTAAACCCAGCTTTTAATTAATGTCTTCTATGATTTTAACTATTTTAGGAAAAGGAAGAGAAACTCAAATTGAAAGAGGTGGATGATTGACTTTCAATCAGGGATTTCTATGTATATTTGTGAGGCGAAGCATTATCATGCAAGAGATGCATCGGCTCCAACACGAATTTACAGTTCTCTCAATTTCTCGTTCTCATACACTTACGAAACTGTCCTGTCTCCTTGTAGATGTAGACAATACTACATACAAGTCAGTGTTCAACCAATATCTTCAAAACCTTCTTGGAGGTTTGGAAACAAGATTACCATTTAGAAATTCTTGTGTAATTAATAATTAGTAGTTTTCAAATGTCAAGATGATGGCCAGACGAATGCTTAAATGACGAATTTTTAAATGCATTTACTTGTTTTCTCTTGCTGTTTGATCTTGCTGATCAGACAGCATGGCAAAACAAGTTAGTACATGTTACGACTTGTTTCATTCTGCATTACGCTTCTGATAAATACCAATTTGAATCTTGGTTGTGATAAACGTCTATATGAGAGAGACTCTTGAAAGAAAACGAATCGGAAACAGTGATGGATACGAGCTAAGTTTCACATTTGGCCTGCTTTCACAGATTTCTCCAAAATGTGTTCTGTGGTCGACTTTCTGTTTGCTGAACAAAAAAAAAAACACAAGTTTCCGGGAGGAAAACCATGCTACCCTCGCCTGAGACCGACTAACTCGGTCACGTTGTGAAAAAGGTCCATAAAAATTCTTCACGTCATCTACGGGACTCGAACTCAGGTCTTTTCCACCCGGGGTGGAGAGGACGGCGATCCTACCAACTGTGCTACCCACGAGATTGTGGTAACAGGTATTTTCAATATAAGAAAGCGGAGATCTACAATCCCTAAATGTTGCTTGAAAAGTGTTTCATCCTTTACATTTTAATCGAATAAAGGAAGGGATAACACCAAAAGACCTATATTGGGATACGACAAATAACATTGGCAATGTTCCATCATGTGCAACAATGAACAGGTAGGTATCGGGATTCCATGATATCGAATAGCCTTGATGATGAGGCAAGGTCTTTAAGACCTTCAAGTATCGCCACAACTGAAATTATCGTTCATATCCATTACAATGGAAGGCAGGGTATTGGTTGTACCGCCTGATCCAGCGCCATCCAAACAACCCACTCTTCTCCAACTTCAACTTGACCTCACAGCTGCCTTCAACGATTTTTGGAAGAGAAGAAAACCTTTGAGGATGGGATTAAAGTTTCGTCGAAAGGGTGGTAGAAGAATATCAATAAGGAGAGAGATTATACAAAAAACAAAACGGATATTTATCTTTCTTACTTGCTTCTTGTTTTCAGTCATGTGACGTATTACAAGAGGTTTGTCTACGTTTGAATAAGTCTAATATTTCCTGGATGAAAAATAAATATTTCGGGAACTTTAAATCAGGGAAAAATTGCTCCCCAACTAGAACAGATAAATTAATCCTTATACCATTTGGCCGACGCCCTTACCAATACAGAAAGTTGTTAACATTATCGGCGATGCTTTGCAGTATGGCAAATGCTTAGTTTAATTCGATAGCTTCGCCTTTCCAATTTTGTTTTCCCATGTCGCCAACTTTCAACTTTTAACCGTAAACCGCACGCAGTCGACGGATTAAAAACAACCCCTGGATAAAATACCGTTAAAACGTTCTCACGCAAGAACGAACCGCGCATTTAAATACTGATGTTATCTGATATTATGGTCCTCACATATGCAACGGCTGTCGTCTGGTTACTCTTATTTATTCTCCAGTGTTCTCTGTCATGTATTCATGCTCAAGTTCATTGCCCCAGATATAGACCCACTGACTGCATTTGCACCATCTTCACACTAATGATCTGTTTTGTTTGGCACGAAATATCTTTCTCCATTAAGCAGAAGTGATGGAGAGAGACAGACAGAGAGAGACGCATCACTTGGTCCTATTTACATAGCCCAAATGATAGTTACGTAGGTGCTTCGTTCGTGGATATCATTGTGTCCAATCTTTTAACAGTCACACCTCACTTTTTTTTCTTCTTCGCTTGTGCAATCCTGCAGAGGTGAAGACATTCTATTTTTTCCTGGATTAAAAATCAATATTTCTGAAAATAAATCGTCCAACTCTCTCCTGAAGAAACCGACTGACGGGATTTCTAAAGAAGTCCATAAAAATTCTCCCATCTGGACAGGATTCGAACCCATGCTTTTTTCACGTGGTGAAAGCAGAATGGGTTCGAATCCTGTCCACGGGCTGGACTGCTATTATTACTATAGCCGCAAGAGCTCCATGAATTGAGCAAAGGCTCATTTGGAGAATGGCGAACTGTAATGGAAATCATGGTACCAAAATGCTCTCAGCACTGTCTGGTGTGACTATTTCTTCATTGCATCCACAGCTATGATTTGCAACTTTCAGATTCGATTCTGTACCATCTGATTAAAATCTGCATTTTATTGCTTTTTGCGATTTCTGATTTTAAAAGAAGTAGTAATTCCTCAAAAACTAGTATATAAATAAGATCCCCCCCTTCCTAGTTTTACTCCTTATAAAAAAAAATAATAATAAATAAAAAAACAATGGTGACAAATTTTTTAAGCTAATTCATTTAACATTGTCACTGCCTGTTGAATCTACTTCAGTGACATCTATTGGATTAATTCCTCAAGGATTTAATAATTGTGTTTTTTTTCCATAAGTAATATAAAGTTATTTTAATCTGTTTATATCTAATCCACTTTTTAAGGACAATATTTTTAAAAACAGTTACTGATTTAAATAAATAAATAAAACCATTCCTTAAGAATATTTAAATAAATAAAACAATTTCTTAGAATATTAGCTGAATTCTGCTCGCAATGATATTAATGCATTATGAAATGGAAGTAAATAATAAAAACACGTCTAAATCATGCATTGTTGCGTGATGTAATGTTTACAGGATTCACTGATGTTTGCACGTGCATGATGCATTTCAAATCATGACGTAATTTGACGTAGTTTTCAGTCTAAGTGAAATAAACAAAGATATTTTAAGCGTGCGCATAAAAATTGACGTAAATATGTGGCAACATAAAAAGAAATTAATGCGCTCTTTAACCTTTAGGATGAGTCTGTGCACAGAACAGCCTCGTAGCGCTCAGTGCCTCGTGCTATATTATACAATAAGTTGCTTTCTGTAATGAAACTAATGCAACAGTTCCAAGAATCGAAAGATAACCAACCACGAAAAATGAGGGATGGAAGGAAGGAAGGATGAACGCAAAGAAGTGAAGCAACATGCGCGAAAAAAAAAGTAAATAAAAATATCGATAGAGATATTTGAAGTAGTGCCACAGTATTTTACACCCGGTTAGTACGAGGAAAGAATTACCTTGGGGATTGCCGTCGCCATCTTCGGAGGGTGGGTCACTTTCACGGGAACGGGTGACGTTGTTCGGAGAAACGACAACAGATCCGTCCGGCTTTTGCCACAGGCACGGTCCCTCGAAGTCACAGTCCATCCCCAGACATCCCAGCCACCACAAGCACACAAGCAGATGGTCCCACCGTCTCATGATTAGCCCGTCGCCGTTTCTGAGATATCTACACACCACACACCGCGGCTACCTCCTCACTCGCTGCTCCGCCGCATCCTGATGATGTCAGGCTGCAACCATGGCAACGGCCTGTTCTCACACGACCAATTCCTCTCGGTTGGCGAAAAACGATCGTCCAAAAAATGGGAACTTTCGGACGCGGATTGCGACGGCCAAAAAGGAACCCCCCTTCGGGGAGGCGCAGCTAGGTACACTGGCCAGCGAATATTAGTCCGTCCTGTCGGAGTCGGCAAACAGTGTTACGTCGCGACATGGCCGCTCGCATCACGCAGGAAGAAAAGCGAGAGAGAGCCGCGAAAGATAAGGTCGCCGGCAGATGGCGCTGCACGCTGCTGCCGCTGTGTGTATTCGCCGATAGGTATGGCCAACAGAACGTGCGCCGGATAGCCAGTCGCGTGCTGCTCTACTTCCCCGACTAATGGCTACGATGGAAAGCGGAGGGTTTACGAATGTGCTGCGAACGGAAGCGAACAGACAGGCAGAAGTGAGTACCGGGCAAGAGGGCATAACTGCGTGTTCGGGTGTCCACTGTACGCCAGGTCGTCGCTGGCGAGCCGAATGCTCCGTACACATTCCGCAACAGCGCTGCCAGTAGCAATACCTGGGTGTTCTGCACACACACACACAGCTGGCACGTGCCACAAAGTCCACGTCACGGATCACACACGTCGATGGCTGCAGCAGCCTGCATGGCCCAAGGTGGTGTCGATTCCCTCCCTCCCTCCCCAGCGGTGTCTGTGTGCGCGCGTGAATGCATTTTGAATTTTAGAGACGGATAAGCACCTTTGATTTGAATTAGCCAACCGTGTAAAAGCTGTAGAAGCGCGAGCAACATCAATATCGAAGTCGGTGGATTTGAATGCGAGTGAAAAATCTTTTTAGAACAACATCGGTGTAATGCAGTAGTCATGGAGACATTGTTTTGTTTGTTTATGTCTTTTGCCTCACTTTACTTGTGACAACAGACGTGTCTTTTTTAACCATCCAGCAAATGATGGTGAAAGTTTCCTGGATGAGAGGCTGGAGGAATGTAAATCCACCTTCTGTAACCTACGTCGTAGTGCAATACAGAAGCAAGTAATTAAAGTGATCCATCAACGAGTCCAATGGATAAAAAGGTTTTTATTATCTTTTTTTTTACTTTTCATTTATAAGAGGGAAAAAAAGATAAACCGGGACAGGCCAATAGTCAGAAAACGGTTCAAGTATAGACAGAAATTCAGTGCAACTTTCACGATTAACTTTGTCATTTACTTTTAAATGAGAAAACGGACAATTCTGTATTCATGTTTGCTCCCGGCAAGTCGTTTCTGATAAATAAAGACCGAAAAGACACAGATTGTTGAAATGCAGATGGACTCAATAGTGACAAACACCAAACTTTCTCTATATTATGAGCATAAAATTGGTGCCGGTAGCTAACAGACAGAAAGATGTCATTTGGCACGCGATTCAATGAAGCAATGGAGTTTACATTCGCCTTCTCTCCTCCAAGCAGTAAACATACTTCCAACAGAAAGATGTTAGAATTCTGAACAGCATTAATCCCAAGAAAACTCCAAGTCCCGATGGCATTTTTCAACTTGTTCTCAAAACATGTGTTCCTCAGTTTGCTACTCTTCCGTTTGCTTTTTTTTACGCTTTTTTATTACACGGGTGTTTTTCCTTCTGCTTGAAAATTTGTCGCTTTCTAAAAAGGGTTGACAAATCCCTCCCATCAAATTATCCTTCCATTGCACTTACCTCTACTCTTTCCAAAGTAATGGAAAAATCCATCAACCGGAAACTTAAATTCTCTCGGAATCTTCATCTGATCAATGATTGCCAATATGGATTCCGCAAGTGTCGATCCACTGATGATATTCTGGCTTATGTTACCCATCTACGGATAAATTCGATGGAAAAGTTGGCGAAACTCAAGCAGTTTCTCTTGACATTTCAAAGGCTTTTTTTTGTCTGCTTTTGTCATAAAGGTCTTCTAAGTAACCTTCCATCTTATGTTTTTCCAACTGTTTTATGTAATGGGTATCCAGTTCTCTCTTTGACGGCTTACTGGGGGTGATCGTAGATGACGCTCTGTCTTCTAACTTTTCCACTAATGTTGGTGTTCTTCAAGGTTCTACTCTTTCTCGCACTCTTTTCCTCTTGTGTATTAACGACCTTCTTCCACTGACTGTAAATCCTATCCATAGTTTCGCTGACGATAGCACGTTGCATTCAACTTCCAGTTTGAGAAACCTTGCACTACACAAACATCTTCATCTTCTCGAACATACAGCACCAATTCCTTAAATGCCAATCTCTAAATAATTTTCCAATCACCGGGTGAAAAAAAGACCTCAGTTCGAGTCCCTTCGATGGCGTGAGGAATGAATTTTTATGGGACTTTTTTCACAACGTGGCTGAGTTATTCGGTCTCAGGCGAGGGTCACATGGTTTTTTCTCCCGGAAACTTTGGTTTTTCGTCCAACAAACAGAAAATCGACTACAGAACACACGCAATTTACAGAACAATATGACCTTAGTCGCTGATGCTCCTAAAACCTTAGTTCAACGAACTCCCTGAACCAACTTTTCGTCTTCTTCATTTATCCTTTGTACTTCTGTTTACTGGATGACAACTTTCCTTCAAAATAGTCCCGAAGATTTGAGTCTACAGAAATTCAACTTTATTGTCAACAAGTAACTTCTGCTCTCCCTTTAACCAGATACTATAACGTTTAATACCTTTCGCGTTTAGGGTTTTCATTAAACAACTTTCGTCAATGTCAGGATACACGATTGAAGAGGGTATTCAAAGCAAACCAAACCGAATAATTTCAAGATGGTTGCCTACATAACTCTTCAGCTTTACATAATTTTAAATCCGTGAGATTTGCAGTCTCCAGAGACTAAACTAAAAAGAATGCAACAAAGATTACTACGTTGATCTAAAATTAAACCAAAATGGAAAATCCAAGAGGACAGTTAAGTGGCTTCTCTTTACCACACTCGCTTTATGTGTGTACTGGAGGAACTTTGAAAGCATCGCTTCGGGCACAGCGTTGCAGGAAGTGTCCGACATTCAAAAGAAAACATTTCATTCCGTGACGCACATCACCGACGTACTCTGCGAGCTGTCCTCGCTTTTGGCCAACCGCTACACGTTGATGTAACTATGGAAGCAGGACGTGTGCATGGAGAATGTCAACACAATTCTAGTCACGAAACAACTCCAGTGATTCATTCGGTTATTCGTTTAAAGTAGCGAGGATGGCTGTTCTCACGATGTCCTTCACGTGAACTTTCACCAGTATGAGATAGGATAGCCTTGCCACGAACGTGTCAACATCCCCCATTTACGGTAGTTCAATAACAACCGGGTCATGTTTACCTTTTCTTCAAGGAAAGTACTTTTCAAACCTGTTAAGCGTTTCAACTATAATAACAACTCTTGATTTTTACCGAACGGGCAAAAGTATTGGGAACACTCACCTACATGAGCACCAAATCATTGGAGAATCGCATCCAAATCATTCTACGCTGATCATTGATCGCTGATCCAAATCATTGCACGCTTAATTTCGATATGAATGGTATACTCATATCGAAATGTTGGTTAGAGTTATGCTAAAGTTAAGAAATTAAAATTAAATTCCATTATCCAGATGTTCTTATAAACCATTTTCATAAATATGGATATTTGTTGCTTATTATGTTTCACTTTTCTTGTAAATTCGTTAAGTAGTGAATGTTGTTCTATTTGGGTACATTTCCTCGGTTATCTTTAGGGAGTGGTTGATAAAGTGCCAAACAGAAGGAGTGTTTTTTTTTATTGTAATTTTTAAAAATATTTTAAAAGTTTCATATCATAAATATGCACATACGCTCCTTTGTATTTACATGATGCACAATTTCGCTTCGTTTTTTAAAGGTTAAGCGCACAAACTAGAGTTTATCTTAACTTCTGTCCATCAGTTCGTTGGATGCCAAGAGACCTATATACTCGGTGGCCATTTTGTTAGGCATACCGACCCAATAGCGAGTAGCACCTCTTTTAGCCCGTAGAACCGCCTCAAATAGTCGGGGAATGGACTCCACAAAGACTACATGAACCATGGATGCTGGTCCATGCAGACTCGATCATATCTCGCTGAACGCTCAGCAGAAACTTGCCGCGAACGCTTCGTTTCATCTCATCACTCAGACATCGATCGAGATGAACTGTGACTGAGCAGGCCACTAAAGTAGAATGTCAAGATCACTCTCATACTCCGGGAACCATTCGCGAACAATCCATGCTTTGATACAAGGCGCATTATTCTGTCGGACATAACAGTCAGCAGATGGATCAATTGTGAAACCTAACGAGAAAACTCCCCATACCGTTACGGCATTGGCACCTGGGGCGACAGATCCATCAATTCAAGTTTCTGTTGCCATACCATGGTCGTTCCGCCAGTAGCAAACAGCTGGAACCGGGCTTCGTTGGACCAGACAATCATTTTCCACTCTTTAAGCCCTCGCGGGTAGAATAGTTGGCAGGACCGCCCTCCTCCTCCACACCAGGTGGAAACGATCTGAGTTCGAATTCCTTCGATGATGGGAGGAATTTTTATGGGACTGACTTTTTCACAACGGTGGCTAAGTTAGTCGGTCTCAGGCGAGGGTAGCATGGTTTTTCCTCCCGGAAACTCGGGGTTTTTTGTCCAGCAAACAGAAAATCGACCTCAGAACGCACGCAATTTACAAACACGGCGCAACATGGCCTTAGTCGCCGATGTCCCTAAAACCCAATAACAACCAATATCGCTTTCCTGTACTGCGCACTCTCTCCTCACTATGTGGCTACCCATTATAGCCTAGTACAGACACGTGACTCTGAACGTAGCTGTCGATTCCTTAAATGATAGGAGTGTACCTAATAAACTGACATTTAGTGTAGTGATATATGTTGAACCATAAATGTGAGAGATTAAAGAACGTGCACATACTTTTAATACTGTTATGGTCAACAGATGTCGTTACATACGAAATCTTGCTCCTATTTTAATAATACAACGCACGAGAATGGCATGGTAATCTATTCTGTGGTCTTGGTTATCGTGCGAAATCTGAGGTGTTCTGATTCTTAACAGCACACACACACACACACAGCACAGCACAGCACAGCAAATGTTTAGATAAGTTGGATTTCATACGAGCAAACAGTCCATTTAACCAGGTAAATATTGATGCGCACATTTTTTGTCCTTAGTTGGAAAATATCCATTGCGCGATAGAAAACACTGTCACAAAAAAAAAACAAATTAATTTGCACTTTTGAACCAACAAGAACGCTAACTGAAACAGAGAATTAAAAGTACAGAACGTAAAAAAGTAATTTTAAATAAAAGAGAATATAACACAATATAAGAATAAACGAAACATAAAAATACATCCGGCTAACTTCATTCTGGTCAGTGGTTCAACAATATGGCCGGCGCACTGTTACAGCCCTTTGATATGCTTAATATTCTTAAAGATCAAGCCGGTTTATTGCTTCTGTTGTATATCTACAGTTGCATAATCTCATTAATGTCATCACGCTGAATGTTTTAAAGATTCATGCAGTAAACGAATTCGGGTTAGCAAAACACACACTTCAATATTGAATGCGAAACTAATTTATCTGAAAGCAACCCATTTACTATTTATATTCAGAGGAAGGCAAAGGTATAGCAAGAATTAATTTTTGAAATTAAATAGCGTGATATTATACACGCAAAATGAAAATTTTTTTTATACTTCTAGTATGAAAAATCGAAATATAAATAAACAATCTTCAATAAAGTATGCATCTTAAAGATACAGTTCTCTATGAAAAGATGATTCATAGTATACTGTGTAGCAAAAGAATTCATTAAAGTTTCATTTTTATATTCAGCACATTCTAAACTGCAGATAATATTGCAATAGTCTCGGTACTGAAAGCAGAACTCCTATATTACGAGTTGCCTAGGCATTGCACTACTTTCAAAGAAATGCCATTACCATCACCAAAGACCAGTTTATTATTTACAAAACGCTGCTATGATGGCCAGTTTCGGGTTTATTGGTCACTCATCAGATAGCCTCAATTGTCAGACTAGATTTTTGGTGACGTAATTTGTTTGAAAGTAGTACGATACCTAGACAATCTTCAGATCCAGGCTAGTAAGTATAAAGAATGCTCCACGAAACGCGTGTATCCTTGTAAACAACGGAACCTTTTAAAATGTTTCAAAGCCATTGTGTACGAGTCGCTGACCGTCTCTGGCATGACGTCATTACCACCCACGCAAACATAGATCAGACAATAACTAGCGGAAGATGCTCCCTAGTGATTTTCCCCCGGTGATTCCAAAGATATCTCTGCTCCATGGAGGGACGAACAACTTCATATAATAGATGAGTAAGTTTCTCGTGCGCCATGCACTTCCCAAAGCAACAATAAATTACATTCGGGAAAAGCAGCAGTTACCGACAAGAGGAGGTGGGGCATCGAGCCGGGGCTGAGATGATGCTATTT
The DNA here is from genome assembly GCF_048544385.1 of Mastigoproctus giganteus. Classification (NCBI taxonomy): domain Eukaryota; kingdom Metazoa; phylum Arthropoda; class Arachnida; order Uropygi; family Thelyphonidae; genus Mastigoproctus; species Mastigoproctus giganteus. The sequence goes on from NC_143577.1 coordinate 208,503,249, forward strand.
AAAGGAAGGAATTTATGGACGCCCCGGGAAGTGAGAAAGTGTATGGATCCTCCAGTATGGTTTGTTACCGCCAGGCAAAAACAAAGTCATCAAACACACGAGGTGTATATGCTTTACATTCGTTTTTATCTGGTGAAAGAATAGATGATGGGTCATTTTTCAGGTGACCCGACAGAGATAACCAGCCTCGTGCAATGGATGTCTTTTATTATATAAGACGAACCTTAAGGAGATGGGAAAGTTGAGAAGGGCTGAAAACTTGTCAGCTATCGTAGTAAAACACGCTTCAAATGAACCGTAATTTTGCCAGGAATCCTCTCTATCATATTGGAAGTACCCATTCCTCATTAAATCTTCAACAAAACTTTTACTGCGCTTCAAAATAAAGAAAAAATTCGATACATTTCACAATCAATAAAGCAATACCTTTTAACATTTAATTTAAATAATATTCAATCGTAAGGTGGCGCTAGTAGATCATCACGTTGGAACGGAAAGGTTCACGAACCTTTCCGATTATACAATAGGCAAGTCCGGTATGAATCTCGGAACTACTCCTTTCTAATACTTCTTCTTAGTACCGGAAACGAGAGTAGCTGCTTCCATTATTGACCCGAAGCTTCCGCATGAATTATTTACTTATCCCCTACATTACTCTGGCAACCGTTTGGCATTTAAATAACGCCTCAGTGTTACTGTTGCCTTTTAATGCGATGCGCGCTGTTAAATGTATTGTCCCAGCTGAAGAAGAAAGTGGAGAAGTTGGTATTTTGCATGCTTTAATAAACGTGCCCTCCATTGCGTCTACATCTATTTAGAGATGCTGTAGATGTCACCTGTATGCTATTTAGGGAAGAAAACGGAAGTTATTAATTATAATCTTTCATTAATTAGTTGTGATACGTGCGTGGGCTGAGCTGATGAAACTCTAGTAGGTGCGTTATATTACCTAGTGAAACCAGCCTATACATTCACTTCTATTAGTTTCAATAGACCGTTTTAATTATAATTTAATTTAATTTCTCTGCCAATAGTGAGAAGCAATGGTGGAAATTATGCATTGAATAAAATAGGCCACCCCCCCCTATCATTTCAACCCACTCTCCAACAATTTAATTATGAAGCAGTTTAATGTTACTAACTACTCAACAAACAGATAACGCGGCATTTCTTATATAAGCTTTATAAATTTCATCCTACAAAAAAATGGTGTCTGAGTAAATTTACATATATTAATTAATAATTTTTAAAAAGATTGCATTTCAATTAGATTCAACTAAATTAAATGAATTCGAAGGTGATTTTATACATAGATTAAGTAAATAAATGAGTTCTTTTGCGATTTAATATTACTAACAACCTAATCCATTTATGTGATTAATAACATCCTTAATAAAATTTTTGTAAATATTCTTTAAAAAAAATAAAATAAAGAAAAGAACTTAACAAATGTCTTAACAAATTTGTATATATTAATAAGAAAGACGCTGTAGTATCTCTCTATACATTAAAAAAGTTTTCCTCCTAGTAATATATATATTCGAGCCAATGGGAGAAGAGGGCGAGGCAATTACGTCACTACAAATGCAATTAATTATTGACAACTGCCTCCATAACGTTCACTAACCTCGTGCACGTGCTTCACTGTCCAACATTTGATGTTCCATTGTAACGTTTTTTTTTTTTTTTTGTATATTAATGAATATTGTATATTTGTAAATATTTCAGTTAAATATTTACAAATGTAAATATTTAACTGAAATAATTAACTGGCGCAATATGGTCTAATATACCACGAAACCAACGTGAATAACTTCTGCGGGTTCCCCCCTCCCCCTTCGAAACAACGTTAGCATCCTCAAATAGGAACTGTTTTGAAACTCCAAATCCTTTAGAAATTATTAAAAAGGAGTCTCAGGAGTCCTTCCACGCGTTGTCACCTCCACATGTGGAATATAATCTTTAACGCCAACCTTTGTCGCTACCAGACTTTAAAATACCAACGAACTGAAGCCTCTTGGTTATCGATATTTCCATTTGCGCATGCGTCTAACAACCAAGAACAAAATGGCAAGTTATTTAATCAATTCTTCCGCGATAAAAGTAAGATATTTTGATGAATAATTATTAAGCTTCCAGAATTATTTTCTAAACTATTTTATCCATTACACTAATGATTGAACTGTTTTCTTTGTACTTATATTCTAATTTACAGTCAGTTTGCGCAAGCGCATCAGTTACTTAGTTTCGAATTTAAAAATTAATTCATTAAATTCTGGTTAATATGATAAACTGGATTCCTGGTTGAGGCTTTTCGAATAATATTTGGTTTATCTTTGTAGCTGGAAAACTCCAGGCCAATATCGTGAATAAACATACATTTAAGAATGGTTTTCATAATGTATAGTAGGTTTACAAAAATTTCGACCTCAATAAAAAAAAAAAAAAAGTGCAATTTGGCATTCGAGAGTTCTCACTGCCTCATCTTAGAATTTGAACCTTGTGGGGGGAAATACGTCTGTCCATTCTTTGTTTTCTCCCCCCCCTTAATACAGAAGTTGCTTCGATTCCTTCACGTATTTCCATCAACAACTGTAGGGTGGGGCAAGCAGACGATCACACGGCAGCCGATAAATGTGATATCAGTCGCGTGAGTTCTCCTCGTGGCACGCGTGCGCACGCGCTCAAGATAAAGCCGCGAACTGAAACCACCTCGAGAAAGTTCAAAAGCAGCACGCCGAGACCACGTACGCATCTCCTTCCCGCACGTCCCGAAAATTCTGCGCCAAAAGCCGAACGCTGCGCCGCTACTTGCCGTAATGCGTTCAGGAGGGCGTGCACGTAGTACTTAATCAGATTGATTGTCACGGTGACAGAATCTGCAGAAGCAGCGGCGAAGGCGACATTACGGAAACCACCTTCGTAGCAAGGCAGAGGAGGACAAAACACGAGTTAAATTAATTACAGTACTTGACGGGCTTCCTTCTCATTAGAACGTGGATTTGCATTTCCCCCCGACCCTGGGAGGCCCGATTGTACTACCCTGTGTAAAATCAGGACGGCTAATAGAGAAGAAATGGATAATTGTGTTTCATACTGAGCCTTTTAGAAGACCGAGCTAAAATTGCACACATACAGAATAATCAGCGACCTCTATTGACTGGTGCTTTTGTTGTTGTTAGGAGATGTTTCTTTGACTGCTCATTACTGTTTCTAGATCTTTTTTGCGCGTGTTGATTGTAGGTTGAAAAGAGTCTTTGGGTCAATGCAGTGGCTGATGGGAAGCCCTTCGAATGATTTCCTCATGGGTGGGATTCGACACCTACTGGAAATTGGAAGTGAAATCGTGAAAACCACTCTATTTTGCAGTTTGAACTAGTCTGGATATGTTGAGCTCAATACAAAGATGAAAACAAGTTACAATGGGGGTTCTTCGAGTTCAAACAAGAGGAACACTTCTGTCTCTCGATAAAACAAAGAGACTTACAGATGCAAACAGTAATCACACATCTAGCGAGTCACATCCGCATAGGAATAGCGAAGATAAGATTTAAAGAAATTTTTAAGATTAAAAAGATTGCAAGGTTCAAAAAAAGCAGACAGATTAAAAAAAATTAAAGTTTTTTGTGCTGTGATAAAGAAAACTTTTGCAACTCTTGAACAACAGCTCGCGAAAGAAAGGTGGTGTGCGTGTTGCTCTCATTTTTATTCTCTCTTTTAACCCCCATCTTTCTGTCTAGTATTCTCACTCATTTTGTTTCCTTCATCGTTTCTCTATGTACGGCGCGTAATCCGACTGATTCCTTTTTTCTTTACTGCACTTTCGCTTATCTTCCTTCCTATCTCAATACCCTTTTCTACTTTTTTTCTCAAGCTCCTATTCTCTGATATTGGTCTTTGCATCACCCTCTCATCCCGTATATTCATTTTCCTAGTCCTAATTTTATATATATCGTGGTGATTATCTCTTTGTATAAGGCAATGGTCAGGCTGTGACTTGAGTACTGCTTTCAGGTCTGGAGGCCTCATTTTAGGAAATATGTTGAGCTACTGGAACGAGTACAGGGAAGGGCAACGAGATTGGTGAATGGAACAAAGGGTTGCTATTACCAAGAAAGGCTTAAGATCTGCAAATTGCAACGTCTGGGGACTAGGCACCTGCGAAGTGATATGATTGAGGTGTACAAGGCCTTGAATGGCTTGAGCAGACTCAGTTTTGATGGGATTCTTCCTTTTTCTCAGATTACCAACCTGAGGGGGCATAAATTCAAATTGAGGAAAAAGTTGTCGAATAGATGTGGGGAAATTTGCCTTTAGCCAGCGGGTGTTTAATTGCTGGAACAAACTTCCATCTGTCGTTGTGGAAGTTGATAGCTTAATTAAATTCAAGGAAGAAGTGGAAAAACTTTTGGAGTGAAATGGGAAGGGTTTTTTTTTTTTTTTTTTTTTGCTGATGCTGAATGAGCTTGCTTTGTTGCATCATATGCCTCTGCTAATGCTAAGAATAAAAAGATGTTTGAGTAAATTTGCATATTAATTAATAATTTTAAGAAATGAAGAGGTATTTCAGTAAATTTTCAAACTAATTTAAAGAACGCAAACTAGTTTAATAAAATAAATCTTTCTTTGTCACTTGCTATTTCTTGCCATCTTTTTCTTTCGAATTCTTTTTTTTTTTGTTTATTTTTCACTCTCTCTCATCTTTCTTTCTTTCACTCCTATCTCTCTTTCTTATCCTCTTTCTAACCATCCCCCTTTCTTCTTTAAATCTATCTCACCATTTTTATCCTTCTCTTTCATACGCTTCCTATTTTCTCTCCATCTGTTTATTGCTGCCAATTCGAGTCCGTTCCCTTCTTAAGTACTTATTTAACTTCTTCGTCAAATAACCGAAGTTTCTCAGACTTTAATGAATGTGCGTAATTTGTTGGGTTCATTATCCTTACTTCGTTACAAGAAGCCATCGTTTCTAAGCCATCCTTTCTCACTCTTCTCCACTTATCCCGTTCACCTGCTAATTGAAACCACCACAGAACAATTCGTCACGTTCATCGCCTACCTTAACCCAACCTATCTCACATCCATCCTGTTTGAGGACCACTTCATCTCGCACTTCGAAGCAGAAACCGGCAACACAAGATGCTGTCGTCATCATCATCCTGTCAACTACAACCATGAGTGTCGTGAATAAGAGGGCCAATGTGTGGATGTATAATGCAACCGATAATGAGAAATGCAGACGATGTTATTAACACATCTCGCAATTCCACTAGATGGCGCTGAATGAGTGTGCAATACTTATGCTTCTCTTTGTTCTATAACCGCTATTTAATTTTCATTATTATTAATGTATTATCCATGCTCTTCACTTGATTTTGCGATTTATTTAGTTTTTTTCTGATATTATAAACAAGTATCTAAAATTCTGCCACTCTTTCCTTGTGCCTTTAAGTTACTTATTTGCATAAATTTAAGGATGGTAGTTTGGGGACAGCCTATTAGTGAAATAAACAGTGATTCGCATAATTTCTGGTAATCGAGACTTCAGAAAGTGAAACTATTTTAATTTAATATTCATCAATATTAAATATTAAAACAGAAATTCCAGGTGGCGCTGGATACCTTCGTTTCCATTTATATTTTAATTACAGAAATGTACTTATTGTTGTCACATATTGACTTCATATTTGTGCAAAAAAGAAAAAAAAAACTTTTTAATGCACTGCTATCTATAGATTTCAATTTACAAATATTTATTAAATAAAATTTTTAAATAATTTCGAAATATTTGAGTAATTTGTTATTAAAAATTAGTTTGGCCTTTGAAAGAGAAATTTCGCTGCGCATTATTTTTTGTTTTGCATAAATCCAATACTTGCAAGAACGTCTGCTCGCACCTTTTCGTATCAATGTTTAACGACTACCCATTTTCTTTGTTTTATCAATATTTTAACAGCGAAATATTTTCAGGCTTCAGCAGATTCCTAGAAACACAATCGGTACTTCGAGTTCTGTTGGGTGCTGGAGATTAAACGGGAGGAGCCGAGTTCGCGCGCGCACGCACACACACTTTCCAGACAGACGGAAAGTTTGCAGCTTGGCTCATTAACCTCCGTCCCAACGACCTTGGACCGCTGCAGAACGCTATGACATTTGCACTTTTCTTGCTCTCTGCCTTCCTACTTCAGCGGCCTATTACGCAGCCATGTATTCCGACCGCGCGAGAGCGGATACGGCTCAGGGAATCGGCGTTTTCGAAGTTCGTGCAAGCGGCGGAACAACGCAAACTTAGTAGGCTTCGAACAATGCGTAGCGTTGCTTTGCTGCAATACCCACGTGCGCGCCAGAGATGTGCGATGTACGGTGGAGATGATCAAATGCACTTTTTGATAATCGCCTCCATAACTAGCGTGCAAACCCCTTTTTTCTGCACGTTTCTTAATGCATCCCCTCCTCGTAGGGTCTGCAAACCCCCCTCCGTGATCGTATGTTTGCGTTCCAAATGTCTATAGGCTGAAGGTATGCAACTGAAGCCCCGATCCCCAGGGCCTAGAGACCGGACACAGCGGCAGATCAATAACGCCCGGGCTAGCGGCCAACATCTCCAGCTGCACTCACACACATGCGCGCGTACGAAGACTTTCCCCCGGGGGAGGTCCTTACAGCTCGGCGTATTCTCCATATGACCTACCTTCTCGTCACTTCTGCAGGAGTCATGAGCGCTAATAATTATCTGGCGAAGAGGGCGCTGCCTTCGATTTCTCTTCTCCTGCAGGCTTTCTAGATTACGACGCATAAATAACTTCGGTTTCTTAGAACTTACTTTATGGAGAAAATTTATAATTCTATGTTCATCCTCTACTACTTCGGGGTTCTTTGTTACTTTCGTGCAATTAAGAAGACCGAACGAGCACTTTATCAATTTTGGACATTCTCGAAAAATGAATGTTAGGATGTAAATAATAAATTAGGAGTAGTAAGTCTTCATCGTATCTCTTGTGCCTGGAGAATCTATGCATAAATGAAGTTCTACAGAACTTCCGGTTTGCTAATATAATGGTAACGCGTAGTATAGATCATTGGAAACCTTTTTTTGAAATAAAACTTCGAAGTTTATAGCCAGGATCGGAATTATTAGCTCTGCCAAAAGAAGTTTATGCTTCAGAATAAAAAGCCAACATAACAGTGTCCTTCTATGACCCCCAAAAACTATTGTCTTAGTTTAAGTTGCAGGCGTGTGACGAGTTAACTAGCCACCAGAGCTATGTGCATTATGATATTTTTCTTAAATTATTATTATTTCAGTTTATTGGTCCAGAAATATGGCTTTCAACCACCTATCCACGTTCACCAGGCTCGTTCAGAAAATTATATGAACATACAAATGATATCTGTTTCATTTATGCCTCTGGACTACGTCACTGCCCTCTATAATATTTGCATTAGCAAAATGTTTTATAAAACTGTGTTTATTTCCCATTGTTCTACTACCTTGGGTAACGCAGTGTAGACGTCTGTGGTTTGATGTTTTAATATATATATTGATTTTTAACTAAATATTATGAAGTTCAGTACTAGACTAAGAAAGTTTTAATCTGAAAGAATGAAGATGTTCAATTTCGAAGTGATCAAGTCGGAGCTGTGACAACACTGCAAAAGAGACACTGGCGCAAATCATTTTCTCGTGCAAGTTCGTATTTGACTCTTTGTTGTTTGGTTTTAGGAGCACCAGCTATTAAAGCTATATTGCTCCATGTATACGGTGTTCTGGAGGTCGATTTTCTGTTTGCTGGACGAAACATCCAAGTTTCCGGGAGAAAAAGCCATGCTACCTCGCCTGAGACCGACTAACTCAGTGACTTTGTGAAAAAGCCCATAAAAATTCCTCGCACGTCATCGACGGGACTAGATCTCAGATCTTTTCCACCTGGTGTGGGGAAGACAATTGGCGATTTTACTCAAGGAACCATGCCTTCGTGTACCCACGAAGGCATGATTCCTTGAGTTCGTTGTTACTTTCGTAGTTGCTTTATTGTTGCCGTGGAAACGTGTTTGTGTCTCAGTTGTCAGTGGTGAAGAACTGAGCTGGATTCAAAAATCATTATGGATCGCTCAACTAACCACAGTGTTTATGTATACATATTGGGAAGTGTTTGATTGTGACAGGCATTTTAATGAGCTAACTAAACTAAAAAAAGGTTTTGGAGAATGGTTGGTAGTGGTGAAAGGATCAAGTGTTTTACCATCCAGAACTGACCTGATAAATGGCACTCTCCGCATAATCAGCTGCTCTTTAAAAGAGTTAGTTTCTTTGTTATGAATAACGTGATCGATAACCTGTTTTGATCCTTTATAGGCTGACACGTAGATCCAAAATTTGTGTCCTAACCCGCGACTTATAGAACTGCACAATTCGCAAACTATTAAGGGCTTTGCTTTGGCAACGAAGTCATCTCACGAACGGACTAGACTTAGAAGGTTACAAGCCTATAGCGCCAATAAAACAAAATGCCTAAGTCAGCCACCTACTTATTGGTTTAAAATTCGTGGAACTGTGATTGGACAAGTTTCAGTGTCTGTATATACCTTGCACTATTTTTATCTGTAATATTTCCACAAAGTACATATATATTTAAATTTTATCGCAATAAAGATTCGTGATATTTTGCAACTACCAACGGTAATCGTAGAAATAATTTGCAGAAAAATCCAGCGAAATTTTATTCATTTTAAAATAAACATTTCTAGTGGTTCAGTTAAATACAAATCTGGATTTTATTTTCTGTAATTAAGTTGGTCAGTGTCTACGCCCAAGTAGATAGACATTGGACTGGGAATATAAAAAAAAAAGACTTTGCAAGACGAGAGCTTTGTCATTGCCAATTGTTCGTTAACTGAAGCTTAGAAAGCTGTAACAACTGAGCTTCAGGATTATTATAAAATAAACTGAAATATTTCATCCAAAGAACCCTTTTGCAAAAGGGTTCTGCAGTCAGAAGAAAGAATTAAAATCCCTGGACTAGATTAAAAGGGATTGTTCTAGGTGGATACCAGAATCATGCTGAACTTGGGCTAAACTCGCGTTAGTAATGCAGCCTCATACTCCAAAAAATGATAAAGCTATGAGGCATTAGTGCATCATCTCTGCAAACTGCGTGTATTCTATCATCGGTTAGCCTGATTTTCATCCAGATAAACAGGCAAACCTACGAGTTTCTTCATATTCTAGAGTTACCTATAAGCTTAACATGTAGCTAAAAGATGTTATTATCCTCATTCCAATAAAAACACTTGAATCTTTTTTCGTAGTCGTGTTTTAAAATCGGCTACCACTCTCAAGGTCTTAATTCTCACACAACATCCTTGGCATATGACAATAATTAACTGAGTGAAGTCCTTTGGGGTAGCACAGTCCTCTGCACACCCGGGGAAAAAGACCCGCCTTTGAATCCCGTCGATGACAGAAGGAATTCTCATAGGCTTTTTTCACAAAGTAGCTGAGTTGGTCTGTCTCAAGCTACCGGAAACTCGGGTGTTTCGTTCAGGAAACCGAGCACAAAACTCGCAATTTATAGACATAATATATATATATATATATACTTCGCAGTATGGCCTAATTAGCCAATGCGCCTAAAGCCTTATGACAATAACTGAGTGGAGTAGAGGATATTTTAGTAAGCCACTAATCTTGCGGTTCTCTAAGACACGACCCACATCCGGCAAACGAATGACGATTTTCACAACCACGAACACGTCTCAATACGCCCTCACTGCATATCCATGCAGAAAACTGCTACAAGTGTCTACAATAAGTAGTAATAAAAAAAATGTTCGTATAAATCTCTCAAGAAATGTTAATTCCCCTCGGTGCTCTGTTGATTCCCCTCGCAAAGCCAATTATGTCTCTGTAGGAGAGTAGGAAGCTCGCAGCTTTTCATAGTTACATTTTGTTCCGCTAAATTTCCCCCAGAAGGGCTCCATTAAACCTTATTACCGCTGGCAGATATTCAAGTGGGAACGTCACATGACTCCCTCTTATGCACACGCTACTACGCGAAAGCCTCACGTGATGGTCTGTAATAAACCAAATAGCTTGTCGCTGACCAAAAGGCGCCACAGACGGTGGAGCATCGTCACAAACAGGATATTAACAATAAAACACCGTGTGCAAAAGCAGTTAAGGGTGGTAATATAAAAAAGTAGTCGTCCCGAGGGATGAAAGTATTTATGAAACATAAAGTGGCGTACGAAATATCTTCTTGTCGGAGTCATATTTTGTTCATATTGGAAATGTCAATTGAAACCGTTAATAGGACATGGAGATAAATGCTGTTACCAGAGATGTTATCATCCTGTTCATGTACAACACGTACATCAGCACTGGCTGTTCAAAAATAATGATAAACAGATGCTTTCTTTTTGGAGATTGTGTATTTATTTATGTGAAGTGACTGATTGATCCTCATATTAACACAAAGGATACAAAATACTTATCATTGAAGTATGAATAAGTGTTGGTTATTTCTCAGTAAAGTGTTGTTATCGGATTGTACATTATCCTGACAAGAGTATACGAATATCCCCTCCGAAAACAGTAAAAAATGAGAATGTAGATAAAGAAAAAATATAAAAGTGACAGGAAACGAACTACTCCAAAAGAAAGTCAAATCTCCTTCGGAATGGTTCGTTGTTCATCCTTCGTGGACCCTGGTCGGGAAGCGGGGAGTGAAGAATCCAGCTACAATGTTCATTTGTGACTGTCGAGTTTGGGTTTGGAAAATTCTGAACGCCACCTACCACAACTACTCAACAGTGGAGTTTAAAGGAAACATTATGGTATGGATGCTTCTCATACAATGGACTGATTTTTTGGGAATGAGCTTTAGCAGCTATAAAACTTTATTTTCTATTCACACTGCTCGAAATAGCTTCAAATAGATTACAGTATTGACAAATATAAACTGAAATTTCTAAACTCAGAAAGAAGAAATTTGCCCAATCCTAATTTCAGGATTTTCTGGTCCTCATGGATCCATGTCTCAATTTCCGTTTACCCTTATTTCTATTTCTCTTGCGCCTTCATGTTCTATTGAAGAATCAACTAAAAGCAAACACTGGCATCCACCTTTTCCCCATCTTGTTTCAACACCAAACAAATCGTATCCGGTACCTTCTATTTTAAGATAAGAGCAGAACCAATCAAGGCCATGAGGTATCAGTAAATTGTTTGTATCTGTGATAACCTGTTGGGCTTGTGTTATCTTCAGTAATGTTTAGAGATGTCTGTGTTTCGAAATAACTTGTTTTCTAACCTTCATCAGAAGAGAGCGTATCTAACGCTTCACAATCATTTGGAGAGAGAGAGAGAGAAAATAAACACTTTCCCGCTATCCACAGCTCAGGAGGATAATGACGAATGCATATGAGTATATCTTTATTATATTAACGTCAAACGCATGCTTATTATTAATACAAAATACCTCATACAAATAAGGGAAGACTAAAATAAAATGCAAGCAAGTGCGAACTTAAAATTGGCACACATATATAGCATTCATCATTGAAACCTTTAAAATACGTGCAAATTAATGAAACTTGGAGATTAAGAAAGGTCAAACCTGCATCCAGAGATGTTTTCTAGAAGTATCTGATTTCAAGTGAATGTTGAGGCTACTGGCTTAACGATGCAACTAAAGCTAAAGCACAGTTTAAAAATTTGTTATTGCTGACGTAACATACGCATATTTCTCTTAAAACATCTAAAAACAATTATTTCTAAGATAGGAGCTTTTCATTGGAAATACTGATTAGGTGAGCAGCATGGAACAGGAGTTATTTTTCTACCCAGCATTCCCTGAGTTAGCTAGCTTCTTACAGGGTGTGTGTGTGTGAAAGGACTCGTCAAACTTTATGGGTGTGTTGTACTGAGCACAGAGCTGGAAAAGCTCATATGGTTATAGGCCCGCAATCCTTTACTTCCGAGTTACAGCCAGTTTCCTCTTTTTCATAGCATGAAGGTAAGTACGCCTGCCAAAGTCGTTTTTTTAAAATAGTTAATGGGCACCATAAGTGACAGATCAGAACCCTCATTATACTTGCCCAAAAGTAGATGGATTCGTTACAAAATTTGCATTCATGAACAGTGACGTCAGATATGCAAATCATTGAAATTTACCTATCATCTTACTTATTGACGAGCGTCCTTAAAAAGAAAACAGGCAAAAGGAAAGAAAGTGCTTCCAGACTTATGTCCTTATGAACTTTTTTCAACCCTATGCCCTATAACAGTCCCAAAGTTTGATAAGACTGCTCAAAAACACCCTGGATACAAGGCTGGATTCTGTGAAGTAGTTTCGGTATGGCGCAATTTAATTTCTACCATTGGAAATACAACTTTGTTACTGACTGGTTACACTTGACCGCAGACACATGAAGCTTCTTACAGCGCCAAAGTGTGGCTAGTCTCAGAACTTTTAAAACAACCACGTAGCTAATTGAAGGAATAATAATAAAAAATAAATTGTAATAAAATAAATTTGTGTGCGTGAGTTACTGGACCATTCATGTAACAAACCTGTCCTCAATTCCTGAGTACCGCTGGCAGAGAATTTGGGTAGATGCTCGCAATTCTCCTCAACCATCCTTTCACACATTTCGTTAGGCGGATGGTTGCATTTTCACATTGAGGGGTAACTCCAGTCCTTATGGGATAAACAAGGAACTTTGAATATGAAGGTGACATCCAGCAACCAAGGATATACGATGAAAACGTGCTCCACAAGTAAAGCCGCTTCAACTTTTGAAGCGGCTTACTTGTGGGTGTACAGTAAAATGGTTCCTGTGCCTCGTTTGGTTTCGTCCGTTAGTCGTCCATCGCTGCTGAAAAGAGTAAATCAGTAAAAGTTAACCTCTGCTTTAAATGTAGAGGTTAATTTTTTCCGTTGTTTGCGACGATTACACTATAATTCGTTTCAGACGGCGAGAACCTCTGTCAGTCACCTTACGTTTTCGGCTGCAGTTCACGGATGTTTTTGTTTTTTTTTTACCACTCGTTAAAGACTACTTGACTAATATTTGAACATTTGACAAGTGAAGCCGATCTCTCTGCTGTAACACCTGATAAACCCGAAATGATAATCATGCCTCTTTATAAGATCGTGAGATCCTGCCCCTTTCTCACCACTAGTGAATTCATTTGGGCACCAGTCGGATAACATAACTTCATAAGGCTTTCCTGCACAAGGTACGCACCATATGATCTCTTCAATTTACATATTTTTGCATACCGTTGTATATAGCCAAAACATTCACGGTCCTAATAAAGTGTCTGCGCAGGGTAGCACAGTGGTATTGTCACCGTCCTCCCCCCCCCCACACCGGGTAGAAAAGGCCCGGGTTTGAATCCTGTCGATGACGCGAGGAACTTTAATGGGATTTTTTCACTCCGTGGCTGAGTTAGTCGGTCTCAGGCGTAGAAAACAGGCAAATCGACCAGAGAACACACAATTTACAGACATATTACATTAAAACGGGTATAAGTAAGAAATTACGGGTGGCCCTAATATAATAATTTGTTCCAAGGGGTGTGACATGCGGTCCTAATAAAGTGGCCAGGCAGTGTAAGTCTAATTGTTTTCTATTCCTGTTGGTGAATTCACTTGAGTTCTTAGCATGGAGAAAGCAGATCTTTTGGCTTTAAGTCCCAACTATATGGGGTGAGCCTGCTAGAATGATCGGTTAAATGCTCCTAGTGACAGACAGGCGGTATCATAAGAGGGCTGTTCAATAAAGAATCATCAAAATTTTGTTACAACATACTTTTATTAATCATCCATATTTTTAAAATAGTCCCCATTTGGTAACTTATAATATTAAACTATTATATTAGGGTCACCTAGAAAGTCACTTCAACTATCCATGTATATTGTGTCGGTAAACTGCGTGTGTTCTCTGGTCGATTTTCCTGCTTTAGTGGTCGAAAAACCCTAGTTTTTCCGGAGGAAAAACCTTGCTATCTACGCCTGAGACCGACTCGCTCAGCTACGGAGTGAAAAAAGCCCATAAAACTTCCTCGCGTCATCGACGAGATTCGAATCCGGGCCTTTTCCACCCGATGTGGGGAGAACGATCATGATACCACTGTGCTACCGCGCAGATCCATTTGATGAACAGTTGGAGTAAGTGTATATACTCCAACGTTTCTGCCATTCTTCAGAAACGTGGTGGAGGCCATTTTTTTACATGCGTTTTAGAATCGCTTCCGATGTCTTTACAACTTCTGATGACTGGAAACGTTTTCCTCGCAGCTCCTTCTTTAACTTTGTAAATAAACAAAAACCAAAAACCTTAAGGTGCAAGTCAGGGCTGTAGGACGGATGAATTATCGAGTACTTAGCCAGCATTAATGGAAAATGTGTTCTTCAACACATTTTCCATTAATGCTGGCTAAGTATTCGATAACAGCAATGTGAGGTCTCGCATCGTCGCGTTGGAAGCATCGTAGCATCCGTCCACCTGCGTACAGTTGTGGTTGTTTGCGACGAATGTGATCTCGCAAAGTGTGCAGTACAGTTCTATACCAAGGTCCGGTAACAGTCGTACGACGTACCACAACATGCTGGTAAGCCATTCTGTGAATGTCAAAAAAAATAGAGGATCACAACCTTACCTTTCGTGCAGAAGCCACAACTTTTGCTTTTTCGGTGTTGGTAATGACTTAGACTTCCAAACTGAGCTCCGTTGCTTACTCTCTGAGTCGAAATGATCACCATTATCACCTTGTGCAGAACCTCATCATCTTCAGGAACCATCCCTTGCAGCTCCTAACAAACCTCCATGCGAACTTACTGTTGCTCAGGTGTGAGTAGTCTTGGAACCCAGCATACACAAACACGTACCATATGCAAATGGTCATGGAGAATACCGAGTGTGCTTCCTACTGGTATTCTCAACATCTCTGCCAGTTGCCTTATTGTTATACGACGAGTTTTCTCACGATTACAGAAGCAGTGTTTATGGTTTCTGTTGTGACAGCAATGGTTGGAGCTCCAGGGCAGCCAATATTTGTGATTTAATTACGTCCATCTTTAAACATTCCAAACCATTTGCGAGCTGTGCTGTATGGGAGTGTAGATTCACCATAAGCTCCTTTTAACATTTCATATGCTTAAGCTCATGTTTTCTTGAGACAGAAACAAAATCTGAGAGCAGCATACTGTTTCTCGAGTGCCACGTCCATGGTTACGTAGGCGAAACTGAATAGGCATAAACTTGACCGACCGCCAAGATCAGACCTTAGTCGTTGATGCTTCTAAAATCCAACCACAATAACAACAGCATAAGCGACTAAGGCCATATTGCTCCGTGTGTATTGTCTGTAAATTGCGTTCTGGGGTCGATTATTTCCACGAAGGAGCCTTAGAATGTAACTTGGTAAAGCAGGGGGTAAAGGCTGGAACCACTGCTTTGGAGGAAATATCATGAGAATAAACCCTGCTGGGAGAAGGAGTAGCCCCCTTCCACCTCTTTAACGAGTCCATGCTAGTAGCATAAGGTTATAATCGCCCTCTCCTCACACCAGGTGGTAAAGGCCCGGGTTCGAATCCCGTCAATGACTCGAGGAAATTTTTATAAGCATTTTTCATACCATGGCTGAATTAGTCGGTTTCAGGCAAGGGTTGTATGGTTTTTCTCGCGGAAGCTCGAGTTTTTCAAACAGAAAAACAGGAAAATCGACCATGAAATGCTGTCAGTTTACAGACATAATACTAACTTGAGTTCGGAATGAGCTGGTCCTAATAAGACCGATCCCTTTTACAATTTTGTATTTTGTTCGGGTTGGAGGAAGTTAGGAGTAGGATAAAACCAAGTTGTAAAATTAAAGTTGAACAAAAGCGATTATTAGAATAATTTTAAATTTATTAAAATTACAAGTAAACTGTTAAAAAATGTGTGTAACAAACACAGTAAAATTTGCAATGCAGGCAAAAGCCAAACATTCTAATATAGATGCAGTGTGTGCAGTCTATAGAAAAATAAACAATACATCAATAACTTTTAAAAGTTGTTGGGGAAGACCGATGCATCATCATCATCAACGCCTTAAAATGGATCTATCTAATGATAGACAGTGACATCCACACCACATTGGTTACAGTTTGTTACTTTTAGAACGTGAAACTCTAATTTTATCCTTAAAATATATTTTTAAAAAATACTGGATGCATGTTTCTATTTCCAAATTTTGTTACAGGTCATCCTATTGGGATAAAAATAGCACCTTCTTTCTCTCGCAACGAAACAAACTGAGGGTTCTTCCTTCAGCATCGGTGAATGTAGAGCAGAGGTTCAGTCATTGAAATGTGAGAAGCAACAGAAGGGGAAGGAGAGAAGCGAAGAAAGTTTTATATCTGTCAGCACTTGCGCAAGGACGGAGAAGCTCTGTCCTCAGGGACTGCATGTCATACAGCTGTAGCGACGAAAGAGTCGGTAATGCGAGAGGAAAGAGAAACATTTCGGTGTCAACAGAAGTGTTTGCTTAGCACCATTTTAACTTGAAAGAACGGTCACGCTAAACGTTCTTCTGCGAAGAGATTTAAGAGGTAAACAAAAGACCTTTCTTTTTGACTGAATGCTTAAATAGAAATTTTCGGTTTCTGCCCTTTCTTTTATGAACTAACCCTTTCTCTCTTGCTGCGCTGTGAAATATATGTAGTCGTACACTCAGACGTTGAAAAAGATAAATATTAATCAACAGTACTATTGAGGTTTCTGTTTATGAAATCATAAGAGGTTGTTTATTATTATTATAAACAATTTCTGATTCAAACACTGAACTCAATTAACCGTTCATTTGGATCACCAAATAATGATGGGCGTCCAGGGTTTACTTAAGGAAAAAAGCATTGCATTTCAGCTATAGCCCGACAGGTGGCCGTTCGAGCCATCATCTGCGCATTCCTCTCTCAACTCGGCAACTATGAGCACTTCTTGTATTTCCGTGATGGCACGCGCATACTATTCGAGCCTCTTTCTCCCAACGTGCCTGTAGCTACAACCATTGCAGCAATCCATTGTCTCCTACATTCTTTCACTGTAATCGCACGAATATACAGCAGTCCGCATCACCTAGCGCGTTGCTATAGCAACCAGAAGCTCAGCCGTCAGGGTACCTCTTTACCTGGAATACATAGCTCGACTTCATGGAATCTCGGAATGTAGCTAATTCCCTGATGATGCTCTTTCCTCTCATTTTTCTTCGCCGACGCTATATTTTCCTTTAGGAAGATGCAGCGAGCACGTAACCCGAACACATAAATGGATTTCCTCCGAGGCATGCTGCACCAGCCACTCTAAAGCATTGTCAAGAAAATAGACACATTAAAGATAAGAAATCTCCACACATAAGTAAAGAGTGGACGGTTCTTTCGAAAGGGTTGCATAAATTTTAACGTTCCACTTGTTTTACTCAGTTGACCACCATTTATCCACTCAGTCATTTCGGTTTTGCCTGCGGAGAAATGAATATCGATTTCGTTACAGCTAACCTCGATCGATCCCATGAATAAAACATCCCTTCGTATTTCTCTTGTTTTCTTTTCGCATCGTTCTACACCTTTTATACTCAAAAATAAAAACAAAAATTTTAGTTCAGGTCGAAAAGGCTCATAATCACGACTTTCAATGTTCTATTGTTGTTGTTGTGGTTGGGTTTTAGGAGCATCGGCGACTAAGCCACATTGCTCCATGTTAATTGTCTGTAAATTGCGTGAGTTCTGAAGCCGATTTTCTGTTTGTTGGACGAAAAACCCGAGTTTCCGGGAGGAAAAACCACACTACCCTCACCTGAGACCGACTAACTCAGTCACGTTGTGAAAAAGGTCTATAAAAATTCCTCTTGTCATCGACGGGACTCGAATAGAGGTCTTTTCCACCGGGTGTGGGGAGGACGGCGATCCTACAACTGTGCTACCCATGAGGGCACGATGCTCTATTAAGGTTTCAGTAGTGTTCTTTCCTGAGAAGCAATAGCATTCATTATATTCTACATGTGGAGCAGCAATAAATCTCACATGAGTCAAGGACATTTTATCCAATACCAAAGATTGTCATAAAAGCGCTTCTAAGCAGGTCCTCGTAAACATAAAAACTTCAAAGCATCTGCATGAAGAGCCAGCTTTAAGGATTTGCAAAATTAACAGACCTTTTCATGTTTATGGGGGAGGATTAACGCTAAGACTTTTATGTTTGAAGAGGTTGCATTTTCTTGTTTGCATTCAGGGTCTTAAAGGTCTTGAAACAACTGAGTGTTCATGCAAGCAAGTTCTGTAATTCGATGACCAAAAAAGCTGAGATTTTTATAATTATTTCCAGCTGATTTGCTACAGAATTATAAAATTCAAACATTTCGCTTTTGTGTAATATGAATGACGAAAATAAGCCAGTGTTTTTTTTAATATGGTACTGCAGCAGTAAGAAATAATGCAGACTATATTTAAGTGAAAAGACTAGTTTTATTAATTTTTTCTTTATACTTTGTCACGACCACTAAATCAGAGTTTAGAACTAATCATTTTGACAATGCATACAACTGTTAACCATATTTAATAGTCATGCAGCCGAGAACTACGGTCAATTAAAATGCATATGCTACTGCACTTTGACAAACTCGAATACCAGAAAGTACATGGACTTTACAAACTGGGACACCAGAAAGTTCTATCCATATCTTCATGATTTATTGAAGCAACTTAGCACCGATGCAATAATGTGTAAAGTGTGTTTAGAGTCAAACGGCACCAGGGGTTTCCCCCATCTCCGCGTGGTATACATTGTCTTGTGATACGGATCACTGCAAAGGCCGGAGATTTAAAATATATGGGTATTGTTTACGTGTAGTGTTGTGTATCATTGTTCCTCTGGCCATTTAGCCGTCAGACCCCACTGAGGCCCGACGTTTCCCACACTTCGCCCCGTGGAGGCAGACCAGGTACACCAGTACTTTAAGATTACTCTGGCAGGTCCTGTCACCTAATTTCCTGAGACTTCAGTGGCAAGGACCTAAAAAAAAAAGGGCCGAAAGTTTTGTGGGCGAAGCAATTTGGGTGTTGTTAAATTTGGAAGTATAGGGTATTCACTGGCACACAGATAGAGTGGATGGGGAGATTGAAGGCTGGGAGGAAAAGGTAGAAATATGGGGACGATAGGGAAGGCGACCCCAGAGAGTCAGTGAGGCAGGTCCATGCCTCACCAGGTGAAAGGAGGGGGCGGCAGAAGAGTCCGGTTCAGATCGCCAATATTGGCGTTGGGCAGTGTAGCCGCAGTCATTCATGGTCCAATCCAGTATTTTTTTTTTTTTTATCCTTGAGATGCAAGCCTGAGTTTGGGATGTTGTCTTCTAGTACAGTTCTTCTTTCTTGATGTAGGTGTCTTCTTTTAATCCTTTTATAGTAATTAGTGAGTGTGGTTACGTGCGGTGTTCTGGGTCCTGCGAGTTGGTGGTGTTTGAAATTCACTAGTGGGTAACCAAATGGTTTGTCTAGTGTCTGTGCTTTTTTCAGGGTTAAACAGTAGGCTCTAGGGTAGTCGCTGTAGGGTTCTTAGTCTGGTAAACATCTCTTGAGCAAATTGCGAGAGAGCCCGGTAATGGTCCTCCTCCAGCAGTATGAGGTGCTCCTGATCCTTTGGGTTGAAATGGATATTCGTGATGAGATGGCAATGGAGGTCTTCAATAATGAAAAATCCATTGTTGGTAGAAAAAAACCATGCTATCCTTTCACAAGACCTATTGCCCTCATGGGTAGCACAGTTGGTAGGATCGCCGTCCTCCCCGACACGGTATAAAAAGACCTGTGTTCGAGTTATGTCAATGACGGAATTTTTATGGGACTTTTCACAACTTGGCTGAGTTAGTCGGTCTCAGACGAGCATAGCATGATTTTTCTTCCCGTAAACTCGGGTTTTTCGTCCAGCAAAGAGAAAATCGACCGCAGAACACATGCAATTTACAAAGTATATAGGGAGCAATATGGCCTTGTCGCTAATGCTCCTAAAACACAGCTACGACAAGACCTATTAATTTGAGCAAAGCATAAATAAAGTCCATAATAATTTGGTCCCATCTTAACAGAAATAAGAACCAAGCACTTTATACATAATATGGAACATTAGTCATGGCCATTATGATAGCTTGGAGAGGGTGCGGATATATGTTTTTCAACTGGTAACCCTCCTTTCTGCATAAAACTTCCCAGTCATGCTCTCTTGGATTAAGGTCTGGCGATCTGGCTAGCCATTCCATACAGGTTATATTCTCCCTCTAAAGATGGAAGTGTTCAATTAGGACATGGTTTATTGCCATTAAATCCGGACCAATTCCTTTTGAAAAGGGGCAAGTGTTAGGATTATGGATTTCATCTTGATCATTTTTTTGCTGAGCGTTCCTCACTGGATTATGTAGGAATCTGTGTGACCATTGACAGCAATTCCAGTCCACACCAATAAACCACTAATTCTAAATGCATCTCTTTCTGTGATATTAGGATGGAATCTGGTTTTATATTTCCTCCAGGAGAAAGGGAGCTGAAAAAATATTGAAGCCTGTACTTTATTCATAAACAAGGAGCATCACTCCTATGCTCCCAAGTCTAGTCAGGGACAGATTGGCTGTAGTTAGCCCAGGGCTCACAAGTTTTGTCCCCCCCCCCTTTTTAACAGTAACATGCCAAAAATGCTGTTGGTCCAGTGGCAATCACAAATTATCCACCCAAGCCAGTCTCTCCCTGAGTCCAACTGACATGATGTCAACACCATTTCAAACATGCTCTGTTGTGCGTTGGGATCAAAGGAACAGAGAACTGGTGAATCTGAATAAAAACCCCTCTCATGTGGTACAAGCCCATCTGTAGATCACTCAAGCTCTGAAGCAAGTTACCATGTTATGAAGTCTCTATAGCATTCTGTATCTCCACACCAGGTAAAGGTCATCTAATGTGGAGATACACAGTGGCCCTGAACAGATAGTCAATGTTTTGGGACGCTTGTTCTACAGCCTGCTTACAATGATGCATCATATTCAGTGAACTGGCTACTTCAGCTTGATGTTTTCCTTCCTTCTTCTCCCTATTGCTCAAAGAATCATACAAATGTTTTTGTGACATTTTTACCAAAGGTGGCCTCATGAAGTTGATAATGTGAGCGACAAATGCAAAATAACCTCCACAGTTGTTATTTGGTTTTTAGGAGCATTAGCAACTAAGGCTATATTGCTCTGGGGATATGCGGTGGTAATTCCCTGAACTTTCCGCGTCCTCCGTATTTGGTGGTCACAGGCTCAAACCCCAGTCTAATCAAGAAGCGTGTGCTACGCACTGCTGCTCCTGCCCACCTGGCTACGGAGGCGCCACTGTTTGGTTGTATTTTTATTTGTATTTAAAAATGTATTTGCATCTCTCTGCTTGTTCCTTAAATTTTGAGCATTAGTGTATTCAAACACGAACAAAACTTTTTAGTCAGTAAAGATCTCTACCACATAAAATTTCCTAGTCTACAAAAACTATCAATTTCCAAAATAAATTATATATTTACTTAATGAGATGCATTTTGTATTATTTTATGATTGATAGATAAGATGTTAACACACAGCTTTATAAATATTTTAATTATAACAGCAAATAGAATGTGAAAATAAATATTACTGTAGTTATGATTATCCAATAAAAATTAATGCATACCTCACAACAAGAGTTAATAAAATGATGGTGGTGGTTACTAACCAATAATCATTTTAAGACAATCTCACTCAGAACTGACAAGTCATCATTTTGATGATTTAAATTTTTTGAAGCAAAACAGTTGTACAATAAAGGTCAATGTGTCATGAAAGGTGGTATCAGTATTTCAAAAACAATTTCAAGAAACCAGTGCAGGAGCTATCCAACCATGAAGCAGGAGCTTCAACCAGAAATTTCATTATCTTGTCCTAATAATAAAACAAAAGTAAGGCAACAATTTTCAGCTATCTGCAATCACAGGAAGTTAATTTAGTTGAAAAGGCTTAGGACAGTGGACAATGACACGCAGCCTTTATTTATTTACCTTCTACTGCATTTACTAGTGGCATAACATTCCATGAGTCTCAATTTAGACTTCAGACAGATTCTATATACCATTTGGCTTGAAGATATTTGTCCACTATTATCAGAAGAGAGAGAGAATGTGATTGTTTGGCAACCACACAGAATTCAGCTTTGATAAAACCAGACCCTTTATACACAATGTGAAACATCAGTCAGTCTCCTTTCTAACATACTTGGCTGCATCTCTTTATGAATATCAGCAGTCTCTCTGTGGATCCTAGAATGCTAATGCACTTCCGTCCATAAGTTTGTCTACATTTACTGAAATTTATCTAGTGAAAGGACTGTTTTGTTTAAAAGGTGCTTATTACATTTTTAACATGGACATTAACTGTAAGTTTGCCTGGATTGAATGACATCAAGTCAGCAGTATCCTTCAACCTAAGGATATTTCTACCAGGTTTATTTGGCCTTGGGTTTTGACATTCCTAGCAAATCACCATCAACAATTACACTATTCTTTTTTGTATATAAGACTACATACACTGCTAAAGAGAATACAGAACTCTATGAACCAAAATGGTGATGTAAGACCAGCATAGACTTTAAATTCTACATGTTCTATATCAACGAGGAGTAAGCATAGTGCTGAGCTGGTACCAGGCACCTGGAAACTGAAAGGAATGAAGCGATCAGCGACACAGCTGAATCGAAATTCCACTAAATGTGTAAGCGTCACCGTACAGTGACTACCTCATAGTTGGTTGTGTAATTTCCACAGCTTGAAGCTTTTACTTTAAATTGTAAATACCTCACAGAATAAAACTTTTTATTTTATGACTGAAATAATTTTCTTCAATGGTTTAGTTTCCCGACCCCGACACCCCTAACAGACTGCTCAGATAAAAAATTACATTATCTTCCAACTAGTACTGAAATACACTAGTGGACAAAAATAAGCTTTAGTTAGTTTGCAAACTTACCCTTTCTAAATAAAAATAAATTGTCCACATAGAAAAAGGATGAGACCCACTTGTTGAGAATGCCAGCTTCAGGAAATAAAAGGAAATACCTGCTTGGTGTTGGGGGGGGGGGGGGGGGGAAGAGACAGAGTTAATTGAAGGCCTGCCAAGTCTTTCAATCACTTTCTCTACAAACAATTAAAAAAAAAAAAAAAAAAAAAACTTTCCCAGTGATGTGTCAGCATTTCCTGAGAATATTCTTCAACCCAGGAATATTCAGCTGTGAAATTACAATTATCATTTGGGCCCCTAGCTTCAACATCCCTCATTCACAGTAGACTTAATTATACCTGTTTAAAAAAAAAAAACATGAATCCTTGTGTTTCACTCCTTGCATATGTGCTGATCCAACTCGCCTCTGAATTTTACCATGCTGTGAGCCTCAACTACTCATGGAAGTAACTTATTCCAGTAATTTACGACTTATTGGCTAAGAGAAACTTCCTACAATTCTAATTCTTCTTCCATCCCACAATAATTTGAATTCGTGTCTCTTAGTTCTAGTATAACATATAACCATGAAATTTTTGCCGTCATTTTACTAACTCCTCTCAGCATCTTAGATCTCAATCAATTTCCCTAAAAAGTACCTAGTTACTAAAGCACTGTAGCTCATAATATTCAGCCATTCCACATATGTCTCCTCCAAGGTTGGGCTTTTTCAAAAGAAGCTTGATGCCTTTTTTTTTTTTTTTTTTTTTTTATTTTAAGGTACAACCTCCATAGTTGGACATGGTATTCCAAGGCAGTCCCATCACTGCCAACAATGGGATTGCACCCTCCTCCTTATCTCTCTACAACCCAGTGTTCAATAAATCATTAATAGGACACCATGGGCCCTTCATTGGTGTCTTTACTTATTGAAATTTATTTAATTAAAGGGTGTTGTTTCACTTAAAAAGTTTCGCATTATAGCTAAAATAGCTTATGTGCCATCAAACCCCCATAACAACATTAAAAAGTTTCTTATGACAATTTTAAATATTTAACACAGACTTTAACTGTAATGGTTTGCTAAATTTTCCTTTAGCAAATATCCGAGGCATTGCATCTCTGTTAAAAGCAAATGAAATTCCATGGGCAATTAATTAACTACCTACGGAATTTCAGTTATTAGCTTAATATATATTGTATAGTAAATTTTGAAGTCAATAAGAAATTAATTAATTTAGTTTATAGGTACTCCCCTAGTCCCATACTGGTCTGAAGGCAGGATTCAGTAAGAAACCAGAAAAAACAAAATTGCATAATCCAAATAGCAAATTTTATGTTGTTTGTGTAATTTAAATGTCTTAAACTAAAATCAATAAATAATTTCATGTGGTAAAATAGTTCTTTCCTTCCAGTACATTTTGTATGAATTACCTTATAATGTCCTTTACAAATTACATCAGAAAAAAAAGAACTGTTTTAACTTAAAAAAAAAAAGTATGCGTAACTGTAGGATAATAAACTTTTTCGATACATCATTAAGACTTAATATAAAGCTTGTATTTTCTATATGATAAGCTGAAGACAATTTTACAGATATTTTTCTTTTGAAACATCCTTCAGTATGTCCAAATCCACAGTATGATTTATTGACTGTTCACTGTATTTAACTGTCTGATTTTAAGTATTTCATTCAACTTTCATGATATAAAAAAAGATAAAATGTAATAACAATAAAGAAAAATTCAACATTTTTATTGCCATGTTAACCTATTTGGAAAAAAAAAAACCTTAACAGTAACATATGATACACTTTACATATTTTGTATAATTATTTTATATAATATAATTACAATCGTGAATTTTTTTTTTTTTTTTTAACACAAATGCAATCTTAAAAAATATTACAGGTTCAAAGAAATTTGTAAATAAAACAAAATAATAGAACATCTCAACTATCTGAAGTTCAGTTAAATGCTTAAGAATTAACGAAGACTTGGTTAATTCTTAAGCATGTAACTGAACTTACCAATTCTACACAGACATTTCAGAAAATTTACCTATATATATCAAATACAGATTCCTTTGATAAAGGTTTATTTAACAAATTTCTAAGCTGTGAAACTTAAAAATTAGTGAGCTAATTTTATATACAAATATCAAAATTTGAAATATTTGAAATTTTGTATATGCAGTAAATATAATTATAAATGAAATAACAATACGTTGAAATATTAACATATCATAAATAAATATACTTATATGTACTGCACATTTATATATTATATAGGAACAATAGGTACATGCGAGCCTGCATTTTATTACTTAATTATAAACTTCTAAAAGCAGATTTTGGGATATAATTAAATAAAACCAAATGGCATACATTTTGTCAGTTTTCAGCATATATTTTTTGTATGTTATGTTGTATAAATATGAAGATCTATAGCAAGAATCAGTGCAATTTGGTGCTTGGAGAAGAGAAATATCTTCCTCTCATCTAAGGCATCAGGGAAGGGAGAAATGACTTCTCGCAGGGTGAAAAATTGAATATATGTTTTTCACATTTGGAAAATGTTTTGTTTTATTTATGCTTCAAACTGTACTATATGATTGTTAATTTTCAGTTCACTGTACTTAACTGTCTGATTTTAAGTATTTCATTCATCTTTCGCGATATAAAATGTAATTATAATACAAAAAAAAATTCAACATTTTTATTACCATGCAGTATTACTTTAGGTATATACCTCATAAAGCATTATATATTAATCTTTTACTGAAGTTTATAAAACAGTGTCATATAACCACATAATTAATAAGCCGCAAGGAAGAGGGATTTGTCTTGTGACCCTAAATATTAATATGTAGATAATATATATTAATATTTTATCATAAATTAGATTATATACTGGTATGTTTTTTTTTAATTCATTAGTATTTTCTTTTAATTACCTTCCAAAATAAAAATTTATCCATTAAAATTTGACATTCATTTTAAGAATGTATGTCAAATTCTAATGGAAATCACTAGAATAAAGAGGTTTTTAGCTAATAATATTTTTCTGGAACCTCTTCCATTCATTATCCAAATTATATCAATTTATTGATTTAAGATTTTCACGTTAACTGCATTTCCAATTATCCAAAATATCTTCAGCTCAATATATCACAGGCAATTGAGATTAGGATACATTAAAATTAAATCAAAAAGAAGCAAAAAACACTACACAATCATTTATATACTATATTTGAATAACAAAAAAAATATAGTTTTAAAAACTAAGTAAAAATGTCACAACTCTCATATTTCAACGGGATTTTTTTTTTACAAATAACTGTTTTTAATACTATATATTATTAAAAAACTATATTATTCAAAATGTTTTTAACCTTACTATATCAAAATAGTTAAGTGATGAACATTTTATATTACAAGTAAAATTTTAGATATGTTTTTAGTAAGGCCAGAAATTAACATCCTAGGTCAATTCCTTCAGCTTCAGCATTCAGTTAATAAGAGATGATGTAGCCATTTTATTCAAGCCACAGGTACCATCACCTCTATATACACGGTAATAACCCTAAAATTAGAGAAAAAATAATTAATATACACACACACACATGTGTATATATATAAGTAATAATAAAACAACCAAATACAACAATGAAAATTGTAAAGCAAACATCAGTGGCAGCAAATATGCACATTCCACCAAATGTTGCATAATACAAACTATAAAACTAAATAAAGTAAAATGTATGCCAGTAGTATGGCAAACCAGTCGAATGAAATAATTACTAAAACCATAAAATAATACATAAAGAAAAGAAAAGAAAAGGGGGGGAAACGTAATGAAGAAGAGAGTATTGTGGAAGGAATGCTCCTAATATAATTTAGAATTTGGAAGTCAATTACTGAGCAATATGAAAGCCAATTATAAATAAATTTAATGGCACCCCTAACAGCAGCGGTGTCCGAATTGTGTGAAATATCATCAAATTGGAAACGTACCCTACTGACAATATGTGACCAATTAAACCACAGGAAAGACAGCAAAAAGTAAGGCCTCTGTTTCTGACATGAAATATATGTAGCACATGGTAGAAATGGAGAAGCAATTTTGAATTTAACAGTAGTATAAATAAGGCCAAAAAGTAGCGGTGAGCACAAATAAAGTATATGTATATTTCATGGCTGACCCAACATAGGCAGAAAAAGAGAAAAGGAATAACTTACTGAAGCCAGGGTGGTATACCAACTGAGGAGAGTGTCCGTATTGCACAGGTGTGAAGCCAAAAAGAGATTTATTCAAAGCCAAGTCAAAGTATTTACAGCATACCATAACGACCCTGTGTGTCAGAATTCGGAGGCAGTAAGTTAAAAAAAATTAAAATTACGAGAGTATTTTGAAAAAATCGGAATTAAACAAATGAAGTAGTACATCCCAGGATAGAAAGGATTAATAAACTTACAAAGTAGCAGTAAATAGTCGCTAAACTTTGTGTAGGCGAGAGAAGTACGTAGTGGAAAAATAAAGTCTCTTCAATCATTTATAAATACATTATATATATATATATATATATATATATATAAAAACAAAAATTACTGAGTCAAAAAAGCAAGTAAAATTATAATTAATGTTATGTAATAATAAAATTAATCTTCTTTTCATACTTTTTAGCTTCAATGTAGAGAACTAAAAACTAGCAATTAAGAAAAACGAACTAAGGAATTTCTGTGTGCAAAGACAAAATTTTTATATGCTACACATGATTAAATTACTTAACTAATTAAAATAATTAAATCATTATATACTATTTATACATTATTGAATATTATTCTGTACTTAAAAAATTTCTAATGAACTTTTAGTTGTTAGAATTTCCTTCATTTATAGCAGAAAATCTTTGTCTTCATGAAGATATGTGCCTCTTAAACATGAAAGGTTCACGCAGGAGTCAGCAACCTTTCTCACCATACATTTTTTTTTTAATTTCATAATTTTAAATTATAATAAGACACATTAAGATAAAAAGCATATAAAAATTTGAAGTAAATTTTGCAGTTCTCCAAGAAAATTATATTTTAAATTAAAGAAAAGAAGATGTGGCATTATCATAAAATGACTAAATTAAGATTAAATGCTTATTTATCACTTGAATGTATTGCTGAAACTAGCAAGTATTTTATTTGCAAGGAACTATTGATACCCTGAATGGAAAAAAAAAAAAACAACTAAAAAATAATAAAATAAAATATTAGCTGATGAATGATTTTGGAAAATCATCTTATGAAGAACTCCTTGAACACATGGCAATAGTACATTGATAACACTTCTGTAGTTTTGAAATCAAGTATATCCAATACTGGAGAGGGCAGAAAGCTCTATGATTTATACAAACTTCCAAATTGAGCATCCTTAGAATGTTTATGGATGCAGCTAGAAAATTTATCAATAAATTTATAAAATTTATCAATAAAATTTATATTGAAATTTATCATATACATTTATCAAATGTATATGATAAAATTTATCAATATACATTTCTTTGCATTCATAACCAACATGGTATATGGAACTTCTGAAGTTATATGATCCAAGAAGTTGCTGTTACACATGTCATCCTCTCACCAATATCAGGGGGAAAAAACAGAAATACAAGAACTGTATGTTGTCTGCTTAGTAAGATTGCTGTTAAATTTCTGGATAGTATTACTGATGTTCTCACTGATGATGTTCAAAGATTATCCATTACTGGCAGTGATCTCTTTGATGTAGGTAAGCTCATCTTGAAGCTTTGTTCATAGGTATATTCTCAGGGATCCTGAGAATATACATTGGATTCCTATTTTGATAGAATGATTATGGCCAGAGGAATAATTTAGTATTACCACAATGTCCATGGGCTTTATATATAATATTCTCTAAAGAACTGGGTAAGCTGGTAAACAAAATTTTGAGGAAAAGAGGTTTGCATTATGTTGTACAATTTCTCTACAGAAAGACTGATAAACATTCTCCATGGAGATGGGTACTGAGCCCCTCAAATGTATTTGTTGACGGATACCTTCCTTGAGATACCACTTTACTTCATCAAGTGACACTGTGGTAATCATAGCGCTGACAATGAAGGAAATGAGGATAGCAATGACAGTGAAGGAAACCAGGATACTTTCCA
The DNA here is from genome assembly GCF_048544385.1 of Mastigoproctus giganteus. Taxonomy (NCBI): domain Eukaryota; kingdom Metazoa; phylum Arthropoda; class Arachnida; order Uropygi; family Thelyphonidae; genus Mastigoproctus; species Mastigoproctus giganteus. The sequence continues at coordinate 208,532,461 of NC_143577.1, forward strand.
GCTAGATGGATAGATGGTCAAGATGGTCTATAACATCTTAAGCGTTCTTTATAGTCAGATAACATGGTAAAAATGTTTTCAAGTAATCTAGTATAAGCAATTTTGAAATTTTCTGTTCTGAGCACACCTCATACTTGTAAAAAATTTAAAATACCACAGAAATTATTAGAAATTACCAGAAATTGTTATAACTGTCATAATTTTAAAGCTGCAGTTTTTTTATATTTTTTGTTACTTTGTAATAATTTAAGCATTTCATTAAATTTATGTGAGAACTATTCCAAACCAAAGAAAGAATTCATTATACAATCTCAAAACATCCATACTCTTTATTATTATTAGTGGCAAATGATGTAAGAAAACAAGCTTATACAGCATCAAAAAAAAAAAAAAAAAAAAAAAAACACTACCCAGCCTATCCCTTCCAATAATAAATCTAATTCTTTCTTAAACTTAATTCAAACTACCTACTTCCAACAACACCAAATGGTATTTTGTTGCAATAATCAATTTCAATTACTCTTTGGCTGAAAGCAAATTTTTGCAAATCTATCCTGCAGCCATCCTTTTTCAATTTAAGTTTATGTTTCCTTGTGTGTGTGTGTGTTGTCTGAAAAAGAGTAAGAATACCATTACCATTAAGTTTACTCAATCCATTTAAAGTCTTTAAATGGATTGAGTAGATCTCACAAGTGCCTAATTTCCAAGTGTTGCAATTTAACTGAAGTCTTTTGTGGCTATCCCTTTTGTTACAAAAAATGAAATTTGAAATTTTATTTCTAATGAAATTTCAAATGAAATTTGTAAAATTTTTTCACGATGATTTATAATCAAATAAACCATAACTTTGTCATGTAGAAAAAAAGTCTTATTTAATTATATTTACAGTTGACACCACATAATGTCCTTTTCAAATCTAAAGTTTTATTCTTTATTTACAATAGAAGAAGATTACTGGATGATAGTTTCTTCAAGATTCTGTGGCCAATTTGTGAATTAGTTATATCTTACTTCCTTCACTCAGCTCATTAAGAACATTCAAGCCAATGAGGAACATCATTCAGAAAACATTTTGAAGTGGTTTTCTCAGTAGTACTGTGTATGTACATGTGTGTAGTGTTGAGAACTAGATCAAATATTCAGAAGAAATATTTAACAGCCACTATTTCTTCTAAATAACTAATCAATCCTTTTTAAATTCAGATAAACTTCTAGCTTCTACAAGGAGAGACAGAAATTAATTCTACCATTTACTAATGGTAGAATTAATTTCTGTTTTTAAAGCCCTAAATACTTCAAGCTGCCACATAAATGCTTGGTTTTCAGATGCTAACGCTTCCAGAATTAAAATCACTCTCTCTCAAACAATATTGCATTGTACCTATAACCAATCCTGTTGCTTTTTTTCTATATCCTTTCCAACAGGTCTACATCCTTCTTAAAATGAGATTTGCAAATATATATGCAATTCTCATTTTAGTACTTCTATCCTATATTTAGGTATTAGTACTCCTACGACAGGAGTAAAAAAAATAATATAACTGTAGCCATTATCAACCCACTGCAGGATGGAAGCCTCCTCAACAATTCATGTTGAGGGAAATGGACCATAATCTGCCATGCTGGTCCAGTGCAAGTTGGCAGATAGACCGTATTAAGCAGTCAGGAGCTTGAACCCCGGTCTACTCGAAGAGCATGTGCTACTGCACTCAGCCGACCGGGCTAGCCGAGTGGGTAAAGTACCTGCCCGGCAACCCAAAGGTCGCGGGTTCGATTCCCGCCTCGGGCTTGGATCAAAGTACTGCAAAAACCTTGGGAGGTGCAATATGGCCACAGAAGCCGATGCGCCAACAACTACCAAATCAATCAATCTACTGCACTCCCGCTCCTGACCACTCGTCTACGGAGGCATACTAATACCTCAACTACATTTTTCAGCCTATCAAAACAAGTTATTGGTCTCACTGAATTACAGCATTTGCTACTATGCCTACTTTTGTGCGTCCTATGTAATTATAGAAGATATTTGAGTATAGCAGACAGAAGGATAGTTGGTTAGGACAATTGCTGAGATTGTTGAATAAATACCACACCAGCTGTCGCTGAGTCTTGTATATAGATATCTAATTTGATAGGTTATTAAGTGTATTTTTATGGTAAAAGTGTAAATTCAGCAGAGCAGTCCTAAAGAGATAAATAAGATGGGACAAAGCAGTAGTATCCAAGGGCTAGTATACACTAGTGTAGTAGTTTTTTTGTCTGCCAATTGTAGGGGGTGAAAAATGAATTTTTTGTGGGGAATAAAAGCTTAATTAATATATGTTATTATAATTCCTTTCTGTAATTAATAAATCTCTTTGATCTTTCAGACCCACCTCTCTTAACTTTGTATTTCCCCATTTATTTTCCCCCTAATTTACCTTCCTCCACATTAACACCTGACTTGTATACTTCACAGAAGATCACAGATTCTGGGGGAATAGAAGTTCGTGTATGTTTCCTCTGGACTGGCTGAGTATTCAGAATGACTCTTAACAACACTTAATAAACATATACAATATTGTTTATTCACAGTATATACATTAAAAGAATATATCATACATCATCATTTGGGGATTATGTTAATTACTAGCATTATATGTGTGCTAAGATGTAAAGATAATCACAATTCATATATCATGTCTCTTTATGTCTTTCTGCCTTTTCTCCTTCTGGTTTAGTTTACATCTCATAACATTCTCTTGTCTTCTAACAATTTAAACTTCCCAACTGGGATTACAGCAGTGAGCATAACACCTATATGTGTATTTTCCTAGATTTATAAATCCCCACTATAATCTTTCTTTAATTATCCCTTCCAAAATAATTACATGTACATAGAACATAGTCTCAACTTAAAACATACTAGTCTCGAGTACATATATCTAAATCTTCCTTGCTTATTAACTTATCTTTGTGATGAAGTACATATATCTATATCTTATGAACTTTCTCCTTCCCTTTATGCTAAACAATATCAAATCAACTATCAACTAATCTAAAACATTCTCTAGAGTCCTTTCCTTCAAATCAAGCTTAAAACTATTATCTGGTACTTACATAACAGCTTAGGGGATCACTCTTTACACAACCTTTTTTTCAGCTCAGGAGCGGCCATCATCATCATCAATATAGGGCATCATCAGACTCCTACTGGAATTAGTCATTGGCTAAAGAACTGCTGCTCATCTACAGGAATTCTCCTTCGTTCAGGAACTCGCTCTTTTCTCCATAAATGGGTTGCTCTGGCCCGCTTTGGGCATCTGATCAGCTCGGACGATACTGGGGTGCATAATAAAATTATCAGGACTCTCCTTACTGCTCTATCGAGAAGCCAGACTGTATAACTCTTCCTTATCTTTCTATACCAAGACTTTTCGATCCTTATCACTCAGCTCCAGCATACGTGTTTCCATCTTTCATTGGGCATCTCCTTCCTATTTCTACTTTGCGGCTGACCTCTCCCAGAACTTGCCTAACGAATTGTCTTTGCGACAAACTGCTTCAATTTCCACTACCACATTCCGGCGATTCTTCCGGCACTTCTCGGGATTTCTTTCCAGCCGAACATCACTCAGGCCCACCCAAAACCCAAAAAACTGGTTTTGACAGTTTGGAAGTTTTCGGAAGTTTTGAGAGTTCCCGTGGGTGGGCCTGAGTGATGTGCAGCTGGAAAGAAATCCCGAGAAGTGCCGGAAGAATCGCTGGAATGTGGTAGTGGAAATTGAAGCAGTTTGTCGCAAAGACAATTTGTTAGGCAAGTTCTGGGATAAGTCAGCCACAAAGTAGAAATAGGAAGGAGATGCCCAATGAAAGATGGCAACACATATGCTGGAGCTGAGTGATAAGGATCGAAAAGTCTTGGTATAGAAAGATAAGGAAGAGTTATACAGTCTGGCTTCTCGATAGAGCAGTAAGGAGAGTCCTGATAATTTTATTATGCACCCCAATATCGTCGAGCTGATCAGATGCCCAAAGCGGGCCAGAGCAACCCATTTATGGAGAAAAGAGTGAGCTCCTGAACGAAGGAGAATTCCTGTAGATGAGCAGCAGTTCTTTAGCCAATGACGAATTCCAGTAGGAGTCTGATGATGCCCTATATTGATGATGATGGCCGCCCCTGAGCTGAGAAAAAGGTTGTGTAAAGAGTGATCCCCTAAGCTTTATGTAAGTACCAGATAATAGTTTAAGCTTGATTTGAAGAAAAGACTCTAGAGAATATTTTAGATTAGTTGATAGTTGATTTGATATTGTTTAGCATAAAGGGAAGGAGAAAGTTCATAAGATATAGATATATGTACTTCATCACAAAGATAAGTTAATAAGCAAGGAAGATTTAGATATATGAACTCGAGACTAGTATGTTTTAAGTTGAGACTATGTTCTATGCATATTTAATTATTTTGGAAGGGATAATTAAAGAAAGATTATAGTGGGGATTTATAAATCTAGGAAAATACACATATAGGTGTTATGCTCACTGCTGTAATCCCAGTTGGGAAGTTTAATTGTTAGAAGGCAGGAGAATGTTATAAGATGTAACCTAAACCAGAAGGAGAAAAGGCAGAAAGACATGAAGAGACATGATATATGAGTTGTGATTATCATTACATCGTAGCACACATATAATGCTAGTAATTAACATAATACCCAATTGATGATGTATGATATATTCTTTTAATGTATATACTGTGAATAAACAATATTGTATATGTTTATCAAGTGTAGTATGAGTCATTCTGAATACTCAGCCAGTCCAGAGGAGACATACACGAACTTCTATTCCCCCAGAATCTGTGATTTTCTGTGCAGTATACAAGTCAGGTGTTAATGTGGGAGGGGGGAAAATTAGGGGGAAAATAAACGAGGAAATACAAAGTTAA